>NC_056737.1:1487380172-1487450172 GCF_019279795.1 Protopterus annectens | reverse complement strand
TGCGTGTGTGTGTGTGTGTGTGTGTGTGTGTGTGTGTGTGTGTGTGTGTGTGTGTGGGTGTGCGTGGGTGTGTGTGTGTGTGTGTGTGTGTGTGTGTGTGTGTGTGTGTGTGTGTGTGTGTGTGTGTGTGTGCACATGTGCGGATTTGCATGCATATCTCTCTCTCTCTCTCTCTCTCTCTATATATATATATATATATATATATATATACATATACATATATATACACATATACATATATATATAAATCTCACTACCTGCAGTATTTGAGCATTTGCTTCAGGCATGCTGTAACTGTGTGAGTATATCCAAATGGCAAGGCAGTTATGCAATAACTGCTAAGTGTTATTAAACAGACACAACTCACAGAGGTCTGCAAACTGTCTCTATACTCAGTATTCATAAAAAGCCATAAATCCTCTTAATAGTGCATTTAAACTTGTATTCATATAGGCTACTACTGCCTCCCTCATAATAAATCAACTAAATGTTCATTTAGATGTACCATGGAGTCAAAGGCTATGTTTACTTTGCTCTTATGAAAGGCTCTGCCTTTACTGCCTAAACTCATGTTCACAAATTACTGTCTAATAGACATATCCAACACAAAACAAAATCCTGACTTACAAATTGTTATAAGCCAGATCATATTTAAAACTATATGGCAATCAGATGGCATGGTTTCACTAAAGAATAGCTATACATTTTGAAGGGTATAAAGCACTATAGACGTTTTGTGAAATGTATGAATTTTAAAATACATTGCTGAAGCATACAGGTACCATATGCAATTGGATAAATATTATTTTAGCAGTTTTAAAATGTAATACTGTTTCTTTCTCTTTTTCCTTAACAATACTTTATAATTTCATACAAACAGAATTTTGAACAAAAACATAAATACACAGTATGCAACATATTTTGTAATTTATAATGTAATATTATTCTATATCATTTCTGTTGCATTTTGTACTCAACTTGAATTAAAAAAAAAAACATTCTTCACCTGTGTCAGCTACCCAACCTTATGTTGGGATCTGCATGTGATATCCAAAACAGCAATAAAACCAATACAAAGAGACAGTCAGTTTTTATTGCCACATGCTATTAAAAACTCTCCAAATGTATTTGTTTAGCAGAGAAAACAAGCCAAATCTAACCTCTGTAAGCGATGAGAATGGGTGACAGATTTTTCTAAATGAGTTTATACTTATTACATTTGTCCAAATATTCACTCCAGTTGGCTTATTAATCATTCCCTTAACTGGCACAACTTACTTGCATCTTCTTAGATACCTCAGAGAAGTTGTATCAGTCTTTAGCATATTTAGTTCAAAGAGAAAAGCATTACTTAAGAAAAATGATTTGTAGTAAAGGCATCTTTCTGAAGTGCAAGTGATTGAATCATATACTTTCAGGTGCTGTGTTTTGAAAAATCTTTTTTCCCTTTCCAAATTTTGGATTCACTGGAGGAAGGAAAATACTTACGTTTTTCAAACTCATAAGTATTTCTGTTTCTTTCCATGACTGTGGGTCAGCCCAGGAGCTGATTATATATCTTTGAATCAGGGGAACTAGAGCTGCAATCCCATCTGCAGACGTAAGTAGGGTAGGGTAAGTCATCTGAATAAAACATTAGTCTTGAATTCTTGATACTTTGTATGTTCATCCAATCTTAGCACAGTTTATTCAGAATGAAATAACTGTGATGCTGTCCTTGGCACAGTGATGTTGGTCTGAAAATGATTTCACTTTGTCACTTAACCTACTTAACATCTTAGATTTTGGTAGTGGCTTAAGACTTCTTGGACTACCAACGTTAACCACATGCTTGCCTTTGGATATATTGCAGATCATGCTTAAACAGAATTTTGTTTCTTTTATTCCTTTTGTCCCATTCTCATAATAATCCCTTGTGCCTTTACCTACATGTCATTAAATTAATCTACAGGAGTGGGGAAAGCTGCCAGTCCTACTCTAATCTAACACCCTAGTCTCATACCCTGTCACCCCATTACAAAACATCACAAGACTCTTACTTCGCTTTGGATTTTGTGCTCACTGATTTCTACACAGTCAGCAATTCTCTCCTAAAACATTAATATAAAAACTCTTTAAAACTGAGATCATTGAAACTGATTGGTATTTCTAAGTTCTATTTTTGCTCATAATCTTGGAAGGAGAATTGTATCTTTGTCCCCTGACTTGAGAAGCTGCTTACAATATCAAGGTACATCCCAGGTAGCTTAGTTAGGTTACTCTGAAGATGGAGTACATGGTTGCAGGTTCTACTCCTGGAAGGTGTTATTAAAGGAAATTCACCCCGGGGATCACCTCTGTGGCTCTTCTCGATAGTGGCACAGGAAAATAATTTTCTTGGGTGGCAAAAGCCAGGGTACCTTTTTGGCTGGGCATGTATATGCCCCAGGGCCAATAGCTTAGTACCTACCTATGGTGTCATAAAGATTAGTTATATGATATACCAATACAAAAAAAATAAGGTGAATACAAAAAGATGTGCATTATTCTCTTTTAAAAGACATTGAGCATGTCTTTTAACCCATTCACCTTTACTTTTTGCATTTAAAAAGCCTAACTTTGTGAATAAGAATGACACTTTAATGTTTCACCAATAATCACCACAGATTTCCATACCAGGATCCAATGAAGGCAGTCCCACACCTTGAATCTGATGAAGTCTCCTGTTTTGGAAATGAAAGCGCTAAATCTTTTTGCTTGCATTCTGCTTGGAACATTTTGAACATTGTCGTGCTGTGTTGTGCTGTCAATAAAAGTTTTTATAATTATACAGCGTTCGAGTTCGTGTTTTGTGGACTGAAAAGTTTCTCTGTGGATCTAAATAAGTTTTTTTCATATTGGCCTTTACATCAAGCTGTGGGACTGCCTTCAGTGGATCCTGGTACGGAGATCTGTGGTGATTATTGGTGAAATTAGTTTTTTCTCCGTCATCCATTTTTTACTTACTACACTTTAATGTTTATTTTATACCACTGTTTTAGAAACCCCGTCTATAACCCTTCATTCCCATCATCCTTTTCTATTTAGTCAAATGTACTTTATTTAATTACACGATCCAACATTATGGCTTTTTTGCCCTCATGTTTATCAGTAAAGAGTTTTGCTAGGGATTATAAAGTATTTCACTGTTTTTTCCTCTGGATGGGTATTTAGTATTATGTTTGGTTCCCCTTCACAAAGTCGAATGTTCAGAAACTCAAAATGCATATGGTCAATACCATATGCTCGAATTTCTAAAGCCCGACTTCATGAAAGGGAACAAAAAAAAAAAAAAAGAATGTAACACAGAAAAGTGTTTCTGCAGGGGGGCAAGTCCCCCTGCACCCCCCGCTACTTATTTATTCCAACTCCGAGATCACACAACAGCACAGAAAGGGAAATCTCCCATTCTGCACTGTATGCCATTCCCCATTCACACAGTTGAGCTTCTACAATTTCAAGCATATGTTCTTGACCATATGCATTTCGAGATTGTAGCCGTTTGACTTTGTGAAGGGGAACCGTATAGGTTCATAGATTAGTACTAAGATAACTGCCCTTGTGAGACATTTTAAGCCTAGCCAATTATCCCTTGTGAGACTCAAACCCTACACCTTGTGTTTGTAAGGCAAACACCTTAACCATTAGGCCACCCTCCCAATGCTCAGGCCACCCTCCCAACTTATGTTTACATCTCTTCCTTCTGTTTCAGTTAATGTCATTACCTATCTTCAACATTTGTCTTTTCTTCTGTTTCTTAAACTCAGTATATATTTTTTTCAGTTTTTACTTTCTGGAGATTTAGAACCTCTTGCTGTGAGGCAACAGCAGTGGTGTTGTTGCCTCACAGCAAGAGGTTCTCCAATTCAATTCTCGGCTTGGGTTGGGAGTGCCTTCTGTGTGGAGTCTGCATGTCCTCCCTGCAGTTGAGTGGGCATTCGAAAGACATGCGTTGAATAGGCATGCCTTAGTTGAAGGTTGGGTGTCAGGCTGGCAACTGGACACCATAAAACCAACTGCCAATCATTAGCGGACTGGAGTTCCGCTGTGGCGATCCCTAACCGGGAAAAGCCGAAAGACAAACAAATCTTTCCGGAGATTTCCATATTTGTATTACACATTGTATTAGATCTTTTTTAAAAGCACTGTCATGTTTTGTAAACATCTGTTCTCCTGATGTCTTCATTTCTTATTTTTGACTGTCTGAATGATTTTGTTTGCATGATGTTGTACCACAATTCCTTGATTACTGATTTTTAAACAGCGTCCTTTCCTAGGTCTGTTATACTATCTAAATCTTCATATGAGGAGGTCCTGGACTGCTCATTCTCAGGTAAGTTATAGTATTAGCTATCTGATATGTACCTTTGGTAGGATTTCTGAGATAGATCTATTCTTATGTGAGACCTTTTCTGAGTTATTTTAATATCATTATCATTTTATCTCAGGGTTGTGCTCTGTTGATTGATTTGTCACTTGTGTTCCTGAGTTTGACCCATAATTCCTCCCTTTCATCTTCCTGTCTTATATGTTCAACATATTTGATCCCTTCCTTTGACATATACATGGACACCTTGCTATCCTCCATGTTCCTCCAACAAACTATATACTGTACTGGAGGATGTTGAGTTACAGAATGCCATCGAAGAAATACTGATACAATCTCTATAAAATATAAGATTGCTTAGTGCTGAATTTTCATATTGCTTAAGTAAATAAGACCTCCTTACCTAGCTGAGATTACTTTAATTCAGTTCATAACATAAATGGCAAACGTTTCAACTTGTCTAGATACATGTTCTTTAATTAGATAACAGAACTAAAGAAAGTCACTTTCTTAATTTCAGGTCATATCAACTTCACATTTATCATTCTGCTCAGCATTCCTTTGCTATGTTGTTTTCACTTTGAACATTCAGAGCATGAGCTAGAATCTCAGAAGATAAAGTATTAACATAAAACATGGGGATTTTATATTCGTGTAATGCAGTTTTGTCAGACATGCTGATGAAATAATTAAAATAATATTTATGACCCTTTAAATAAATATTTTGTAGGAAGAGAGAGCTATAACCAAATCTACAAAGAATGCTCTAACAGTATTACAAAAGAGAGCCCACTGTCCTACACAAAATGTTATTTTTTTTGCATTGTAACCACAGATAGAGAATTTTCAGTAAAGTGCAGAGGAAGAAAATCAAGATCATGTTCTTTGTTGACTCTAGGACATAATTCTTTAGGGATTCAACAAGTTTTAGTACTAGTACTGAAGTGGTTTTGTTGTACTGTCTCTGAATCAGAGAGGTATTTGCTTAAGTAGGAGTTGAGACTGTACCTTTCCAAGATCATGTGCTCCTGGGTTAACTAAAAAGTCAATTTGCATATTATTTTTTCCTAACATCAGATGATTATTTGAACCCAGATTGAGACATGTGATCGTGCTGCTGAAAAACATCTGTATGATTGATTTAGATTCTTGTGACAATAGCTACACCATGTGCAAGAACTCTTCCAATGTATAAAGACAAATACCCAATAACAATAATAGCTTTTCTGGTCTCGGTCACCAATTTTATTGCATCTGAACACATGGGCTGTCATCCTAGGCAGGACTAGATCCCTACAGTTACCTGCGTGTCTCTTTGGAATGGCCAAAGATCTGCCTGAGATGGACATTTGTTTTTACTCTTCTACTGATGTTTTTCTAAAACCATTGATAAGTAACATACATGCATATATGAACATACTCAATAGTAGTTTTCCTTATACAGAAAAATGTAGCTGATTAAGATGCGCACCATTCAGGTGTGTATTTTAGCACAGCTTTTCATGGTACCACCACCCAGTACAGAAAATATTTCCATACTTTTAACACAACATTTTTCTACTTATGCCACTGCTGTCGGTTTTGTAAAAATGCAAAACGTGGAAGTTGGTTTTATGTTTTTTTTCTCAGTATTTTCCTTTTTGGTAAAGTAAATGCGACATTTTCATTCAGTGTTCATAAAACTATTATATAATATATAAAACTGATAGCATGCACTCACTTGCTCTGGTCAAATTGTAAGAACAAAATATGTGTAGCAAACTGATATTTAGTAGAAGCAGCACTAATACAAATCAAAATTAGATTAATGGTCAAGTGAGCTGCATTGTAGTAGAAATACAACTAAAGGGAAATTATTGCAAAATAATGTAATTGCACGGTTTGAAATTCAATATGTGCCATGCAATCTTAGTTTTCCATACATATTATTTTAATGCAATCTTCATCAGAAAAGTGACTAAATTCTTTAACTATATAATCCTTTACTCTTTTATCTGAATCATATACACAAGTAACAGAAATGTACAGTGCAACATGAGATTACTTTTAAGAGTCAGACATAAAGCCGTATCTTGTAGCACACAGTTCTTTCAAAAGTAGGTAATCATATTCAAGAGGCAAAGTGCAAAAAATTGTATGCCGTGCAAAGTTGTGCATTTTCTACGAGTCGCACTGTAGCTTAATCACAGGGGGATGCTATAATATGAACGACAGCTGGATTTTTACCTTACAGCACATTTGCATATATACTGTTTTAGAAACCTGATTCATTCTATTTCAGTATAACTGAAAAATGATTCAAGTGACTAATAGCTAGAGCCGTAACTGAAAGATTCAGGGAGGACCTGGTAAGAATATATGGGTACTGCTTGGAAGATCATGGTAAGTTATGGATTTGAACAAACAGTAAGATAAGACGGTGCTGCATTTTCTTTACTGGTGACTATAGTCTAATTGGTTGGGATGTAAGTGGCCATACACAACTAGTCAACATTGAAGGCTAAATACTTAGCCTATGCATAATAACTACTTGTGAGAGAGTGTCCTACACCTTAATGACAGGTTTTTCCTCGCTCCACTGTTGCACGGCCATTGAGTTATTATGTGTAACTTCAGGAGGTGCTTTGCATAGGGTCTATATTACAATAAACTCACTGGAGTCTGCACGTTGTAATATCGAACCCATACGTTCAAAATGCGAAAATAGCGAAGCCACGGAACACAGATTTTTTTTCCCAGGGAAAAAAAATCGGTGGGCCATTTCTGTGGCTTTGCTATTTCCTCCACTGTGGTGTGATCTCGGAGTTGGTATATCTAAGTAGGGGTTTGTGGGGGGCACAGCTCCCTACATTGAGGGATGAAGCCCTCCACATTAGTTTAAATTTAAAGTGCATGTGTTTTTTTTTTTGTACCGGAACAGCGATTTTTCTTTCCCTGGGAAAAAATTAATTGTTCTGTGTTTTAGTACTTTTTGGATTTCGAACTTTATGGTTTGATATTATGTTGTTCGAACTCCTGTGAGTTCGGTGATGTAATATAGACCCCTTTGCACATGGAGGGGCAGAGTGGAGTGATACTTTGTAGCAATTTGTAGATGCATTTTAAGGAAACAATTTATCTAGCCATATTTTCTATCAACCATGCATTGATCCTTCAAAAGATATCTGCAACAGTGACTGGAAACTGAGGTAGAAAACACATTTGAACCACAGTACTAATTCCGGAACTTCTTCACTTGAAACTCTCTCAACATTTTGTTCCTGTCTCCACCTGTCAATGGATCACCAATTTTCTGAACAATAGGAAACAGCATGTGAATCTGTGGAAATTTACATCTAGCTGTCGCCCAATCAATACAGGTGCCCCCTAGGGGATGTGTGCTCTCCCCACTGCTATTCTCCCTCTACACTAATGACTGCACCTCTAAGGACCCCTCTGTCAAACTTATTAAATATGCAGATGATACAACTATCATCAGGCCCTTTGGTGCTGAACAGTCTTAAAACTGTGGAGATGATAGTGGACTATAGGAGTGGCACTACAATGTTATCCCCCTCTTCATATTTAGTACTGTTGTGTCACTTGTGGAATCCTTCAAGTTTTTGGGATCTATAATCTCCTGGAACTTGAAGTGAGAAACCAGTGTAGGGTCCATCATAAAAAAGGCCCAACACCGAATGTACTTTCTGCGAAAGCTGAGGAAGTTCACCCTCCCACAGGAACTGTTGATTCAGTTCTATCTAGCAGTTATTGAGTCTGTTCTCAACTCATCCATAACAGTGTGGTTTGGATCTCTGTCTAATCATGACTAAAATAGGTTACATCAAAGAGTCAGGTCTGCCGAAAATATCATTGGTGCTAATTAGCCCCCCTTACAGGACCTGTACTATTCCAGAGTCATGAAAAGGGCAGGGAAAATCATCACTGAACCTTCACATCCAGGCCACCATCTTTGTGAAATATTACCATCGACCAGGCATTATAGATTTAACCATCGGCCAGAGATTACATATTAATATGCCCTAAACCAAGCAGATATAACACAGTTTTTTTTCCACAAGGCCATCAAGTTCATAAACGGTTAACTCAGCCTATTAGGTTGAAGTATTCTTTTTCCCAAGCCTCCAAGTATTTTTAATATTTGTTTCTTTCAGAGTTTATTTCAGTATTTCTTGCAATGGGTTGCACTTTCCACCTTGTATGTATACGTATATGTATATTTAAATTTTTTTGGCTTGTGCTTAATAGTTGTACGTATGTCTTTTGTTTTGTTCTTAATAGTTGTACATATGAAATGTAATTCATAAATGGAAAATCATTCTTACCAGAGTCAAATTCCTTGTACGTGCACATACTTGGCCAATAAATGTGATTCTGATTTTGATTCTGATTCTGGATATTGAATAAGCATAGAGTCAGAAGCAGGTCTTGAACAGTATTGCATTAGAGGCATTGTTTAAAAAAAACACTGCTAACTGTTAGACTTCATTTAAAACTACCTAAAATGAATTGGTGATGTGAATCATAGGACGTTCACTGCTGCTGTATATGTGATCAGCGAGTGGTTGGTGATGTGAATCACAGGGCGTTCACTGCTGCTGTATATGTGATCAGTGAGTGGTTGGTGATGTGAATCATAGGACGTTCACTGCTGCTGTATATGTGATCAGCGAGTGGTTGGTGATGTGAATCATAGGACGTTCACTGCTGCTGTATATGTGATCAGCGAGTGGTTGGTGATGTGAATCATAGGACGTTCACTGCTGCTGTATATGCGATCAGCGAGTGGTTGGTGATGTGAATCATAGGACGTTCACTGCTGCTGTATATGTGATCAGTGAGTGGTTGGTGATGTGAATCATAGGACGTTCACTGCTGCTGTATATGTGATCAGCGAGTGGTTGGTGATGTGAATCATAGGACGTTCACTGCTGCTGTATATGTGATCAGCGAGTGGAGAGAGGTGCTAGACACTTTCCCGCTTTGCATTATCCTCTCCATTCTGTAGAGAGTTAGAGTCCTTCAGCCTCATGCTGTTTAACCTATATGTGAAAGGCTGCTGTGAGGCATAATACATCCAGGCTTTTGCCCCTCAACCTTGAGGGACACTAGAACATACAGATTTCTATTTAGAATTTTGACCTTGAAGTAATACTCTTTGCTTTCTGTCCTTTAACCAATTTATTTTATTTTTATTTATTTTATTTTACATTTGTTAACCGGGAAAGTCCGACTTGGAATCAGCCAGTTTTCAGCGGAATCCTGGGGAGAAATGCTCCAGACGCATATCTTTGTAATGTGGGAGGAAACTGGAGCACCCGGAGGAAACCCACATGAATGCAGGGAGGACATGCAGACTCTGCACAGAAGGCACCCCAGCTGAGAATTGAACTGGAGAACCTCTTGCTGTGAGGCAACAACACTACCGCTGCACCACTGTGCGCCATCCAAGAATAAATCCTGCAAACTGCATGACTTATAAGACCATGAGAAATTAGACTATTGGTAAAGATATTAATGTGGTACACTAACAAAAACTTTTGCTAAATCTAAGAACTCAGCCTTGCATTCATAGCCATGCATCTGGCCTCATAAACACGTCAGACATGTTGCGGTAGATTGCCCTTTTAGAAAATCTTGTTTTGTGTCATCAGTACAACAGTTACATTGACTGTTATTTTCAAGTATGGAAAACATTTGCCATTTAAAACATTTACTCAAAATGAGGGTTAAACTAACTGATGTGCAATATTCCATCTTCTCACAAAATCCTGCATTGCAAATTAGAAAAGTAAAGAGATTAAAGGAACAGAAGGGTAAAATAGAGAGAGATAACTGCCAGCTCTCAAGGAAATACGTAGCTTAATATTTTAAGTGAAGACAGAAGCACATTTCCATTGATTACTGAATAAGACGAGTTGTACTGATTGTCAGCAGCTATATCCACCATAATATTGGATGTTACAGAAACTAAGCCAAAAAATATTAAATGAATAGCTGCACCATTTTCTCTGGATTGCCAACAATAAGACCATTTATAAATAATGGGACAATACAAGAATACATTTTTATAATAATTAATTTATTTCAAGTCATTCTTTTTTGTTTGTTAATGTGAGAAGATATTCTTATTTAGTTACTAGGCTTACAGTACAGGGGATCATTGAGAGGCCTAGTCCAAATTCTCAGTTGACCTCAAGCATTGTCTGGTGAAGTAACTTGCTGAATATCATACAATGGGCAAATGAGGGCTGAGAGATTCAAACCTTGTACCACAAGAACTACAGCTCGCAGCCATGGCTCATTGTACCAACTTCTAGAGTTTGCTTTATGAGATAAAATGTCTCAATATAACTGGTTTGCAACCTTAGAGTATGCTTTCTTAGTAGATAAGGTACTATATCTCTTATAAATTTTAAATTTAGATTTCTTCTTTTTTGCCAGTTTACTTAACTTGAAGTTCCACCATTGACGGTATTCCCTACAATTATGTTACAGGATGCCTCAAATTATTACAATGTTGCTCTTTGTCTCTGTTACTAATTTCAGTCCAATCCATGTTGGTAAACAAAGATCTAAACAAATGAACTGATGATTTGTGTAGATTATATAAAGTAAAAATACAAAAGTCAAATGTCATTTGCTCAGAACTACTGAGTGGTGGAAAAAAATAAGATTAACAATTAAACCTGAGTTACCAGTAAACAGTAGGTCAAGGGTTATGGAACAGATAGGAAAATCAAAGAGATGAAAAAACTTGTGCATACTCATTAAATCAAGAAAGTATTCTTTCCTGTAAGATTTAGTACTAGTTTGTGTCCATTTGATGTTTGGGTAAATAAATCTAGGAATTCATTAAAGTGCCTAGCATGAGCTATACAGCTTGTGCAAAAAAGGCCCTTCTGCCACAATATGCCCATTTGTGATTCAGAGACATATTAGCCATGATGAGGGAAGATTTATTTTTGGATAATGTGCTTGTCTCTGAATTGCATTTATTACCAAGACATGCTGATCATTGCTAATCTACACTTTGTGGTAGTAAACATCGGATTGCGTAGGCAGTCTCATTTACAGTCCCCAGTCACTGTCGTGTCACACACACACATACACACACACACACACACACACACACACACACACACACACACACACACACACACACACACACACACACACACAAAATAGTATTTGAAGTAGCACTAATCTGTTATGTCCCCCAAACTACTTTTGGTGCTATTGGTACTGTTATGACACTTAAGCCTATTCTGGGTGTTTAGTGGATCCCACCCCAGATTCCCATACTGCTGGTAGTGCTATTATGGCACTTACGGGTATTCCATAGAGGTCTACTAGTTCCCCCGCTATAACTATGGCAGGCAGTTGAAAAATGACCCTTCAGCTGTGTTCAATACCATAAAATAGTAGGGATGACTGTGTTGATCTACACGGGTGTGCAGTTTCTTGAATCACTTGTTGTAGATGCCTTGGAGAGAGCACATGGCAAATAACATATGCTCCTCTGCTTGGAATGTCTCATTAGCATTTGGCACAGCCACAGAGCCAGCCGTATTTGGTACTGCACATCTTCATGTAATTGCACCACGTTAGGGCAATTGCTGAACTGGAGATAGGTACTGAGGTGTAAACACTGAGGTGTACACTTGTAGTACCTTCTTGAATCCACCCCAAAGTCTCCTTTAAATATGTTCTTCTCACTTATTATGTGGAAAGCAAACGAGTTGGGAAGCCTAGCTTCTTCAAAAAGCATTGCCTCTGACTTCTGTAACAAGTAATATTGTTAAGACTCAGCTCCTCCACTGCATTATCAGTTTCAATGCTCAACATTTCTGAAATGTGAGCAGAAAGTCTGTCTAGCTAATAAAGCTGACTTATTAAATATTGTGACCCCATCTCCCATAGATGCACTATAACAATATTTAGATTTTGAAACACAGAAAAGATCAGGTCAATAATTTGCTAGACCTTACTAATTATTGTAATTTTGTATTAACAGATAGAGGCTAAGAGCTGTAATTCATAAACCTTGTTAGAAAGACTATGTGTCTTGGCGTAACACAGCTCTAAAATGTCATTTGATTCAGGCCTTGCCCTATTGGGTTCAGATATGTGTTCCTGTATATAAAATGACGGTGAAGTGTTCTGAGAAAGTTCTTTGAAAAACATTTCCTTCTTTTTCTCTGAGGTGGAAATTATCTCAGTAAAAGCAACAGTAGTTTCTTCACTGATCTTTACAGTACCTGATGATGATAATATTTTTCAAGCAAAATGTATGCAGCCAAACACTGGAAAAGTGTTGACTTGGAGAAAAGGCAACCATCAGGTTTTTGAAGAGGCAGAATCTAACTAAAAGCTAAGGTGGCATCTGCTTTCAAGCCTTTCTTAAAGATAAGTTTGACATTCTGGAATATAAACGATAAGGCATTGTGTCTTAAGTTAATCCCGCCAGCAGGTACAAAAATGATGTCAGAAGGTTCTTTTCCTTTTAGCAGTCTGTCCTTTCAGAATGTATTGCCCATTTAAGCTGGTTAAAGGTCTAATGGATATTTGATGTATGCAATCATCAATTATAAGGATACATCTTTAACAATGGTTCACATTTCCACTATCAGGTTGTATAATAGCTATATAATCAAGAACTATCTCTTGTATGCTGCGTGGTGCTGTTGTCCATCTCATTGCTACAGTGATGACAACACTTCTGTACTTCCTGCTTGATTAAATCTGTATCCATCCCCCACCTAAACTCCAGAGATCCTAAGGTACTTCTGTACTTCCTGCTTGATCAAATCTGTATCCATCTTTCAGATGATATTCACCCCAACCTGGGACCTCCTGCTCATTGTAACACCGATTCCTCTCCATCTCTTCTATCCTCTACATGTAAGTCTCTCCTTTTTGCCACTGTTAATGTCCAAATGTCTGCAACAAACTACCCAACTTCCATGCCTGGCTCTCCCACTACCACCCTGATTTTCTATCCATTTCTGAAACTTGGCACAAGCCTCACATGAAAGACTCCAAAATTACACCCCCCCCAACTATAGAATCATTAAAAATAACAGAACTTATAGGAAAGGAGGTGGAGTAGCCCTAAGTTTCTCCTCCTCCATAACAGTCACTCCCTACACCAACCCTATACCTCAATTTTCTACAACTGAATTAACCCTGGTCCTCCTAAAGATTAATAATCACACAAACATATTGATAGCTGCCCTATACATTCCACCAGGTAACAATATCCCTTTAATTGAATATATTCTTTTTTGACTCTCATCTAATATTATAGCAATAACCCATGCCTGGGTGTGGGTAATGCTGGATTTACCCACGGTTGGCGTGGTCCAAACAAAGACAACCGTGGGTAAATCCAGCATTACCCACATCCAGAAGTGGGTTATTGCTATTATACAATGACATTATTTAAGAAAAGAAATAATTACTTTTCTTAAATAATGGCATTGTATAATGCCTCTTTGCTGCCCTTCCGCAGCTGTCTTGTGTTCCGCGGCAGTTCTGATGTACTGCGCATGCCTACGCAGTACATCAGAGCTGTGGGCAAAAGCAACCTAGAACGCAAGATCTCCATTGCTTTTTACTGTCTCGCTATGTTAAATGGGTTTAAAATAGCGAGACAGCTTTAAAATAAGCAACGGAGATCTCCGTTGCTTATTTTAAAGCTGTCTCGCTATGTTAAACTCATTTAACATAGCGAGACAGGTTAAAAAAAAAAGCAACGGAGATCACAAGATCTCCGTTGCTTTTTACACACTGTGTCGCTATGTTAAAGGAGTTTAACATAGCGAGACAGCTTTAAAAAAAGCAACGGAGATCTGCGTTGCTTTTTTTAAACCTGTGTCGCTATGTTAAACTCTTTTAACATAGCGAGACAGTGTTTTATACTAACAGAAAAAGTCCGGGCGACCAGACCCTTTTCCGTTAGTATATTGAGGGATTTACAACGGGCACGCTGGTTGGGCTGACCAATCAGCGTGCACGTTTTAGAGGAGGCATTGTATAATAGTAATGAAACAATTATTCTAGGAGATGTTAACATCAACTTGTCACTCATCCACTCAACCTCTATCTCCCACAGTATAATTCTATATGTTTTTTCTCAATTAACTAACTCTCCCACCAGACCCACTAAAGATAACTCTTCAGGCTCTATCCTCGACTGGATATTAGTTTCCCATCCCAACAACATCTCTGACAGTGGCACCCTACCTGGTTCCCTTAGTGATCAATTGCCAGCATTTTCTCCTCACTCTCCCCCCCCCTACAAAACATAACTATATCTCAGCCCATATCCTTACAAACTTCAACCCTCAATCCTTCTCTGACACTTTAAGACAAATGAACTGGATGCCTCTTAAAACTCTTCCTCTGGACAACGCTCTATCTTACTTCAGTTCTTCTTTCATTAATATACTCAATATCTCTGCTCCCCATTGAACTAAGAGAGTCAAATCCAAAACATCCCCATGGCTTTCCAAAGATACCATAATGCTCATACAGACTTGTGATAAATTATGGAAACTCCACCAAAAACTTAAAACAACAAACTCCCTTACTGAATATAAACGACTTCGGAATTTAGTAAAAAAACATATTGCCGCAATCGTAAATCTTATTACTCTAAGCTCCAAAACAATCATAAAACCAACCCCAAGAAATTTTGGAGCAGTATCACAGCCCTCCTTAGTCCTGGGAGAAAAGACAACCCTTGCCCTGACCCTAAGGCTCCAGACCATATCATAGCCTCTGACTTTAACTCCTTCTTCATTGACTCAATAGCCAAGCTAACCACATCTTTTCCTAAAAACTCAATACCCCCTTCTTCTCCCCCCTTACACTTCTTTTATTCCACCATCAATACTACTCCCCCCCCTCCCTTCTCTCTCAAACATATCCCTGTCAACACCATAAAAAAAACTTCTTAATAAACTAAAATCGTGTTCCAATGCCCCTGATAACTTACCTTCCAACTTTCTCAAGTGACCTGCTGATGGCATTGCTATCCCCATCTGCATACTAATTAACCACTCCATCCAAGAATCCTATGTGCCCCTTCTTTGAAAAAATGCCTTCAGCATTCCCCTACATAAAGGAGGCAACAACACTGACATATCCAACTTCCGCCCCATAGCCATTCTCTCCCCTATCTCAAAAATACTTGAAAAATGCATTTGCCTAAAATTCTTACCTTACCGTCTAGACAATCATCTCCTCACCCCAACACAACATGGCTTTAGACCCGGTCACAGTACCACCACTGTCCTCCTATCATTCCCTGACAATATCATCCATGCACGTGACTCCACTAACATAGTATCTTTGCTTTTTTTAGACTTATCCAATGCTTTTGATACCATTTCCAATACCATACGAGTCTCTAAGCTCTCCAAACTTAATCTCTCCTCCCCAACAATCGATTGGTTTTCCTGTTACCTCTCAAACAGACAACAAGCTGTTAAATGGAATAACACACTATTCACTTGCATATCAGTTGATGTCAAAATGGTAGCAATGCCAAATAAAGTGGGATGATTACACTGGAAAGAGATGTCCTTAGTTTCCAAAGTGGTAATGTCAGTCTGACAGTGTGCCTCTTTAACATCATGATTTAGAAGCAATAATGGAACAGGTTGAATTGCAATGTCTCTAATACCATTGACACAAACATACATAATACTAATGTCCTTCATTATATTAGATAGCTGGGTATTAATATCTTCCAAATACACATATTTATTACAGACAAGTCATATCGGCTTCAGAAGTAGTTCTATATCAGTGTTGTCCACTTATTGTACATTTTGCATTTGATACATTAAAATATATCTCCCTCTTCTGAATAGGATGACAGACAAAGAAGTTCTGAATGATTAGACAAACCAGCATAAGAACTCTGAATCTACATCTGGTTGTTAATATGAGCCAGTTCAGGCACCATCATAATATGCTTGTATCATATAGTACCAAAAGGTAGCTGAGCTGCAGAATTCTGTACTCAACACAACCATTCAAGTTGTGTAAGGAAGCCCTTTGAAAGGGGAGTTGCAGTAAAATGAGATGAGGCAGAGGCATGAATCAGCACACCAAGGTCCTGAGACAGGAGTAAATATTTATGCATGAAAGGCTTTACAGATGGATATATAATGAGCAGACAACATCAAACACATGGACCCTGGGCATCAGCCTACTGACAAAAACACAACCAAGATTTTTCACTAACAAACAAACAGCTCATATATGATGGGGATTCTGATCTTATAACAGAGACACAAATGACCATGGACATGAATTTTAAAGTGAAAGATCTCAGTTGCTTATAGCCCATCCAGTTCTGGATGTATTCAAAGTATTAGCCCAAACAGTTTATGGCAGACATTTTGTTCTGTGGAAAGGAAAAGCACTGGCTAGGTATTGCTGGCTATTACTGGTATAACAAGGATACTGTAAAATTCAGCTGTGAAAGAGGTCACCCAGTGGGAGTATACACAAAAGGACAGTAAATTACTTAAAGCTGATGACACTAGATGTGACACTGTAACTGGAATTCAAATGCGTGCCCAAGAATACTCACTGGGTATGCCCAAGACCTAGGAGACAATGCCAAAAATGGTACATGAACTCTCACAGTAAGTCTATATGTGATCTATTAAGATTTTACAGTCCATCCATATTAGGTAGAGAAGAAGGTCCAGTCAGACCAAGCTAGAATAGTAATGCTAATGCTAATGATTGTCCTTCAGTATGTCAGTTATAACCTGAAGAAGGGCTGACGTCATACCTATATGATGCTAAAGATGGACTGGATCTTAATCTTGATATTCCATTAGAAATGAATCCAGCTATAGATAATTGACTATCCCAGTGACAATATCAATAAATGAAAGGTTAGATAAGTAGTAAGCAAGAGTGTCCCAGTCAACTTTTTTTTTTTTTATTTATGGAAACCATGCATCGTCATGCTCCCATTTACAAGAGATGGAAACACTACAAAGTTTCAAGAGTGAAGAGATGATTTGATAAGTATATTAAGAAAAGCAAAAGCCAATTTCATACGCAAGGGACTAGGTCACATGTGGCAGACCATATACCTAAATCATGGAAATGGGATCGCTGTAATCCAGTATCTGAAACTCATACTAAATCCAAGGCAAAATTGCAGTCTGGATAAAGCAGGCTTCCCCTAAAAATAACACCACGGAGGGTACTGTCCCTAGAAATGCCAACTTACTTAAAAAATCAAGTGTCTAGTTCATGTTCTTCAGAAGAAAGTACTCTAATGTAGTGAAACAGGCCAGTTTACTCCACCTGTCCACCTGAGAGTCTGGTTGGTTGAGCCAATGTAGATGAGAGCTCTCTAATCAATGCTACCTTATGACAGATGTGGTCATCAAGGTTAAGCATGTCATCACAGAGAGTAGACAACTCCTCTCAAGCCCCCACTCACTTCTCCTCATACTCAGCAGATTAGCATTAATTGGTTGTTGATGAGCAAGGTTGGAAAGTTATACATGCAGTGAGGAAAACAGATTCAGTGATGACCTTACAGCTGTACTACTGCCTGCAATCAAATCATGTGGCGCTCCAATACTGAGTGCCAGAAACACAGTACTATAGCTAGGATGTTGTGAAGAGGGAAACCATCCATAGTGCAAAATCTTGGAGGAGTGATTGGTAGATGTCATTTGATATTCAGTACATTACAAAAGTTTTAATGCAGGTGTATTCTACTTCTAAATAGAACTGAAGTGCTTAATGCTCCATGTATGACAAACTGAGGAAATGTGGCAAACAACATCTTACAGTTTAAGAGGGAAATGAGTTTAATTTTTAACAGAAAGTTAATTTCCAGAACTCTGAGTGTGTGGATTGCTTCTAGAACAGGTAAACGTTATTTCTCTTCATAGGTTCATAAGTTCATAGGTGTGTACTAGGCTAATGGCCCATGAGACTTTACAAGCCTAGCCCTTAGAAGTGCCCTGGCATCATGCCACATGATGTTAGTTCCCAGTTCCTCCATCAAGTAGTGGAGTGATCCCCGGGGTGAACTTTCTATTACCCATCCACTCATCAAGATTTCTCTTGAAGAGGAACAGTGAGGTGCTCTGCTTGACATGTATGGGAAGTCTATTACAGGGCATGGGCAGTCTCTGGGTGAGGAACCTGTCCCTCCAGCATGTTCTGTTGATTGTGGTAATGAGGTTGAGGTCTCTGGAGCATGTGGTGCAGAAGGATTGGGATTTCTTTAGATGTGGCATTTCTAACAGAGCTGGGTCAGACATGGCTTTGTAAGTCAAGCACAGATTGCCTCTAAGTAGGCGATATGAGACAGAGAATAGCTGGAGTCTTTTGAGTTTGCCCATGTAGGACATGTGTTTAAAGCCTCCAATCCTCTTCGTGAGGTACTCTTGTGGCCTCTCCAGCTGTTACACGTATCTACTGAGGTACATGCCAAATGGGGCATTATACTCAATGATTGGTCTAATGAGGGAAGAGTAGAGAGAGGGCTCTCCTTTTTCTTCCTGGATGCACAACCCTTGGTAATGAGATGTGCCACATAGAAGGACTTTCTGACCACAGTGGCAATGTGGTGGTTGAAGGAGAGAGGTTGCTGTCAACCTGCATCTTCATATCTCTTATAACGCCTTCAGTGTTCAGTGGGCTCCCATCAATCTGGTAATTAGTGGCAACTGAATTTTTACCAAAGGGGATGATGACACATTTTTTGGCATTAAGTTTAAGGCCATTGTTTTGACACCAGTCATTGGTCTCAGTGAGGCCTTTCTGTAAGATGTCAGTATCACTTGGGGAGTTAATAATGGCTCCCAGCTTGCAGTCATTTGTGAACGTGGTCAGCCAGAGTCCCTTTGTGGTGTCTTGGAATTCTGAGAAGTAGATGACGAACAGAAGAGGACCCAGGACTGATCCCTGTGGGACTCCATTCATGATTGGTCAGCTGTCTGACATTGAGTCTGCTGTTTTCACACTGTGTGTTCTATCTGTGAGCCACTTTGCAACCCACCTAGTGATATAGGGTTTAATGCCTAGTTTGGTGAGTTTATCAATAATTCTCTTGTGAGGAATGGTATCAAAGGTCTTGGCCAGATCGAGGTAGGCTGTATGCACTGCCTTACCTTCATCCACAGTCCTAGTGACTGACTCAAAGAAATCAACTATGTTGAGCAGGCATGATCTCCCTTTCACAAAGCCAAATTGCGTGGGGTCTAGAGTTTGGAGATTTCCTATATCTTTGTTAATCAGGTCTATGATGATGCAGTCCATAGCTTTACACATTAGATTCATCAGGCAAATGGGGCAATAATTCCCAGGGTCTGTAGTTGCTCCTCTTTATGGAGAGGGATGACTGTAGCTTTGTGCCATTCAGTACAGACAAAGCCTGAGGTGAGGCTGTGACTAAAAAGGGCACACAGATGTGGTGCCAGTTTGCTTCATAGTTCATGTAGAACACAGCCATGGATATTATCGTGTCCCATTGAAGCTGTATTCGTGGCCTTGGACAATGCAGCTTTAGCCTGTGCTGCTGTAATGCTGGGTGCCTTGCATTCTTCCGGTATTGTGTTTGGTCCTTTGGGGGGGGGGAGGGGGAAAGTTGGCACTAAATCTGTTGACCAGTATGTTGGGAATATCTGTTGGCTCAGTATAGGAGGTACCATTGTGCAGTAACTCAGAGCAAATCAGAGTATTGCCGTAGAGGTTCTTGATATAGCTATAGAGGGCTTTGTGATTGTTTATAGTGTCTACCACAATTGTGCCTTCATAGCTGGCTTTAGATGATTTGATGAGGGATCTCAACTTTTTGTTGAGGCGAATAAGGGAGTTTTTTTAGTCTTGGGACTTCACCTTTTTCTGAAACAGTTTCTTCCTTCTGTTGTAGAATTTATTAATGGCAAGGGACCACCAGATTGGCTTCCTTTTTTTGGAGGAGAGCGTCTTGCTTCTGTTGGGTATGGCTAGTTCCATGCATTTATGTACTTGTTCGTACAGTGCATTGGTGTAAGATTCAGCAGTCATGCAGCTATTTTCCATTGGCATGGGTGCTGTGAAGTCAGTCACTTCTGTGTTTAGGAGTCCAAGGTCAGCTTTGGAGAAATTTTTCAAGGTGGTTACCTTTGCGGGGGGGGGGGGGGGTGACTATTGGTGTAGAGCAGCGGTCGCCCATATTAGTGATATCCAGGTCAAGAATGTTGCTTCCTCTATTTGGGGTCAGAATGAGCTGGTCCAGGGTACTGGAACTGATGAATTTCAGGAAGTGTTGTGCCAGTGTTTTGGCATTTGAGTAGTTTTCCCAGTTGATGGAGGGGTAGTTGATGTATCCTAGCAAGAGAGTGCTGGGATGGACCTTGGTAGATTCCAGGGTGCTTAAGAACATGGAGTGACAGTCTAGGGACATGGTTGGGGAACTATACCAGGCTATGACCGGGATCTCTGACCCAATGTTAGTTGTACCTGAAGCATCTCAGATGCGTTATGCTGGGCTACTAGTCTAGAAGTGTGCATATCCTTTATGAATATGGAGACACCACCGCCTTTGGAGCTTCAGTCCATGTTTTAGGGCTGAAAGGTGTGGAAGGAATCATAGCCTGGTAGTACAGGGGTACTTTCTGCCCCTTTAAACCAGGTCTCCATTACAGCACAAATGTCGATGTTCTCCATTTTGAGGAGTGCTTCAAGTGAGTGCATCTTGTGTTTTAGACTTCTAGCGTTGAGCAGCATGATCCTCAGATTGCATTTATTTATAGCCGTTATGGTAGTAATTTGGTCTTTGGAACACCGGCTAAAAAAGGCACTATAGGAGTGGCAAGAGCCTTAGCCAGTACCCAGAAACCCAGGGGTGACAGATGCAGGCTATCTCTGGCAAAGCATCAAGGTCTGTCAATTATGTCATCCCAGGCAGACAGATACTGGTTCCCCCTTAGAATGACACCAGAAACTTAGCCAATTGTTGAAGTCAATAATTTTTTGTTTGTACTGTGGTATCATTCTGGGTGATGGTAAGATACTGCTCAGGGCTAGTGTCATACCTGCATGGGCCACATAATCTGAGAGCTCCACCATGTCTCTTTTCATGTAGTCCAGGGAGGTGCATCTCAGGTCATTCACAGCCACATGGGAATGACAGAGTCATACTTGTACTTGTTGTAGACTGACCTGAGTGCGTGTGTTATGTGTTGGATTCTGGCATCTGATAGACAGCTGACTGTTACCTTCTCCTTATTCGACCTAGTGAGTGGGACATCTGTGTGCCTCACTATTGAGTCACCTATGATTAGTGTATTAGACAAGGTGTTTAGCCTTAGGGGCTTAGGTTGAGGGGTACACTGCAGAGGTGAGCTATGTGTCCTGTGGTTTGTGCTGTGTTGTGCTGGTCGAGTGCATTTCTGTCTTGGAGGTCTCTGCTGTTTGGGTAAATTTCTATTGAGAGCCTCCACAAAGGTGGGTGTGTGGTTTGTGGTCTTATGTGAGAGCTGCAATAGTGGGTGATCTGGAGGGTTATGTGTTCCATGTGGTGTGGTGCAGGTGTTGACCTTCTACCCTTGACCAACTACTCTGGTCCTGGCTGGAGAGTGCATAGCTTCCAATTTGGTGATATAAGTGCATCTCTCACAAGTCTGAGTGTTGGGAGGTAAGAGGAGAGGATTGTCTGTGCACATGAGGCAGTTGCTACACTGCCTCAGAATGCCCAAGTGCACCAGGTTAATAGGAGAAAGCACTTGGAACTGCCCTTCAATCATCCCAGGAGGGGTGTCTATAACTACTAAGTACTGGAGCGATTTCTGTCAAGAACGACTAGTGCTGATGACACTTAGGTGTGCTATAATAATTGCTACAAAAACCTGTTGAAGTGCAAATTGATTTGGCTATTTGAAGTGCTAGGGAGAAAAAAATAGCAAGATCTACGGGAAAACTGAAGAGCAGACTTTATGGCACCTGTAATAGTTTACCTCAGCTCGGCGCCGCTGCACGGAGATTAAACAAGAGCAAACCCATGCAAACGTGGCCTTTTAAACCAGCAAGTTGAAAGGGATGGAAAAACTGCCCAAATGGCCAATAAACTACAATTTCTGGGCCAGAAACCACTCCTCTAGTGGTAGACAGGCTACCTAGTGCTTACCACTCCCACGGATAAGCTAGAAGGCTTCCCTCCAACACAGAAAGGCTTGGTGGGCTGGACTAGACTAGTTACAGGAAATGGAACTGCCCAGACAATGAAACTATCCAAATATTATGATAGCCATCCCCCAACAATAAAAGGCCTCTGGCAATTCCCTTTGTCAAATAAATTTTGCCTGAAGTTTTTTTTTTCCCACAAGTAAGATCCGTACACATTTCTCAATTCAGGGTTGTACATTAAATAAAAAAAAAATATTTTACAGAATATTCCTGATTTTTGCTATATATTTTGCTCAGCCCTTCATAAAGAGTTTGATTTTCTGGTAAATCACTGGAATTCCAGATAGTCAGTAATATCAAACATTAGAATGTTATACTTCTTATTGTTCAGAAAATGCATGTTGATACAAAAAAATATTTTTAAGTAAGAAACAGTAAGAGTAATATTCATATTAAAAATGTTCCTGATCCCCCCCACCAGTATTTTTGCTTTTGTCCAGATTTCTTGACTATAGAAAATGACAAGTATGGTATTATAGGGTCAAGGTGTTGATTAAGTCTTCTGGTTTGGCTTGTCTGAATGGCGACTGGGACTACCATGTTAAGGGGTTGAGAGGATGGCCAAATGGTTAAGGTCTTTACCTTACAAACACAAGGTACAGGGGTTGAATCTCACAAGAGATTATTGTCTAGGCTTAAAATGACTTGCAAGGGCAGTTAGTCTAGTACTAATCTATGAACCTATACACGTCAAGTAACTTCTTATAAGAAGGCTGTAATACAGGTTATTATAAATGCAGTGACTTCAACATTTTCATCTTATTAACATGCTCTTCATCATCTCAGATAAATAAGCCTATTATAAAAACACTACCATAGAAAGTTAACCTACACAAAATTACTAGGTGTTGTTATACACAAAACTCTGAAATGTATTCAAGAAGTCATCAAAAAAAAAAAACACCAAAAAATGGGACTGGTCAGACTCCTACCTAACTAATTCACAAAGAAAATCATTGCCTAGTCCAAACTTCTTCCCACACTCATACATGCATCAACCTTATTTCTAAACTTGCAAACAAAAGGAAACAGAGGCATGCTACAACAAAATAGCAAACTTTGTACAAATTTGTGAAATGGGACTCACTACTGATTTGCCTTACAACAACTACAGTGGTCAGAACTGCCACAAATCCGATCTACTTCCACTTAGAAAAAACCTGTAATTGTATCAGCGACCCTTAGAACTTATCCTCCATGTAAACATTAGCAGTATACAGAGAGTTACGGTCTGTGAAAAAATTGTTTTGGCCACAACAAATTCAAACAATGCTGGAGGAGATGCTCTGTATTCCAGTTTTGTCATCAAATGCTGGAGTAAGTTACCACTTCCACTAAAACAGATACACAAAAAGGCTTCAAAACCAAATTAAAATACCACCTGACTGAGTCCTGGCTGTGCTCTGTACTCTACCAGGATAATGTGGAATTTCAAGCAACTGCCATGTGAATAAGACACCTGGCTTATAGACTCCTTAAGCACAAACCATGAGTCACTTGCACAGCTGTACTGTCTCACCTCCATTTCTCCACATATTTCTCCCTCTTTCCTCCAATTTCCCTAAATTCACTCTTTTCATGTTCATCTCTCTCTACCCTCTCATCCCACGTTCACACTATTTCTCTACTTCACTTACTTTTAATCCATTTTGTAACATCAAGCTACACTATTTTAAAATGGATAAATTGAATACTACTCTCAAAGATCTTTATATTAATACCATGTCTACTTAGAATTATTTATATTACATCACTACTCTGTGTTGTTTGTATTCTTAATGCACTATTTCATTAGAAACCCGTGCATTAAATCATTGTATTTTGTTTATATGTTCATTAGGTGCTTTCCTTACAACTCCATAGAGTCCCAGGTTTATAGGTGTGTACTAGGCTAACAGTTACTGGGACCTTTTTAAGACTAGTCATGTATCCCAAATTTCTGACAAGTCCTGGTACACTTGGCAAGCGTAAGCAGGGGCTTGGGAGATGAACCATTTACATGCATGGGCCTATGATATGAGACATTTAGAGGCAGTCTTGTCCATTAGAGACATAGGTGCCTAACCAGAGATGAGTTTCCTATTCCCCATTCAACTGTCCAAGTTACACTTGAATTGGTTTAGGAAGGAACTCTGCTGCATATGGATGGTGATCCTGTTCAAGAGAAGGGGGGATACATATCTGCTTCTCCCAGCAGGTCAGGATTTAAAGCTTTAGACTAGCCAATACTGGAGCTCTTTGTTTTGTGGATATGCAGGAGGTAGAGGTGCAGAGTGGGGTCTGATAATGCCTTGTATGCCAGGCATAGATCTACCCTCAACAGCCTGTAAGGAGCAAAACCCAGAGAGGGATCTAAGGTGGTCTGCATAGGACATTTTACTTAAACCCCATATTCTTGTAGCGAGGAGCTTCTGTGGAAGTTCCAATTGTTGGATGTGCATGGTTAGGTATATACCAATGTGGGCATTGTACTTAATGATAGGTCTGATGAATGCTGAATACAGTGGATCAGTAATGTCCTTGGATCTAGATACCATACCTTTGTTTATAAGTTGCACAACACAGAATAATTCCCTCACTACCATAGACACATAATGGTCAAAGGCTAGAGCACCGCCTACGTGTCTCCACATCCATGACTACTGGGTTGATTCTTAGGGGTGTGCTCTCCGTATGATAGTTGCCATGGTGGCTGACTGCCCAAAGGATACTACTATGAATTTCTTGGCATTTAGATTTAGTCCATGGCTCTGCACACCAGTTAGTTGTCTGTGTCATCTGCAAATTTGGTCAGCCAGAGGTCCTTGACATTGGTCTTAATTTCAGAGAAGTAAATGCCAAAAAGGATTGGTCTCAGGACAGATCCCTGAGGGTCGTCACTTTTGAATGGCCTCTTTATAGAGCTAAACTCCCCAATTCTAACTTCTAGGTTCCTATTGGTGAGACAGCTGGGTAACATAAGGTTTTATACCTAGCCTGTTGAGTTTGTCTACAATGCCTGAGTGGAGTATTATGCCAAATGCCTTGGCCATCTATTAGGACATTACTGTAAGTAATTTTATTCTCATTCTTTGGGGGTCTTTCTCCCCAGGCCTCCACTGAAAATGGACTTTTCTTACCCAGTTGGACTATCACAGGCAACACAAACAAACTAATTAATAAATAATGAATATTGACTGTAAAAAAAAATATCTTTATTCCACATGCATAGCTTTTGCTGCATTTTAACATAATGGGAGATGTGTTACAATACTTAAGACTATGAGTTTAGTATTTGTAAATTCCTATATTTTTGTTTATCCTGTTTTCTATTTCTGTCTTTGCAGTGTTTATACATGATCACTTGGTATGGATGTCATATGCTCACTTATTAGATTTATTCACATTGAAACTGCATGCCAAAGGGCCAGCTTTAAATGCATCTAATAAGGACTTCAAGGCACTTCAAAATGCATAAAATGAACACTTATACCACAGCCGTAAGCCGTATCTGGAAAGTGCCCTTTTCTACATTGCTTTTCCTTTTCCATACCCAGTCTTCTAATGGTATCATTTTTGGTGTCAAAGGCTATGATATTAGTTCTCCATCTTCTAAACACTAGTGTAAGAATTTTCGTAAAACTAAAAATATATTTAAATTTTAAGGCAGTCTGTCTCATAATGCAATGAACTCTCATGTCTTCCTTGTAAATGTATTCATAATAACACTGACCCAAATACAATGCCTATATGCATGCCTCTGTATTAATGCTTTGCCCTCTGGCACATGCCTCGTCAAACAGACATGTCAGTCAGTCAATCAGCATCTCATTTTTTAATGCTTTTACTCACATTAAGAAATGAAATGTAATCAGTCGGTCTATTCTGACAAAGAGTCTTCAATGATTATGAATAGAGTTGTTTTAGTGTTCCTTCACTGAGCTCTATTCATTGAGTAGATTTAGGCTTTTATTAAATTCAGTCAGTCGTTTATTGCCAAAGAAACAGCAAGGAAACTTGTAATCTTTTCTAAGATACTGCAATAGCAACAGAAGTATGTTCAGATGACAAGCTGAGGACTTATCTACACTGCTTTTCTTGGAAATTATATCTTTTTTTTTTATTTCTAAAAATGGTATTGAAAGGATTATCACTTGTGGATGGTAATCCAAAGAATTTTGACTTATAAAATGTGAATTTAAATTTAATTATATATCCACAATGATGGTCAAATTCGCATTTTTCATAACATAAAGAAAATGACAAATTGTTCTAGATTTCACTGGATACTAACTCAGCAAAACTGAGTAAATAAGATTTGTTTCACTAGGCTTCATTGCTAATAATGAAATATAAAATGTGCTGACATGTATTGTTTTCCATGTAGTATAATACTTTCTCAGATAAAAATCTAAATGGTACTATTTTAAATATAGTCATATGTTCCACTTGCTTGAGCTCACAGTTGAGCACACTGAGTGTTCCTTAATCTAGCTGACTTCAATATATTAGTACCATATTATAAAGGATATAAACATTATGACAGGAATTTGTCATGGTTGTAAACGGTGTTACACAGCATTCTGAATTTGTAATTTCCCACTTTAAAAAAATGTATGTTTATCAATAATTGTGGAGAATTACTTTTGACAGCAATGTGCTGAAATTATTCATTTGCTATAGGCATGGCAGTTAGAGTGAATGATGAATAAAAGAGCTTGAACAAAATCTGCAAACAGACTGCAGCACACAGAAAACTATATAAATGTATTTGTCATTAAATAATGGATCGTGTAAAGACATTTAAAGTGCAACAAATGCAGTTACTTAAGAATATGTTTTGTCAGTCGGATATAGAAGAAGAGAAAATCTTATGAATGCATAATTCTTTGACACCATATTTATCTTATTGCATAAGATCTTTATAAATGTATGCTTTTTTACAAATGTTATGATTCATCATGTGAAATAAAAATAAGTAAACTCAGCACAGAGCATGTTGCATGGATAAAAAGGTCTGCTCGCTTTTGTGTCACATTTTAGGCATCATTACTGCTGGAAAACTTACTCATTACCAAAGATCTTTTTACTTAAAGTCTTTGCAGACTTTTTTTTTTTTTTGCACTACATAAGAATGGTTTTAGACAGTGCAGTGATTAAATAAAACACTTCAACTACAAAAGAAAACACAATTTAGCTATTATGCATAAAATATGCACATGCCTATAGAACTGAACACATTTTAGACAAACTGATGCAGCTAAAACACCTTCAACTACCACTAGAAATTAAGATAAGTACATGTTTTATTTAGGAAGTGAAGGCAATGAATTTTGGCATGTCAGCCAGCTTGCACTATTACGTTCCTCTTTCTAGTTATTGCTATTCCTGCTCTAGGATCACCTAGTAATCCATTGTCAGGTGTGCAAATCGGGTGAATATTGTCACAATTGCAATCCAGATTAACACAAAGAGCTTGCCTACTTACAGGACTAATTTTATAAAAATATCATTTGACCGCTTCTTCTATAGCAGCCGAAAGGCAAACAGAGACTATTATAGGTTCTAGAGAATACGTTTGAATGAAAATAAATTCACGTGTACCAATAAAAAAGAAAGAAAGAAAAAAAAGAAGAGAGTTTGTAAGTGTCTGAGGGCATATTTTGCAAGGCAGCAAGCCCTATACACCCCCTCTATATGGAACTTCACCATCCATATTTATCAAATGTATGTAGTCTAATTTCAAGGTCATGAGGTAGAGGACAATCATCCTGAAAACCTCACTTTTGAGATTTTATTTACATTGTTTATCTGGGTAAGATTATTAAATCAAAAAGCTGCAGTACTACCTTCAGTATATATTGATAGTGCTTGTACAGCCTGAAGCTCCAACAACTACTAAAGACACATGATTCTGTATTCGCTGAAGCAACTGGAAATGTACTCAAGGAATCTTACAGCAGGATGTCTTATGTGGAGCAATGATAATTTAATCATTGCCATCTTAACGTTTCTGTCAAGCATTATATAAGTAATGAAAAGACAAATTAGCCCTGCTGTACTCTAGCAATGGGGAGAATAAATACGAGGAATTAAATCCTGAGACAAGTACTTCAGACCCATTACTGAGGTAAGATTTAAAGTTATTTTAAGACTGTTTATAATATTCAGAAAGCAACTTCAGGTGATTAAGATGGGCACAGCAGCCTTGCATGAGAGATGTTATTGAGAGTTTAAGTATGTTGAACAAGGACATACTTATAAGAATTCAGCACTAGTCGTAAACCTAAACACAGCAATTTATTTGAGAATAGGAGCAAGAACCTTACCTATTTATTTGTTTTTATGTAATTTTACATTTTATAATCAATTAAGTAAGCAGGTGTGATGATTCTATTCAACAAGGCATAAAAACAAATAAATCATTTAACAATGTGAACGTTATTATAATTATATTAATGCAACAAAAGTGAAACAAAACACAAAGCATGCAGTAACAATTTGGTAATTAAGTTACAAAACTGTAGCAATAATAATAATAATAATAATAATAATAATAAATAGATAGATAATTATTATAATAATAATTGAAAAATGTAAGAGAAGGCCAAATATTCTATATGTACAGGACATGCCAAGAGATTGATTTCCTAGATGTAGTCAATAACCAGGGAAAAGGATGCATCATAGAGCAAAATTAAAAGCACAATAAACATAGAAATTCTAAATTAGAAAAAGCTGTATAACTTAGGAAAAGGCACAAAAATAGTACCAAAGCTAGAACACAGTAATCTGTAAGCAGTAATAGACAATCATTAGTGAGAAAACATTAAAATAAGAGCAGCAAATGAAAGCTACATGAATAGTCTGTAAGCCTGTTATGTGCCATATTACTATTTTTTTTCTAAGCAGAGGATCTATTATACTTTTTATCCATTTTTTTAATTACAGCACTACATCTCAACAAAACCTATACGTTTAAGGTAAAGTACACTACAATATATTTCAAAAGGATTGCAAAATATCCATCCTAATAATGCAAGTATGTTGGGCATAATGCATAGGTCTCAACCCCTTAGCGCAAAAAAATCTGAACAAAGCCAAAATAATGTGTGGACAAAGTCCCAAAAATAGGGACAAATTTTAAATATTATTGTTATAAACTTAGAAAGTTGTTTGAATGTTACCATGTATTTTTTGAAGGATATATAAATCGGAAACTCAAATGTCTGTCATTATCTTGTGAATTCAGTCTTCACTGATTTGCACAGAAATCCAGAAAATCACTCATTTTATGAGGAAAACACCAAAAATATGAGTTAGACATTTGGGTATTCTTTGAAAATCTGGGGAGTTGAGAGGTATGGCATAATGTGCTGCTGCTCTTTATTATACATCTTTGACATGTTTACCAGAAATCCAAACTCCTGAGGTGTACATACATACATACATACATATATTTCAAGCATGGGCATTAATGCCCTTCCAGCCTGCCAATATACCAATTCAGTTGTTCCCATAATAAGTGTCCAGGCTGTTCTTAAAAATATCTAAACTAGTACTGGCTTTAATGTAATTTGGTAGTTTGTTCCATGTGTCAGCTTCTCTGTCAGAGAACCAATCAGTACACTCCTCATTCCTGTAGAATCTTCTACATAGGTTGACTGATGATTCTCTGCTACTTTTTGATAACCCCAAACATTTCCAGAGTTGGTTGTCTCTAAATGTTCTATATACACAAATAAGATCTCCTCTTAAACATCTGTTGGAGACACTGTACAAGTTCAGATATTTTAATATTTCATCATAACTTGAATTTATACATCAGAGGATGTCCTTGGTATACTTCTGCTGTACTCAAGTTTACTCATGTTCATTTCTTGTAAGGTTTCCATATTGTTATTTCACACTCAAGTTTGGATGTAATACAATTAACAAACAATGACTTCATCATTTCTGATTTCCTAGAGTTTATAAATGTTTTTATGAAACCTATAGCTCTACAAGTATCATAAACCAATAGGTTGAAATGATTAGAAAAACCTCAAAGCTGGATTCTTACAATACATTTTCCAATGTTAACTTCTCACTTACTTTCTCACAACATAAAAGTAGATTTAGAGGCATATATGACTTTGATTTTGTCCTACTCCCCTTTTCCCTTAAAAACAAGTTTAATAAGCACATGTCTGCAAACTTGAGAAATCTCCCCATATTTATGACCTAGTAAATTATGGATATAATTTCATTGTAAGTTCTTGCTGGAGTGTTCTCAGGTCATTATTACTAATTTTGTCTCCTTCCTGTGCTTTCTTTGGATCCAGTTTGCATAGTTCTTTTTCAATATAATGTTATTTGATTTCAGTATCTGATGTCACCTGGATGTCACTAGGCCAACCTATTACCCCCTTTGTGAAGTTGCATGTTTTGCATAAGGTTTTCTAAATACAATTATAATCTTTTGTGTTTGAGAATAAATTTTAGAATCTACACAGTTTATGAATGTGCATGTATTTAATCCTTCCACATCTTATTTATCTATGATATGGTTTCCTATTATGCTCAGTTTTCAATTTTTTCTTGATCTTGTCTCACACGGTGCTTAATTTGTTTATCCAGCTTCTTTATTTCAAATTTATAGTTCAACATCTTTTCCATTTCTTATATTTCTGTCTCTCACCTTAATCAGTTATCTTTTGTTCTTATGGAAATATATCCCCCTGACATTGTATGCCTAGATCCTGATGTTAAACATTTTTTTATTATTGGCACTCAAACAATTTATTTTTCAAAACTTTCCACATTCCTTCTGAAGTTTTTCCATTGAGCACATCACTAAATAGTGATGCTTTTGCTTCTATTTAATCTGTAATTAATCTTCTGTGCATCAGTTTAGATTTCAGTTTGACAAGAATTATCTAGCATAAATAGTATCAAATTAACCTTTATAATCCCATGATCACTGCACAGCAATGCTGATAAAACTTGACATGAAGTAACAGTAATTTCTTTAGGAATGCACACACTGCCTAATATGTTCTGTTCCCTGGTAGTTTTTTTTTTTTAATAATCTGAAGTAACTGTTGTTCCTAAACATACACTGTGAATAATTTCCTTACTAATGCAGTTGAATCAATATTATTCTGATCTGTTTCTGATAAGTTTAAGTCCCCATCTCCTATTATTCTTCCCTCTTGTGTTTCATACAAGAGATGTATGAATTTCTCTAGGTCATCAGTTCTTGACTTTGGTGGTCTATATACTCCAACAATTGTTATACGTTCCAGGGTTGTCTTTATTGTCACAGTTACACAATCTATAATATTGGTGTTATCATTGAAGTTGTAATAATCACAGGTCTCACAACTATCTTTAATTCCTATCATAACACCTCCAGTTGATCTTTTGTTAGAATGTCTGTTACAGTAAAAACATTGATACCTTTACTGAACTGGTTTCTAGTAATTGTTCTTTAACCATAGTTCTCAAACAATAACAACATCAGTTTTGTGGGAATATATGAAATTCCCAATAAAAAAAATTATTAGTATTCCTGATATCAACAACCATCAGATGTAGATGCATCCAATGTTGCTATCTGTGACATGTTAAATTTTCGACTTGGCAATAATCCTACCTTGCGTTTGCTACATATTGTAAAATACCTGCTGCAAAAATTCTCTTTCCTGATCTTGTCAAATGTATACCATCCTGTCTGAACACAAATTAGGCTTGGATGTGCTACACATTTCCATTTTTTTTAAAAAGAACAAGTTTTTCACATGGGTATTAACCCAAAATATATTTTCTTTCATAGTGATATGACTCTCCTTTTTATAGGTGATTTGTGAAAAATACTTCCTAATACTAGTACAAGCTATACTATCTAAGATGATTGTTAAGTCCCCTACTAACAGTCAGACAGTCCTTGTGGATGGGATAGTTTATACCGACATGAATACAAACAGAGCCGTACTTTCTTACATGAAGGCATTCTAAGGCTTGTCTCAAATCCTGTAGTTTTGCTCCTAGCAAGAATAACACTATTCAATGTTCATTATCTTCTCTGCAAATTTAAGTATCAGTTCCTCTAATAATTGAATCTTCAATTACAAAAATTACTTTTCTACCAAGAGCTGAAGAATCTTCAACTTCTATTTCAATACCATCTGCTCTATCAATTGTTACCAAAGAATGAGCTTCATCACCTTAGTTTTATTAAACCCACTAAGCTGTTTTATCCCTGAATACTTTTTTGAGGAATAGTAAAGATTTTTCATTATATTCTGATTATTTTGACTTGTTTGAAAGAATAAATGCTTTCCTGCTGTAAACATTTACCCACTTCCTCTAAATACTTGATGCTACTTTTTCATGAAGCAAAGAAATTAATAAAAAGAAAATTAAATGTGAATATAGTATGAGAGATCATCACACTGAGGGAGCAGGATGAATTCAAACTTTTAGAATATTGATAGATGTACATGTCAAAAATTTGCTGAAAAAATTAGCATACTTTCCACAGGAGGTTTGTGCAACATTTATGGTGTGACTTATTTAGCCTTCTATGGGTCTACATTATCAATATATAAAGACAACCAGCAGTCTAGTTATGGAAAATGCCTTGCAAATGGCTCTCTCCCCAAATTTATGCTTGTTATAGGTTCATAAGTTCAAAGAAATGCAAGGCAACTGAACTTAGTGGCTATTTACACCTTGCCAGTACCGAGCCATACAAAGTATCTCCTCTTTGACAAGACAGTTTGGCCAGTCAAGCCATGGGTGAATTTATCAATACCAAACTAGTTATGTAATTTTTATTTCAAGGAGGATAATGCATAGCACTGCTTAATTTACATTGGTAGCTTGGTGAGGAAGGCATCTCGTAATGAATCTATCTGTCCACTATCATCATTAGATAACCTATCACATGTGTATAAAGTAGTAAGAAAATCATTCTATGCTGCTCAACGTATAAGCAATGGCATGGCATCTAGGTTCAAGGATGTCATTGTTTCTCTGAATCCAGCCCTCATGTGGCCCATCATTGAGAGCAATACCCCTCCTTTGGTATGAACCTGACCAGACACATGCAGCAACTGGATCGTCCGCAGATGTTACTCACAAAAAGAATACAGAACACAAAGAACATGTTCTATGCATATCACCTCAAAGTTCTTTCTCTATACTCAGTATCCTACAGACTTTTGAGAGGTGATCTATGCCTGGGATACAATGCATCCATGCGTCCTGTTCTGATGAATTTGTTGCACATGCACAAAACCAATAGCATTATACTTATCTGATGTAGGGACTTGAACCTTGCTTGAAACCTTTCCATTAGCATTCATGATCTGTGGAAGCCCTGCCTTGCTTCCATTCTTCTTGTCCACATCTTGTCTTCTGTACCACATCAACAAACACTTGCATGCTATGCCCTCCTTTCTCTCTACTGTTGCACACACTACTTGTTGTTGCAGCCAGAGTATAATGTTCACTGCCTGCTGATCATCTGCTCTGCTGTGTCACTTTATATTTCAGCACAGTTGCTTATGTGGATCTATATTATGTTATCGAAGAGTCTACTCTTCAAACACATCTACAAATACGCAGCGAATGCTATAATCGGGAAAAAATTCACTTGGCTGTTATCGGGAATTGCCCTTTTCTTCAATGTAGAGTGATCTCAGAGTTGGTATAATTAGTTAAGGGGGGGTGTGGAGGGCAAACCCCCCACTTGATTAGTGTTTTAAAGTTTTTTGTTTTTTTTGTTTTTTTTTTTACGGCTACGTGAATTTTTTCCCCGAGGAAAAAATTTGTGGATGTGGCCATTCGTAGTTTACAGTGTTCGCTGAATATTTGTCAATTATTATATGTTTGAAGAGTAGACTCTTAGATCACATAATATAGACCCGCTTATGTGACCTATGCATCTGCTGACTTTCACGGGATCCGGTTTCAAACTTTTGCTATTACTGAGACTGTCTTTACTCATTCTCCCTTTGATGAGTACTTGCAACATCACCTGCAAAGGTGGGGACATGCAAAAAACTTAATTCTGACTGCAGTGATATGTCACTGTTGAGCATTTTATATTAGATTGGATTTTATTTCCCATTACCTTCTTTTTCCCATTGTTTATCAAATATTCCACATGCTGTAACCCTAAAATTCACTCCATTTAGAATTCTGACTGTGCCATCTTCTGACTATCTATTCCCTTAGCTGTATTTACCCATTTTTGCTTCCCTTTCACTCAACATCAGAACAAGTTGGGTGGTGGGGGCGGGGGCAATCCTTCCAAAATCTTTTTTTTTTTTTTTTACATCTGCGTACATACACCTCCCACTTTCAGGTAGGTTCAGTGCAATGGTTGTTGTCCTTAGCCAAAATATGCATCCTCTTCCACATGCCTTCGATGTTCAGCTGAAGTGCTTTTGTACTTCTTGTCAGGCTTCTATTTTCTGATCCATATGCACAGGATATTTCTTCATTCCTTAATCCAAGAGTGGAACTTCTCCCAGAAGGCTCACCCATGGCAAGACTCTTCCAGCACCCTCCTTCCTGACATGGGTGAGCCATCTACTACTCATGTCCATCTTGTTCCTCTTCTAATGAAACCTGCACTCTCTGAATTGCACTCCTGAACAAAAGCTCTGTGCCAGAGTGATGAGTTTTATTCAACGGCTTTTAATTTCTCCACTAACACACTGAGCAATGCTCTATAAAATGTCTTGTGAAGGCCATATCAAAGAACACACACACGTTTGTTTAAAGTTACCTTCAGTTTTGTATGCCTTGGTATCTACTACCCCCCACACTGACTTATAGCTGTTCTGCTTTTATTCTTATACCTTCATAGGGTCCTAGGTACTTACCAGGTTATTGAGCCATGCAGATCTTTAGTCCATCCCTCCTGTTTATGCTGCAAAAGAAATTTAGAGTTCTTGAGATGGTGTTTTTGCCCTAATTCATCAAAGGTATTCCTTGATTGTTTCTTCTACAGATGTCAGTTGACAAATTCAGAGCTTCTAACCTCTGCCTTGTTTCCAACCTTATGAATGGGAATGCCTTTTCCAAACATTGGGATTCTAGCATCCCTGTGATGCTGTCTAAAAAGTGTTACTTAGGGATTAACTATAGGTTCATAGGTTAGTACTAAGCTAACTGCCCTTCCAAGCCATTTTAAGCCTAGCCAGTTATCCCTTGTGAGACTCAAACCCTGCATCTTGTGCTTGTAAGGCAAACACCTTAACCATTAGGCCACCCTCCCAACCCCTATTAGTTCTCCCTTTAGATTTCCAAGAACAATATAATGAGTTGTATGAGACATCAAACTGTATCCCATTATTTGCCAGTATAATTGTTATGTCATCCTTTGATAGGAGTTGGATTTGTCTCCCTGCCTTGTAGTATAGTCCATATTGGTTGAGACTTTCCTCTTTTTCATTGAATATCAAGTGCAATAACTGCATTCACAGACCTTTCATAGTTTTGTACCTGTCCTTTTACCCAGACTTATTTACTATTAACATCCCTCTCTCATACCTTTCTCCAATCCTTTATACTTTTGTAAACTATTTTTTATCTTTCGTCTTGGTCAAACTGCCTATTCTTTATTATTATGTATGTTCCAGCTCTTCCATCATGAATTCAGTCATTACATCTTCAGCTCTGCTTTCACCACACAGTTTTGCCTCACTTCTCAATCTTGCTATGTACTACCATTATCCCTTCCTTTATTTCTTCACTCCTTAATCCCTTTTGAAATGATTTTTATATGCCTTTTTGACAGAACTGACTACAGTCTGCTTTCCTCAGTTTGGACTTTTGCTATCTATAAATGCTATTGTTTTGTACCAAGTGTTTCCTAATGCTTCATACATGTACATAGTTTTCCCTAAACTCTGATACCATCTCATTTAATGATTCTGAAAATATTCTTTGCTACATTTTTTTCTCACAGAGACTTGCAATGTCATTGAAGGGAGAGCTGATGCTTCTTCACTACAATTCCACAGCAACCTTAAGCAAGTTTCATGTTGTAATATTAGTGCTTTTGTTTTATTTTGTAATAACATTTCTAAAGATGAAGTGAACCAAACACACACACACTGTTTAAATACAATGCTAAAAAGTCACGTGGCAACTTTTTTTTAGTCATGTGATCAGCTTAAAATCATGTGACAGCCAAACACTTTTAAAATCATGTGATCAGCTTTAAATCATGTGACAGCCAAATCCACTGAACAAATCATGCATTTAGGCAACATATTCAATAAGTTCAAAACTGAACTATCAAAAATCAAAGGCTGAATATCTGAATACATCAACATGTAAAACTATCTTTTACCATATAATAATAAATAGTTTTATGTAAGAGCAATCATTAAATAGTAAATGCTATACTGAGAAAATCTGTATGATAAAAAGCGTAGTGAATATCATCTTTCTAAAGCTCTTAATTTTGAAAGACAGCTAATAGAAATCTGGTCATTAATCCCTGGCCGAGAACTCGCATTAAGTGTGAGCTGCCAGTATAACTCACTTTCTTCCAGCTTAAGTTGCCATGGGCCACCATGTTCACTAGGGGTTACCTTTTTTATAATTGTAAATTTAAAAAGGTGGTCTGGTGATTCCATTAAGTGTTTGGGTAGGGCATTGTTTGTTTTCCTCTTCTTAATGTCTCATAGATGTTCAGCAATTATTTCTTTGAACTTTCACTCAGTTTTGCCAATGTAGAAAACAGGGCTGTGTTGACAGAGTGCAGCAAATACTACCCCTCCTGTCAGACAGTTAAATACTCCTTTTATATAAAATGCAAACTTTTCTATAGCAAACTGTTCACCCATCAAAATGTAGGGGCAGATGGAACAGCATCTACATTTAGACATACAAGGAATTTTATTACTCATGTGTGGATGTTCTGTTAAAATGTTCCACAATGTTTTTAAAATTACAACTCCTTCTGTATATTATGTGTGGTATATCCCCCACCTTCTCAATAACGTGTCTGTCTTCCTTTAGAATAGCAGAGTTCTTCTGGATAATGCTCCTAATAGTCACGCTGTCAGCATTATAAGTTGTGATAAAGGATCTAGTAAAGGTTGTATTTTGTACTAGATGATGTACGGGTGCACCGATGTTAAGTTCACTAGAAGGGGTAATATTGTTAGCCATAAAATCACTTGCTAATACATAAATTTCAGGTCTTAGTGTTTCACTATGACCTACAATTGGATTAAAAAAAGCCACTTTCTCTTTTATTTATCACTTCGTACATTAGTTGGTTTACCATACCAAGGGGGTGAAACCTCTAGCCAAAAACATACCTTTTATTGTCTCATTCATGTAAAAAGTATCAAACCTTGACACCATCCATGCTGCCCTTACCAAATGACCCTTGACTACAGCACATTTTTGGTAATATTACATTTCAAGTTTTTGAGCTGGATTTGTCAAAATCTATGTAGCCTTGTGTGTGGTTTTTATTAGTTTGTCTTCTGTTTTGGTTAAGTTTCATGTTGTGATGAGGCACCATCCTATGTTCCATCTTTAATAAAGTCCAGAAATTCAGTTTTGACTGGCTGAGCTCTATACCCAAGTTGAGTGTCAGACACTATATTTGGCAATTACTTGTTTCCAGATGATTTCACAGCTCCAGAATGGGATATTGTCCATTCATCTCTTCACACTTGTCAATGCCATGTCCAAGAGTACTGTTACACAGACTGATTCTCAGATTAGCCTCCTGTGTGGGTATGAAAACACTTCCTCTCATTGTACTTCTGCCTGAAGGGATACTTTCATAATACTCCTTGTCAAAGGCCTGGCTTGTTTACATCTCAGTCATGATTCTCTGTGTGTCTCATTTTAGAGAGGGAGTATCCATCTACCCTCTTTGTGGATGGTAGTGTAATTTCCAATATTAAAAGTAATACACCCATCTTGGGTTTCATTTAAAGGATGTAGCTTCAGCTTGCTGATTTGGCTTATCAGCAAAATGGATGGCCAAAAGAAAAACTGAGAGGTAGCATAAGCGGAACTGTAACAGTCAGTGTAAGAGCACAGATAAAGCCAACAAAAATGGAACAGCAGGACTAAAGTTACTTCATGGTAAAAGTGAAAAGTCAAGGGGGCACATCTACCTTCTTGGGTGTGGGGGGTTGTCTCGACAGAAAGCAGAATTCAGCCACATTTTATTAGTAGGTTTTAGTATCACCTCATTACATCTAAGCTCATTTTCTCTGTTGTATGGGGCTGCAGAGTCTAGGACCAAATTGTTTTGTTTTTGTTCCATTTGCTGATAGTGTTATCCTATGTATGTGAGAGTTTACATTACTGATCTTATTGACAATTTAAAGAAAGTGACAATGACTCTCCGGTCCAGCTGGTAAATCTGGGAATCTTGAGTCAATGTTACAACTGCCTCATGTACACAGACAACACTCTCCTCCTCCCAACAAATTCCAACACATGTGAGAGATGCATTCATATAGCCAAACTGGAGGCTAAGCTCTCTCAACTCAGTACTGGCATAACCAGTCAGGAGGAGAAGGAAACCACACTCAGTACAATTCCAGTCTCACATAGACCTACCACGACAGCAAACCAAACACATAAACACACAAAAACATACTCGGAGGCTCTAAATAAAAATCTGCCTAAGCAGCAGAGACCTCCAAAGCAGACACCCAAGCAACCGCTACCCCAAAACAAAACACGTGCAACACATAGCTCACAAAGCCAGTGTGCCGAACAGTCACAGCCCTTAAGGCTAAACAACACACCTGATACACTTGTAATAGGTGACTCTCATCAGGCACACTGACATCCCGCTCACCAGGCTGAACAAGGAGAAGGTCACGATGAGCTGCCTGTCGGGCGCTAGGATCCGCCACATAACACAAGCACTCAGGTCACTCCAAGGCAAGTACAAATATGACTCAATCATTGTCCATGCTGGTGTGAATGACCTGAGATGTACCTCCCTGAACTACATGAAAAGAGACATACAGGAGGTCTCTGAGCATGTGGCCCAGGCCGGTATGACCCTGACCTTGAGTAGCATCTTACCCTCACCAAGAATGATGCCACAATATGAAGACAAGATGATCAATTTCAACAATTGGCTTAAGTATTGGTGTCATTCAAAGGGGATCCAATGCCTGTCAGCCTGGGATGACATGCTCGACAAGCCACGATGCTTCGCTAGGGACGGCTTGCACCTGTCACCCCTGGGCTTTCGGATATTGGCAAAGGCTCTTGCTACCCCCATAGTGCCTTTTTTAGGCAAGGCTCAAAAGACAAACCCACCTCCATAGGTATCACAAGGGATAAGAAACTAAGAGTAATGCTACTCAATGCCAGAAGTCTAAACCTCAAGATGCATGCACTCGAAACTCTCCTTAGCATGGAGAACATCGATATCTGTGCAGTAACAGAAACCTGGTTCAAGGCTCCCGAGAGCACCCCAGCACTACCAGGTTATACCTCATACCATGCTTTTCAGCCCCAAAACTTGGACCGACCCACAAAAGGAGGGGGAGTATCAATATTCGTCAAAGATACCCACACCTCCAGGTTGGTGGCACAGCACAAGCATCAGAGACTATCCATGTGCAACTAACAGTGGGTAAAACTGCCTTCCAGTTTATAGCCTTCTACAGACCACCCTCCCTAACCTAGGAACCCCACTCGGCCTTCCTGAGAACACTGGAAATTATGAAGGTCTCTCCAAACACCATTATATTGGGCGACTTCAACTACCCAAACATAGACTGGGAGCATTACTCTAGCTCCAACACCCTAGCCCAAAGGTTCCTAGAATTTATAAACTCAAATGCTATGGAACAACATGTTACCACTCCCACAAGAGGGGAAAACATACTGGACCTGATCATCACTAACATGGGGACTCTATGCTCCAGACCAGAAGTGTATCCCTCACTGGTAAGATCAGACCATCAACTAATCTCACTGGATATTCACATCCTGACACCACCCCCTGCCCAGAAAACCACAGTGAAAAACTTCTCTAAAGCAAATTTCACACTCCCCAAAACCGAGGTGGAATCCTTCAAAGCCCCGGGCCTGTGGAAAATCTGGCCCAGACCGCAGAATCCATTATAAACGCATTCTATGAACACCTTCAGGAATGCATGGATCATGCAATCCCAAATAAAACCAAGACCCAATCCTCCAAAGGCAGACGTCCTGTCTGGTGAACCCCAGCCATAAACAAACTATACAATAGAAGGAGGAAGCTACTAAATGATAGAGCAAAATTCCAAAAAGGGAAGGCATCTCTGATCAGTATTAGCAAAAAACTACGGGCACTCATAAAATCGTCTAAGGCCAGCTTTGAGAGAAAAATTGCACAGGACACTAAGGATAATCACCAGGCTTTCTTTAGTTATGTTAGGAACCTGGATGGTAATTCCCAGATATGCTCAGAATTAGTCCAAAATGACAAAAAATACACCAAACCCACAGACATTGCCAACATTCTAGCTAACAGGTTCAGCGCAAACTTCTCCCCCCTCCTCACCAAAAGGGCAAATATCTATCCCAGCAGAGTGCTGCCCCCCTGACATCTCAGATGCTCAGGTAAAAGCCGCCCTCTCCAAAGCAAAAAACACAGCATCAATGGGATCAGACTGTGTCCCAGGCTGCATCCTACATGAACTCCAAGAAGAGCTAAACCCAAACATAAAACTACTGTTCAATCTCAGCCTTACTACAGGATATGTACCCAAAGAGTGGCATACAGCAACTGTGGTCCCTCTCCACAAAGGTGGTGCCTCAACAGATCCTGGAAACTATCGCCCCATAAGCCTGACTAGCTTGGTCTGCAAAGCTATGGAAAGGATCATCATAGACCTCATAAATAAAGATATTGGGGACCTACAGACACTGGATCCTACCCAGTTCGACTTTGTTAAGGGCAGATCCTGCCTCTTAAACCTGGTTGATTTCTTTGAAACAGTCTCCAAGGCCATTGACGAGGGGAAGGTGGTCCACACAGCCTACCTGGACCTCGCAAAAGCCTTCGATACAATATCCCACTCGGGCATTATAGATAAGCTCACCAGCTTAAATATAAACCCCTATGTCACTAGATGGGTTGCAAACTGGCTCAAGGACAGAACCCACATGGTTAGAATTGCTGGAGCCATGTCAGACTCCAAACCAGTTACAAGTGGCGTCCCACAAGGCTCAGTCCTGGGACCTCTCTTGTTCGGTATATATTTCTCGGAGGTACAGGCCAACACGGAAGGACTGTGGCTGACCAAGTTCGCAGATGACTGCAAACTGGGTGCCATAATCGACTCTCCAGCCGACACAAGCATCCTCCAAAAGGGCCTCATAGCAACAGACAACTGGTGCCAGAGCCATGGCCTCAAGCTAAACGCCAAAAAGTGTATAGTCATCCCCACTGGCAAAAACAAAGTGCCCACAAATTACCACATAGGTGGTAATCCATTAAGTACAGAAGAAGTAATTAAGGACCTGGGGACCCAAGTTGATAGCAATCTCTCATTTGACAACCATGTGGCCAAAGTGGTTAGAAAAGCATTTTATATAGCCCACCTAATCATGAAGGGATTCACATCTAGATCAGGGGAGGTCATCGTGCCTCTTTACTCATCCCTCATCAGGCCCATAATTGAGTACAATGCCCATTTTGGGATGTACCTTACCAGACACCTGCAGCAACTGGAAAGACCCCAAAAGTACCTCACCAAGAGGATCAAAGGGCTCAAACAGATGCCATAGGCTGCCCGGTTAAAGAAACTCCAGCTCTACTCAGTGGCATGCCACCTGTTCAGAGGCGATCTGTGCCTGACGTATAAAGCCATGTCCAACCTGGAATTAATGGACATGCTGCACCTCACAAAATCCAAATCCCATCGAGCTACACGCTCGAGAGACTTGAACCTCAGCACTGAAATAAATAGAACATGCTGGAGGGACAGATTCATAACCCAGAGGCTCCCTTCACTCTGGAATAAAATCCCAGTCTGGGTTAGGCAGAGTCCCTCATTGACTCTCTTCAAGAGGAATCTTGATGAGTGGATGGGAGATCGTAGGTTTACCCCGGGTATCACTTCTGTGTCACTGTTAGACAGAGGCACAGTATACTAACCTCAAAAAAGAGCATAGCAAAATTAATTTAAAATGGGTGGCGAAAGCCAAACACATTCTGGCTAGGTTTATAAATGCCCTAGGGCAGATAGCCTAGTATGAACCTATGAACCTATGAACCTATGATTCCTCTGCAAATATTAAACTAATTTATCACTACACTCGATTTACATATAACCAGTGAGGTTTATTTATAAATGTCCATCATGAATAGATTAATTTCACTTGAAATAGGTAAACCCCCATCACCAGCATTAAGTACTTATTATTTGTGTTATGCACCATATTCATTCTAACATGTTTCTTACTTATTTTAATAACCCCAGTTTTATAAGCATATAATTTGCTTGCTTGGTCTAGTTCTTCATTTCTGAGTAAGTGAAAATGAGTTTAAGCTTCAAGAAATATTCACAGGCATGCATAAGCAGCCAAAAGTGGTATTTCTGTTCATGCCATGGATTATATAGCCTATGTGTTTCTTTCTGTTGTGGCACTTTCTAGTTTTCATATTTTAAACTTTGTTTATTCTAATTGCATGAGATAACATAATCTTGATGTTTCTGTCATCAAGGTACTTCATATTTACCAAAAATAAATTTTGGATTAAGATAGCTGGCCAGGAATTGTACCATTTTATTACAATTTTGAAATCAATTTTTATTACCCAAATATATCTTTCTGTGGTAGTGATTGCAGTTTATCACTGCCAGACACTTCAGTTCAACAGGTTAGATGCATTGGTTTTGAGGATATTTTAGAACTGGTATATAATCTGTGACTTCCAATGTGTTAATTTCAGTACCTGTTAATGAAACACTAATGTATCACCTAATATCCAGAACTATTGTAAAAGTATAAGTATGTATGTCTCCATGCAGAGTACCTATCTCTAATAAAGACCTCAGTGCTGTAGCAGTTATTTAATCTTTTGTCAAGTTCCTTCAAAGAGCTATAACTATCTGAATTTGATCCCTGCATGGTCCCTCAAAGTGATAGTGGGCACTTACACTCAGAGCAGACTGAGAGCAGGTGTTTTTGAATCTGGTCCCTGTATGTCTTACACCAAAGGAAGTCACTTACACTGATAGTAAGATAAACTTTTTCAGATGATATAAGAATGTCATTTGCTCTTGATAAATGTGGAGAAGCAACCTTTAAAGCAGGAAAACTGCAATGCCAAGAAAACATCATTTGGGGACAAGAATGTGATATAAAAGAACTTGAGCAAGAAGGAGTGTATAAATAATTGGGAACTGATGAAGAATCAGCAATAAAACATGAACAAATGCAAATAAAACTTAGTAAGGAATACTTCAGAAGACAAGCTTGGCTTGTAAGCTATCTGGTAGTAAAACTACTGTACAGGATACTTCCGTTAACACTGAGCAACATCTATTGGTACGGAGTGAGTCACCAAAGGAGCGTAGAAAGGTTCGGACTAAGTCTCGCTCTAAGAATTTAAGTGGTGCAGCAACGGGTGATTTTTTTGTCTTCTTCGTCCTTGGACATTCCTAACGGACAAGACTGTCAGCCCATTTCTAGCTGCGCAATTGATTTACCTGGAGTATTAGACCCTTCTGAACTTATTAGGACTGTCGGTCCTGACTTCACTTTTGATTTTTCTTTTGGGAACTATGACAATGAAGCTGTTCGTATAGGTACGCGACCTAAAACTACTCAGCCTTTACGTACCTATGCACAAGTTTCAAATGAGAAGAGAAAATGTCAAGGTACTGTCATAAATACGGTTAATGATTCTTCTTCTTCTTTTTCACGTAATTATCAGCTTTTTGATAACATAGCTGATAAAAGAACTGATAAGTCCAAACCTTTACAGGATTTCATAAGCAATGATTGTAAATTTGACCATATAACAGATGGCAAAGCTCAAATCAAACGCCATGCTGTTAAAGGGACTTTGAGAGACCTTATCTATTTGTTGGGCAAAAAATTAAACAACATCAATGCCATTAAACTTGATAATGCTTATTTGAACTATTGTATAGCTATTAAAATCGTCCCAATGGGACTAAGATTTTTTAAATTCCCATTGGGTATTGACATTGATGTAGATGTTGAAACAGAATTCAACACACTATTTGATTCTTTTGGTGTTGGATTTATGAAGCTTTTGCTTAAACATAATGATATGAAACTGTGTAAATTTATTACGGAGGTTGAAGACTTAGATAACACCATCACACAAGATCTTAACTTTAATCAATGGGAGAAGCTCTATTTTAAGCAATTTACTTTAGCGGAAGATAGGGCTAAAAAGGCCTTTGACCGAAAATATAAAAAAATTGTGAGAGACAAAGAGCAATATAGCAGACATATGAGTTACAGGTGGGGTATAGATAAGAAAGAAACCTATGTAGGGGCTCAAAACAAACGGATGGAACACGCCTATGATGAAAATACTGAACAGGATTTTTATTCAGTTCCACAGTACAAGAACAAAGTCAATTGGAGGAAGAGAGGAAATTGGAGAATGAGATAGTACATTCTCTCACTGATTCTGTTCAACAGGCTATTAGTGGTCAAATCCATAATGAGGAGAGTATAGCTGTAGTGGATGATGTTATTTATGAGTACATGAATTTTAAAATCTTTAACTACAGCAATGTACAGTTGGAAATAGCACATTTTAGTTTGCTCTCTAAAGGGTTAAAATTTATACCCACCCCCAGATTTCGTGTTGTTGATTCATTACTAGATATAAAGAAATTTACTAGAAAACTTAACTTAGCTTTAATGTTTGAGAACAGTAATGCATCCGAGTCCATTGTAGACAGACCTTTGAAGAAAAAGAGCACTTTTATTCCGTTTAATAACCCTGTTGTTTCTACATTTGAAAGGAGGGTTATGAAAGAGATTTATGCTCTTAAAAAATGTACATATAGAAAAAGGAAATATATAGAACAAAAGGATAATCTGTCTCATGATGAAATGAAGATTTTGGGTGATCTATCTTTGGATCCTTCTGTTAGGGTTATGAAGCCCGACAAAGGCGGAGGCATCGTATTATTTGATGCCACCGCCTACAGCGCCTCTATTTACAATATTCTCCATGAGTCAGGTAATTACCAAATTTCTTCTACTAATGAGTTAAACATTGCCTATAGGAAAATTGAGATGTACTTAGAGGAATATCTGCTACAGCAAAGAATTACTAAGGATCTTTTTGATTTTATGATGGTAGACAATCCTGTTTTAGCCACCATAGTGGGTATTCCCAAGGTTCATAAGAACCACTTGAATCCCCCACTACGCCCTATAATATCGGGCAGTAAATCTAAAACGTTTCCTTTAGGCGTAGTAATAGACCACACCTTGAAATTTATATACAACAAGCTGTGTCATATGGTAAAAGACTCATGGGAATTTCTACGTAATTTCCCAGTGAATATACAGCAAGAACATTTAATATTCTGTTCTATTGATGTAGTAGATTTGTTTAGTTGCATCCCGTGGGAAGAAGGACTAGAAGCTTTCTCTAGTAGTCTGAGAAAACATTCTGAGTTGAGTTGGGATAAGATATCTTTGCTTGCCGACCTCATGAGCATTGTTATAGAGAATAACTTTGTATATTTTGAGGGGGAAATTTTCAAGCAAGCCAGAGGTGTAGCCATGGGAGCAGCTTGTGCTCCCATGTTTGCTAATCTGGTAATGCTTGATTGGGAGGAGAAATGTGTGTTTAATAGTGCATTTTACCACCATATTGCCTACTATTCCCGCTACCTGGATGACATTTTCATCTTGTGGAAAGGAAGCATTGAATTGTTTGATTCTTTCATGCAACATTTGAATGATAGTAGTAAATATCTGAATTTTACCTCCACATATAGTAACACAGGTGTGGCCTATCTTGACACGTACATTTCTTTGGTAAATGGTAGGTTTAAATCTTCCATTTATAGAAAACATACGTTCACCAACTCATACTTAGACTACAACAGCTTTCATCCACCTAATATGAAGAGGAACATCTTTAAAGGGCAATGTATTAGAGCCATTAGGATGACCTCCGAACATCAGGATGTTGTTAAAGAAATAGTCTATATGAAGGCTCTATTTAAAGATAGGGGGTACACTTCCAAAATTTTGGATGAAACAGCTGAATACGTTATGAAGGAATGGGGTAAGAAATATACCCCTCTATTAGGGGCCAATATGAAGAATTCTACCACTATAGATTCAGTATCTGATTCTGTATCTACTATGATAGTAGACAACTTGAGGCCTAAAGAGAGGTTTGATAGGTTACAATCTTTATGTGTTATAGAATATGGCCCATTTAGCTACAACATAAAAAATATTATACATAAATATTGGTACATTTTAACTACTAATCAGGGTATGGTGGATACATTAGGCCATGAGCCCAGATTTATTTATAAAATGGGTAGGAATCTTAAATCTATCTTGGAAAGCACGAACGCTTCCAGTCAATTTTCAGTCACTCATTCCTCTAAATGCGGTACTTGTAAACAATGTACCCACATATTTGACAATAGTAGTATTGTTTTGCAAAATGTAGGTCGTAGTACAGTACATTTTAGTAAGGGCAATTGCAGGTCAACGATGCTTGTGTATATTGCTATTTGTCAAATGTGCAATTGTTTTTACGTAGGGAAGACAGAACGACAATTGCGTCAGAGAATATATTCCCATCTATATAGCATACGAAGATTAGACATGAAAAATGCCCTTAGTAAACACATTCAAGAATTAGGTGCCACACATTTCTTCAAGTTTGCTATACTGGAGTCTGTTAGAAGAAATCCAAGAGGAGGTGATATAAAAAACTATTTGTCTTATAGAGAGCTTTGGTGGCAACTATATTTGGATGCCACAACCCCACCAGGTATTAATGAAAGTATATCGATTAAGTCTGCGTTACTGTTAGATAAATAAACACAATTTTTATATTTCACATTTTATGAAGGGTCAAGCTTTGTGATCTAATGTTATATATTGTAACATTTGTGCGCTTTTTATATTTGTATATATTTTTAATTCTTCATTTGTTTCATACATTTGTATTACATGTATTGTAAAAACTTTTAAAAGTTTTTTTTCCCAACAATATGGGTATGCCTTTAAACTTTGCACTTCCTGTATTGTAGGTGTCTTTTTGGCGCCAGTTATGGTTTTTAAGGAAGCTATTGTACAATGTCTGTGGTTCTGATGAAGCTCGCCTTTCAGCGAGAGAAAGCGCTAAACCATTAAATTCTAGTGATTTTATAGTATCGTTTGCAGTTCATTGGTTTCGTGTTGTTTTGAACTGTGAGGTTCAGCAGTAGCGTGTGGTTTTTGCTGCCTGTTGTTCGTTTGTGGTTCCTGCACGCTCTTTCAGTGGTCTGCAAATATTAAACTAATTTATCACTACACTCGATTTACATATAACCAGTGAGGTTTATTTATAAATGTCCATCATGAATAGATTAATTTCACTTGAAATAGGTAAACCCCCATCACCAGCATTAAGTACTTATTATTTGTGTTATGCACCATATTCATTTTAACATGTTTCTTACTTATTTTAATAACCCCAATTTTATAAGCATATAATTTGCTTGCTTGGTCTAGTTCTTCATTTCTGAGTAAGTGAAAATGAGTTTAAGCTTCAAGAAATATTCACATGCATGCATAAGCAGCCAAAAGTGATATTTCTGTTTTTGCCATGGATTATATAGCCTATGTGTTTCTTTCTGTTGTGGCACTTTCTAGTTTTCATATTTTAAACTTTGTTTATTCTAATTGCATGAGATAACATAATCTTGATGTTTCTGTCATCAAGGTACTTCATATTTACCAAAAATAAATTTTGGATTAAGATAGCTGGCCAGGAATTGTACCATTTTATTACAATTTTGAAATCAATTTTTATTACCCAAATATATCTTTCTGTGGTAGTGATTGTAGTTTATCACTGCCAGACACTTCAGTTCAACAGGTTAGATGCATTGGTTTTGAGGATATTTTAGAACTGGTATATAATCTGTGACTTCCAATGTGTTAATTTCAATACCTGTTAATGAAACACTAATGTATCACCTAATATCCAGAACTATTGTAAAAGTATAAGTATGTATGTCTCCATGCAGAGTACCTATCTCTAATAAAGACCTCAGTGCTGTAGCAGTTATTTAATCTTTTGTCAAGTTCCTTCAAAGAGCTATAACTATCTGAATTTGATCCCTGCATGGTCCCTCAAAGTGATAGTGGGCACTTACACTCAGAGCAGACTGAGAGCAGGTGTTTTTGAATCTGGTCCCTGTATGTCTTACACCAAAGGAAGTCACTTACACTGATAGTAAGATAAACTTTTTCAGATGATATAAGAATGTCATTTGCTCTTGATAAATGTGGAGAAGCAACCTTTAAAGCAGGAAAACTGCAATGCCAAGAAAACATCAGTTGGGGACAAGAATGTGATATAAAAGAACTTGAGCAAGAAGGAGTGTATAAATAATTGGGAACTGATGAAGAATCAGCAATAAAACATGAACAAATGCAAATAAAACTTAGTAAGGAATACTTCAGAAGACTTAAATTAATCCTGAAAACAGCACTGACATCTCGGAACAAAATCCAAGCTATAAACCAATTTGCTCTTCCTGTCCTAACTTAACAGTTTTGGCGTGATTGAATGGACCCACACATGCTGGACAGATTAGATAGGAAAACAAGAAGGATACATCATGATCCCCCAATGATTTATAAAAATCAGTGCATACCAAGATTATATATTCCGAATTCTGAAGGAGAGATGGGCCTCCTTGAAATTGATTATATGTATAGATCTGCAATCATGGGACTCCACACATATCTGCTGACTTCACAAGACCCAAATATAGTAAAAGTTTTGAAACATGAGGAGAATAAATCTAAGATGACTTCTCTGCTTAATCCAGCAGAGGCTTATTGTCGTCGAGCAGGAATGGAAATCAAACCAGAAGTAGATAAAAATCAGGCAGCAACTGAATGTGCCAGAAAACAAAAGAAAGACTGTAAGATGAAGGATCAGATGAGAAGGCAAGAAATGTGGAAAAAGCATATAGTTGCAAGTATAACAAACTTCTGGAAGAACCTCATGTTGATCAGGAATGAACACAGAAATGGTTAAGGAGAGGCAAATTCAAACCAAGAGATGAAAGGTTAATATTGGGCGGCCCAAGTTAGTGCGCTGCGTATTAGTTGGTTTATAAAGTCCATTGAACATGTGGGAGAAACAGACAAATGTAGGTTTTGTAAAACCAAATTGGAAACTGTTGCACACCTTGTTGCTGGTTGCTACATACTAATGGCAGAAGGACTGTATACTGAAAGGTATAATAATGTGGAGAGACTGTTGCACTGGGGATTGTGCAAACATCATGGTATTTAAGTGGCCGAAAAACACTGGAAACATAAGCCACAAAGCACCATAGAAAATGAAGAAGTCTACATCACATGGGATCATCCATTACCAACAGCTCAAAAGATAGATGCTAGAAAACTGGATACAGTGGTCCAAGAAAAGAAGGCAAGAGTAGCATTAATCACTGAAATTGCCACACCCAGTGACTACAGTGTCTTGTGTACAGAGAGACATAAACTCATAAAATGTCAGGATCTGCAGGCAGAAATGAGAGCAATGTGGAAGAAAGATACCCAGACAGTTCCAATAGTAGTAGGAGTAACGGGTCTTATAAAAAAGAATTTATGATCATATTTAGATATGTTACCAATACATGTAACTGCATATGAACTGTAGAAAGAGTCATTACTGGGCACGTTGCGCGTGCTGCGAAGAGCACTACTGGCTAACATCAAAGATTGAAACAATACTACTTTCATGAACTTTAATCATTCTTTGACTTAGAAATGGGGTCCATTCCCATAGTGATATTAGAAACCCAAAAGACTTAAAGAAATTAAAAATTGCAAGTCTTTTGGAATCAGAATAGTACATTTATACTGACAACAATTATTTTGGAATCTGGCCCACAGATTTACTTATAGAAACTATAAAATGAGCGGTACTTGCCTTGGGCCCATGTCTCATTCCTCATGCTCTTCTTGTACTGCACTGAAGTGTTTTACAACCAGGGAATTTGTATGTAAATGAGAAACAGCTTCCAGATGCTTACTCACTGTAACTGCTCTTGTGATGATGAAGATTTGGTCCATGCCAAGTGTGCTACTGTATTACAAAGCAGACTCCTTACTTGTTTTCTCCTTCTCATCTGGTTCCTCTCTTACAACACCATTTGTCTCTAAGTTGGAGGTTCCCAGTATTTTCCTTCCTTTCTCTTTTAGCACAGTGATAGGGGAACTAAATCAGCTCTAGGCCAGCATTGGATTGTGCATGGATTGGGGGTTGGCATAATGTCTAAGATGTTTTCCTCACAGACACAGGGTACTAGGTTTGATTCTAACCTTTGCAGGAAATTGGGTAGACTTAAAATAGCCTGCAAGGGCACCTTGAACCTATGGGGGGAACACAGCACAGCAATAGTTGGAGTAAAACTTTCATCAGACTATACAATGATTTGTTACATTCTGGTAACCTCTTCATTGATATAATTTCATAAAATGATTAGTGTTAGCCATTCCTGCAGTGTAGAAAGATAATGAGCTGTCACTCAAATGATCTGAGTTTGAATAATGATTTGCGTGCTTGATGGTGAAACAGGGAGAATGAGCATGCTGAAGTGACCTTGCTTAGGCAGGGAGGATGGGCATGCTGGAGGGACCTTGCTTGGGCAGGAAGGACAGGCATGCTGGAGGGACAATGCTTGGACAGGGGGATGGGCATGCTGATGGGATCTTGCTTGGGCAGGAAGGATCAGCATGCTGGAGGGAAATTGCTTGGGCAGGGAGGATGGGCATGCTGGAGGGACCTTGTTTGGTGCTTCTTAAGTGGAGCTCCGATGGAAGCTGGAGCTCACAGACAAAATGCCAGTCAGGGGTGGTAGGACAGTTTAGAGCTTGTGCTCAAGATTACTTGCCATTTCCATCCTAGCCTCATGTGATGACACCAGCATGTAGGGGAAGTTAAGGCTATGAGCATGATGCAAGCTGCTGTGGGGGAGGAGAAATGAATAATGGTTCCTTGATCAGGGAACAAAATTTCAATTGCTGTTTAGCCATGGACTGGAAGAGAAAGCCAGACTACATAGTAATGTGACAGCTCCACCTTTGTCTCACGATATGAATGTTAAGGGAGCAGCCAGGGGGCAAAAAAATAGTATCAGTGACTTTTTATAGATTATAGAAAATCACTCATTTGGCAGTCAAGTCATGTAATTCCATATTTCCTTATTATTTGTCACATAGTAAAACAATATTGTATATTGCCTTCCTAAAATGTTCAAAATCAAAGTAACAATGACCTGAATTAACTCCATTCTGTAAAATATGAAGGTTATTCTAAAATGAAAAGGGGCAGATATTTTGCACCTTCAAAGCTATACTTTCCCAATACCTCTTGGTTGCCAAAACTAAAAATAATCTACAGATCACACTACATTTTCGAATAGACATTATTGGAATGGGCAAAATGTAACTCACTAATGATGGCAAGGACATAAGGAAAAACAAGTGGAATGAAATAAAAACAATATTTATCTATACTCAGGTAACTCCAGCTGCATTCAATGCACATATTGATAACAGGAGTGAGCAGTAAATAAACTTGGATAGCAGAGAGGAAGTATAATTCAAGGCAGTTACCTAAGTTTGAGTAGAAAAGGCTGACCTGCATAGCAAACAGGAACTTTAAAGGAACTGACAGCTTATTACCTACAGGACTAATTTCACTAGTACATCCATTAAAATGGGTTAATAGCCAGAAGAAGCTGCCAGACAACATCCCAACTAACTTTATGACTAGGTTAAAGACAACTTAGTTAGGAATAAAATGGATAATATGGACTAACTGAACGTGTTATATATGGACTGCAGAGCTTGGTACATATGGGCTGTGACATCCCCTGTCTGGCCCAGTAATCAAGGAGCCTGAATCCTTACCACTGGCACTGGAGAGGGACATTCACTTGGAACAAAAATGGATACACTCAGTATTTCTAGATGCACTTCCCTGCATCAAGTACAATTTCCCTTAAGAGCACACGGGGAACACACCCATTTTGGGGTCCAGATTTCTCTGTCTGTCTCCTTCCAGGTCCCCACTTAGACTCCCGACTGGCACATCTGTAGGATTGAGTCCTCAGCTGAGTATCCAAGCCAAGTCCCCCAGCACCCTCTCTGTGCTTTGTGTCCCTACTCCAGGTTGCTGACACACACACACACACACTTTGAGATTTGATTTTTACACACACACACACACACACACACACACACACACACACACACACACACACACACACTTTGAGATTTGATTTTTACACACACACACACACACACACACACACACACACACACACACACACACACACACACACGCACACACCTGGAAAGGCTGACACAGATTTAATAGCTATGTCCTGTTCTGACCAGACTATAAGGTAGTTACACTACCACCAGACACTCCAAAGCCAGATATTCCAAGACTCTTACAAGGGCACTCAATTATACTGAGTGAAATGAATATTAATACAAACGGTAATGTTGACCAAACAACTAGGCTTTCAGGAGTGGCCACAGTGTCACCAACAGATAAAGTAAACTCTCAGTTAACCGGAACTCAAGCAATCAGCACTCTCAAGCAACCGGCAAAAAAATATCAAAGAAATACGGTAAGATTTTCATGTGCTGCACTTTCTGTTTTCCCCCGCAGAAACATACCTTAGGTTTTTAGAGTTTAAATAGAAAGATATGAATACATTCCATCTATCCCCAACCTGAGAACAAGTCAAACCAAGCAAATAGTATAGGATACAGTATTAGTTAGTTTTATTTTTAATAGCAGCTCTCAAGTAACCAGAAACTACAGTTATCTGGCATCTATCAATCCTCATGGGTGCAGGTTAACTGAGAGTTTACTGCATACATACTCTCAAAGGTTAAAATACTCTCTAAATGACCAGCCACAATGAAAAGTTTGAATATATTTAATAATAAATAATAAATGAACATGAAAATACTAAATATCTATTTACAATAAACACCAGAGTTTCATTCACAGGAAAAGGAAATATTAAAAATAACAGGTGGACAGGTTCACACAATTACAGAAAAAACAATACTTAACTAATTTCACTATATTTCTGGACTTATCTAAAGAATTATTATTTTATGGTTACTTACTAAACCAAGGCAAGATGAAGTAGGTGAGAGGGGTCCTTCCTTGTCAGGTTAAAAAAGCAGACTGTTATGAGACTTCAGTCTCACCTAGTATTAAACATTATTTTTAGTCATGGATTACAGAATGACATCACATACATCTGGTCATCTGACTTCTGGTTCCCATGCAATCCCCATTGCTGGAAACTGCCAGGATTTATCATCTATGTGTCAATAATTCGGGTCTATCTGAAAACGCTGAAAGTGCACAACACCGACAACGAGAAAACCGACACCGGACGATCGACAACAGAGAAGACCGACAGTTGAGAATCCCGATGCTGAGAACACTGACATGTTAAGGTAAGTGTGCGATAGGGACGGCCATTAGGGTCAGGGTGTGGGTAAGGTAAGTGTGTGATAGTGATGGATGTTAGGGTAAGGTGTGGGTCAGGTAAGTGTGCGATAGTGACGGACTTTAGGTTTAGGGGCAGGTTAAGTGAGTTAGGGTTAGGGTGCAGGTAAGGTAAGTGTGCGATAGTGGCGGACTTGAGGGTTAGGGGCGGATTAAGTGACTTAAGGTTAGGGTGCAGGTAAGGTAAGTGTGCGATAGTGACGGACCTTAGGGTTAGGGTTTGGGTTAAGGTTAGTGCATAGATAGTTGTGTATGTAAGGTTTAGTGTAGGTTTGTAAGGTTTTTGGTGTGCTTGTGTTGTGTGTGTGTTTTTTGGGAAGGGTATTTGTTTTGTTGATTATCGGGATTTTGGTTTGTCGGGCATGTGAAGTTTCATGTTTTTGAACTTTCTTTTTTTGTCGTTTTTTTCGTGTCGGTTATTTCGTTGTCTGTATTTTGGCGTGTCGGTATTATCAGGTAGACCCAATAATACACATACACAGAGCCTTACTAAAATTTGCTGCAGCTCCTGGAAGTCATAAAAACCATAATACACTTACACTCTTCCTAAAGGAGCTAATAAACCATACTTCTTACAGACGCTGCATCTCTGGCTTCATTCAAAACTGTTCTCAAAAAAGCCAAACAGTTACAGAACAAAGTTTAGTTCATAGAACCAACAATAGTTGCAGTATGAAACAAACCAAGCAACACTGATACTGAACAAGTGTTTAATAAAACAGAGCTTTCAGGTCAAGCAAACCCTTCATCAGGGTTTGCTTGGTTTGTTTCATTCAAAATTGTGACATAACATCTTTAATGGCCTAGGACCAGTAATTTAATTTCTTATTATTTTTCAGATTCTGCGGTGGTACGGCAGTAGCGTTGTTACCTCACAGCAAGAGGTTCTCCCCTTCGATTCTGGGCTTGGCTTGGGAGTGCCTTCTGTGTGGAGTCTGCATGTCCTCCCCGTGGTTGGGTAGCATTCGAAAGACATGCGTGCGTAAATGGGCGTACCTTCGTTGAAGGTTGGGCGTCGAGCTGGCACCTCGCTGATTCATAAAAATCTACTGCCAATCATTAGTAGACTGGAGTTCCGCTGTGGTGACCCCTTACTGGGAAAAAGCCGAAAGACAACAACAACTATTTTTCATAGTCAGGTGGGTTGAGATTAACCTCTTCTCTCCCACTGTCCACTGTTACAATATATACATTTCAACAGTTACAATAATATAAGTACATATCTTCTTCTGTCCAGCAGAGTACACAGTTGATAAATTTTTAACACAAGCAGTTTTACAAATACATTTTCAGCACATGCATCTGTACAAATAAGTTTGATATTCAAATTACATATAATTCTTTATTAAATTCCAGCTAGCTGTGCTGGCATTTGTTACATATCCACTGTCCTACTTCTGGCATAGCTGGCAATACCTCACATGAACTACCTGAACTTGGTACATATGGACTATCCAAGCTTGATACATATCGACTACTTGTTATATGGATTGCATGAGCTTGGTGAATATGGATTACCTGACATATGGATTAGATGAGCTGTGTACATATAGACTATCTGAACTTGGTACATACAGACTACCTGAGCTTGGTACATATGGACTACCTGAACTTGGTATGTATGGACTACTTGAACTTCACCAATGCATTTCACTCAGTCCAATGCTGGCAGCTACTAGGAACACTGAAGAAGTGAGTAGATGGTCTGATCAAGAACAAGATTAAGGAACTGGTATGGTGTAGGGTAGAATGAAAGGACAAAGTGCTGTAGTGAAACACATCATGTTAGGAATAAGGAAATTGTTTGGGGGATTACTGCAGGGGTCATTTCTGGGTTCAGTAGTCAACAATGTACTTATTCCAGTCATAGCTAGGTGAATAGAGAACATGATCAACATTTTCATTCTTGACATAGATGTGCAGTAAAAAATGATTGGAGAAAAGTGTAAGGTAAGGGTATGAGATGGCTGAAGAAGTGGACCTAAAAGTGATCACAAAAGTCCAAATGCAGACAAATACAAAGTACTGAACCAAGGCCAAGTCAATCCTGCTGAGATGTATCAGTTGGATGGGGAGTGAAAGAAAGCAGGACAGTATCTGGGTTTTATTTTTAATTCAACAACAGTATTGCTATTAACATTTCTGATAACCATACTGCATTTGAAAATGCAAATACTTATTTTTATAACCAGTACACAGAGTTTATATACAGATACAAGCAGATGTAAAAGTACCTGCAGGATCAAGATACATAATAAGCAGCAGCAGAAAATAAAATAAAACACAATACCTATCAGGTCTAAATGTAAATGTTCCATAATAATCCCTCCCCAGTGTGTAATAAAATACACAATCATAATTGAACATTTTTATTTATTTACTTTTTATGATAATGTTAGTTTTATTAACTATTTTCAGGGCAGAACCAAGGTGGTAATTGCACAGCAAGTAGAAATTTGGCCAGAGCATTAATGAACTTCCCTTGGAGTTCTAGTAAGCACCACAGGGCTTTCTTTCTATACAGATTTGGATTTCTGTGACTGCTGACCATCTAGGCTCTGTTATCAGGCTGGAGTCAATTTGTTCTCCCCTTGTGACATCCCTCTTCTGGGCCAATGATCAAGGAGCCTCAGTCCTCACCACTGACATCAGTGGGGAATGTTCACATTGAAAAATAGATGCACGCAGTATTTTCAGATGCAGCTCTCTGCACCAATCACACTTTCCCTTAGGAACACACAGGGAATGCACAACTCCAGTCCTTTGGCTGGGCTTGCCTCTCCAGACCTCAAGTAAGACTCCTCACTGACCATTATTAAGCCCTTAGCATGATGTTCCAAGCCAAGTCCTCCAATCCTCCACCATCCTCTCTATGAAATCAGTGCTCTCAGTGTCCCTGTTTAAAGTAACTGACACACACTGTCTTTGAGATTTGATTTACACACACACACACACACACACACACACACACACACACACACACACACACACACACACACGCACACACACACACACACACACCCTTGGGAAAAGCAGGCACAGCCACCTGCACCCAGACTATAGGTTAAATCTGATGACACCAGAACACCCAAATCCAGCTACCTTAAGGCTCTTAACAGGGTACCCAATTGCACTTATTAAAATTAATACTTCTACAAATGGTAGTGTTTAACCAACACCAAGAGTTTCAGAAATGTGAGCCTCAGTACCACTAAATAAATGAAAGTACTCTCAAAGGTTAAATATTTTCTAAAAGACCAGCCACAATGAAAAGTTTAGATATATTGAATATTAAATAATAAAAAACATGGAAATACTGAATATCTATTTACAATAAACTCCAGAGTTTCAATCACAGGAAATATAAAAAAAACAACACAGATGGAAAGCCTCAGACAGATAGAGAAAAACTACATTTAGCTAATTTCACTATATTTTTCTAACTGACTGAAGAGTTGATGCTCCATAGTTACTTACTAAAGCAAGTCAAGATGAAGTAGATGACTGTCTTATTTCTGATCCAAAAACAGAGTGCACACATCACATTTCTCTTTAGTATTCAAATTCAATTTCAGTGCTGGCTACAGAATGAATCACATCTAGTTACCTAATTCTGTGGTTCCCACACTACACCTCTCACTGGAAACTGTGCAAGGATCTGGCACTGATGTGTCACAATATAGACATAGAACTTTAACTTAGATTTATTACAGCATCTGGGAAGTGTAAAACAATTCAAACACTTCCACCCATCCTGCAGAAATGAACAGCTATTCTTTGGCAGCATTCAGACCTGTGTGGTAAAATATTTATGGCTTAAACCAAGTCATTTAATTTCAGGCTGGTTTTCGTAGGGTTAGCTGGGGCGAGCTTAACTCCTTCCCTTCCAGTATCCTCTTTTAAAATATATACATTTCATCAGTTACAACAATACAGTCTGACATACACGTATATATTTTTTTTGTCCAGCAGGACCCACTGGTGATACATTTTTAACACAAGCAACTGTACGAATCAGTTTGATATTCAAATGACATATAATTCTTTACAAAACCTAAGCTAGCTATGCTGCCATATGTTTCACATGCAGTGGACTACCCACCCTTGCACAACTGGCATTACCTCACATGATCCAAAAAGAACCAAGGCACCAAATACTAAATCAGTGTAGCTCCGGTACAATAAAGGCTGTCTTCCCTCTAGTAGTTCATTAATATCATAAACAAACCATATTGAAAATTCTGTATGGTTACAATACTTGAAGGACAGTGACATTTCATACTTTTAAAACTTTTTTAAAAAACTTCCTAGTTGACCCTTGTTTAAATACATAAATACTTAAAACACACAAACTACACACAAATGTACATAAAATACATATTAAACCTACTATTGAATAAATAATACCATAAATAAGTAAATAAATAAATAAATACTAGTCTATTCCCCTACCTATAAAAATGTGTATTTATGTTATTGTATTGTAATAGTGTTTTTATATTATATAAAAACTTTTGTAAATATATATATATATATATATATATATATATATATATATATATATATATATATATACACACATATACATATGTATACATATAAGGTCCATATAAATGTAAAAACTCCCCAATGTGTATAACTGTGTCTATATTATAACATGTCCTTGTAATGACACTAAATTGTAACATATCCTTGTCTAAATACTAAATATAACACTCTAGGGACTGTGTGCAATTAATTAACTGCTATTAACATTATGTCTTTTGGGGTCCATAGAAAGTATTTTTAAAGCTGGAGTAATGGAAAAGTGGTCATTCATACCCTTTCCACTACAGGCATCCAATCTCAATTGCCATATAATTTCCTTAACCATATGTGTTTATAGAAGTAAAACAAAAACAAAAAACTGATTTTGTTTCACCACTGGCATGCTGCTTTAAATCTTGTATTTTGTTCATTAAACAATTGAATAATTGATATGTTAATGACCAGCCAATAAAATTTTAACTGTCATTATATAAAAGAAATGGTGAACATGTTATTGTGATTCTGATGAGGTCTCCGGAAGGAGATGAAAGCGCTTAATCTGATTATTTTATGTTTTATGTTTGTATCTTTGTCTAAGTCGCACTATTAAAGCCTTCAAATACAGAATTTTCGATATGGTTTGTTTATGATATTAAGGAACTACTAGAGGGAAGACAGCCTTTATTGTACCGGAGCTACACTGATTTAGTATTAACTCACATGATCACAAACCTATGTAATTTTCTCAGCATGGATTTGAGAGCCATCAGGAGGGTCTTCATCCCGGCAGTGATGGAAGTATCATAGGATTCAGAAAAATGTTGACCACTCACATTCATTGCTCAATGTATGTTGGTAAATTAGCATGATGGTATTAAAATGTGATTCAGGGACCGATATAGCCACAGTGAGAAAGACCTCATTATCTGCTGATTAGCATGTGTCTGAATGACATACTAACTCTGTCAGGCATGTCTACACCACTGTTCTCCATGGTGGTCCATGCATTCATATCTTGCATTTGCAAAGGCTCGCCATACATTCAAACATATATGTGTGGACACACACACACACACACACACACATAGACATACATATAGACAAATACACTTACATTTACTCATCAACAAACAAGCCCAGCCTCCCCCACCCCGGTCAGTCATGGAAACACTTTTACCTATCCACATGATCCAACACACACTCACTCACACAAACTACACACACACACACACACACACACACACACACACACACACACACACACACACACACACACACACACACACACACACACATCAAGACACACATTTCTAGTTTGACACACACACACACACACACACACACACACACACACACACACACACACACACACACACACACACACACACACACACACACACACACACACACACATATGCAGCTTCATTAATACACACTAACACTCACTCCACCTCCATGTCTTCTCTGAATTTATCTTCACCATGAATATCATAGGAGTGAAAGTCCCTGCTGTTCCAAGATATCCTACAGACAAGTACTGGCAACCAACAGATTAGATATGCCAAACAATCGACCAAACAAGGTTTAAGATTCCAAATGTTTGACTAAGCAAATTATGTCCTTATATGTATAAATATAAATAGACATTCACACATATGCATGTACATACATGTATAATAGTTATTTATCTATTATCTATCTAAATATATTTTTTTAGTTTCAATTAGTATTTTCTGTTTCAGTTTGTTGAATAAGTTTTTATGTAGGTTTGGTTTAAAGGGGTCTTTCTGTGGAAGGGCCTCCTACTCTAGTTCTGATGTACATTTGAATATTTTTAACATTATCAAATATTTCTTTGCTGTTATTTTAGTAGTGTTGTAAGAGTTGTGTTTAGTTGTTTCATTTTTTTTTTGGCTTACCTATATTTTTTGGAATTGCAATCTTTGTTAGTATAGGTTTTTAACTTCAGGTCCATTTACCATGAGATTGTGATGGCATTCTCTAAGCCTAACTCTGACTCATTTTTATTTTTTTTAATCATGCTATTTTTTATTTGTTAGCATATTATCTAGATGGCAAGTTTTTAATGGTCTCTTCACTCTACTATTTCTCTTCCATTTACCATTGTCATCTGACTTGCTATCCTCTGTGGATCTGAATCATGGATAAACACCTTTAACTTACTGCCTTGTAACTCCTAGGAAGGAAGAGCCTAATGTATTATCAATTTCTTGGCCATAGCGTTAGGGATTAATGGTGTTAGGCAGGCAAAGGTAGTGAGATACATACCTCTTAATAGTCCAGATTTTTGCCTTATATTTTTTGGCCAATTATTCATAAAAGTTGTGTTTTTTCTGGAAAATCACTGAGGACTTGAAGTCTCTAATTAATGACAGCAAATGAACAAATCCCAGTAACTTCAAACAGCCCAGATGTAAAAAGTCTCAAACACAACAAACCCAGTAAGGAAGGCAGCTGGAATAAAAGACAGGACGACGACAAAGTAAAATCCTCTGTTTTAATACAAAAAGGTGAGCGCTTTTGCAATGGTGACCATTGCTTCAGTTATGTTACTTCAATTGCTGAGTGACTACTGAAACATCTGAATAGTTAGCCTAATCTTTTCAAAGTTACAGAAAATGCTATGCAATTATATTGATAATGGATGAAAATATTTATAAAAATAACTTTATGACATATTGCATTTTTAGGCCAACATGTTCATTATGTTTATACTTTAGCATGTAAATCTATTTTATGTTTATTCATTCACTTATTTATTTTTGTATTTATTGGCAAAAGTTGAACACTGGTCTCTATGTACCGTTTTCAGGTGCAACCTTGGAGAAAAACAATAAAACTGGCACACCATTTGAATTGTAAACATACTGCAATCATCACTATTATCCTTCATTATATAATACATTGTCTGCAAACATTTGCATGCATCCATTTAGACAACTGTATAATACAGATTAAAATACAAAGTACAAATCCCATGTATAAGTAGGTGAACAAATAAAAAAAAAGTTTGTAAAATAAATCAGTGCATAAAGGGAATTAAAATGCAGCTATAGAAAGGGCAGCTTGCAAACATATGTGATAGGGTTGGTAAAAAAAGATTGAAGAGTGGAAGGAATGGTGTACAAAGAAGAAGAAGAAAAAAGTGTGGAGGGGAGGAAAGGTCCATAAAGCAGAGCAATGAAGATGAAGTAATAAGATCAGCACTTTAACTATGTAAGTGATAAGGTAGATGATTCTGCATTTGTGGGGGTGGATCCCTTCCTCTTAGGTAACAGAGCCATTACTGAAGCAGATACATTATCACTACTGACTACTTAAGACATGTGGCGTTCATCTCCAGAGAACTGTGCAATAAGCACACCTGATAAATTGTATGCATTCTGTCTGCTAGCTGACATATGTTACAAAAACATATTTCAGCTCCAAGTGAATATTAATATTCCCTAGTAACTTCAATGATTATAAAAAGATATAAGAGCCAATTACACTCCTACTCAGTCAGCCTTATGAAACAGTTAACCATTTTGTGACAGTTTATATGGTATCTGAAATATAAAGAAGGCACTGCTCTTGAATACTTTTTACTTTAACAAAATGGTATATGTCAGAAGGTAATAATTCCCAGCCTAAAGCCCATTTGTCTTTAGATGCTTTCATTAATGTAGTCTACCCCTTTACCCAAATAAACTAGTAGTATTTCAAGCACCTCTTTTTAAATATCATTTAATAATTTTGTTTCTTTTGAATCACCAAGTAATAATGTGCATATGCTTTCACTGTAACTGATAAATACATTCTTTTTATTATGATTCTTCTAAGCTGTTTCCTGCCTTTATTTTTATCAGTAGTGTGCTCAGAAATGCATTTCCTTTAGGACAGTCCAGATGTTCTAGCAGATGACATCATCTTATTAGGGGACAGTGGTTGCATCTGTGTTACTTATTTCCAGCACTACGTATGAATCTCTCCATTTATTTGCTAGAGACATAAGATGAATAGCTATGATTTACGTGCGCATTTGCAACAATGGTCAGAGTGGAAACTGCATCATTTGTTTTCAACCCTTCTGCACGTACTTAGACGTTTAGGTATTACAATTAATCAGGGAGTGCAATTTATTAAAATCTAATTTCTTAGCTTCATTAAATGATTAAAGTGCCGTGCTCATTCACTGATAATAAGAGAAATTTCCGCTATCATTGCATGAATTATCACTAACTTATTTTTCAGCATCTAGAACAGCCAACTCTTTTTAAACAATGGGTATGAAAAAAATACTAATTTTCAACTTGTATTACAACGGTTACCTTCTTGTATTATACTTGTGAGGTAAACCTAATTAAACATCCTTGGGAATTTCAGGATGGAGAGAAGTTAAATATAATAATGTAAGTGAAGAACAATAAATACTTCAAAAAGGCAAATGTGCAATTGCTCTGTTAGGTAAAATAAATTAATTTATTAGCACAACTAATTACTACAAGGCAAAGGCAGATAAAAAGAGAACAGATGTCTTCCGTGTGTCTCCATTAGGTATAATATGCTACCCGTCATCTTCAACATATTGTTTCTGTTTCTGCAGAAAATCTCAACCCCTTTTTGTTTCAGCCCTGAGCACTAAATGCTGTATATCTTACTTCAGTATATGGAGTTGTAAAATATGGAGAAAATGTTTTATTTCTCCTTCTGAGAGTGTTTAGTTTTCATATCAGCACAAATAAAGCAGATTGTTCTGGTATTATTATCACATGGTGTATCTTTAACATTGCTAAATATAATATCATGAAGCAGGCTGAAGCCCGTTTGCCAGACTGAAACAATTGCACAAAGGCATGTCTAGTGTTCATTATCGATATTTTCGTTTAGTGACCTTATCAGAAACATGGACATCTTTTAATAAGAAAGGATGAATGTCTTGATTTAAGTGGACGGTGTAATATCAACCACAGCAAGTTACGTAAAGTTGCAGTTTGGGAGTTCTGCAATGGTTAATGACAGATGAGATTCAAATCAAACAGTTTTTTTTGTTTTTGTTTTTTTTTTTTAAAGACACAGCTTGAGCTTCTGGACTTCAGGACAAACACTCAACTCCCATGTCACACGTTATCCTTTCCTGCTGTCAGGAAGCAAAATCACTTTTACAAGTGTGTTACAGGCTAGTGTTGTAAGAACACCAGTGACTTAATTTGTTTATAAAATTTACTGAATCAGTTCAGAGCCAGTCTTTCTTAATAGTTTACTGAATTATCCATTGTACAACACACATCACATTTTTGGGATAACATTTTGATCAGTTTGATCAGATAAACTACTTCATGTGATTGTTTGGATCTGAGACTTCAGCTGCCATGACAACCAAAAAACTTGTTTAAAGCAGGTTGATGGTCATAAAGCTGACGTCTGCAAGATGAAGTGATGTTGGCCTTATGCCAATGAAATATAGGGATACAGTGAGAGAAGAAAAACTTTCAGCATTAGTCTTCCCATCAGATTCCTTTTGTCATTATGTATGCGTTGGAAACTGAAATGTAGGCAAACAAGTTTCATTGTGTTTGTAGTGGAAACTGAATGAGCTAAATCAAATTCCATAAGTTTATATGAAGGTACTGTAAGATCAGGATGGGCTTGAGTAGGATTTCATTCAGTATGTGCTGTCATACTAACATTCTTGTTAGTGTCCTTATTATTATAAGGCACACAAAGCTTACCACATTTTAGGTTGTATTACCTGTTTTCAACTGATATTTCAGTGTATTTGTAACTCACTCTATTTCACTTAATGTACTTTGGTGAATAAAAACATTTAATTAAAATAATACATAATTTTTATGATTTTTCTTCCTCTGTCTTGTTCACTATTCAAACATCCCCCAAATGTACTTGAGCTTTTTTCCCCTAGTCATGGAGATTCCCCAGATATGTTAGGGTGAAAACCATATGGATAGGTGCCATCATTTTTACAGACATTAGGAATTTTGTGCTTTCACTGGCAATCTGGATGAGACAATTATGTGCATATAAATCCCAACCCAACCCATGGGTGGTGGAAATGGCTACCCACATCAACAAAGATGCTCATAAAACCTACCCTCAAGCTGGTATTCACTCAGCCATGAAGCCACTGCTAGGAGTTAGCTGGTTGAACCATAAGCTCATCCTCAGGAATCCTAATATATCACTGCCCCTCTACTGAGAGATTATGGCTGCATCCATTCTGCTATGTTCACCATCCTGTAAGGGTCAGCCCATCCATCTTTCCCTGCCAATGCAGTCAAGTACCAGAACTGCTAATCAAACTTTGGCCATGTGGGCCTTAGAACTTTTATGCCACAAGTGATACATGTAATAACATGACAACTATTTAACAGTTAAATAACTGACACTATAAAGGATATTAAACTGAAAAGGGGAGAATGGATTGATTACAAGTCAGGCAATCCAAGTTTGAATACAGGCTCAGGTGCATGACAGAGAAGATGGGCAGGATGGAATGCCCAAATTGGGGGGGGTGCTGGTTCTCACTTAACATGTGCTGTGATTCCAAAGATAATGCCCACAGTGTACAGTGTAACCTTTCTATGAAGCGGAAGTTTTAAATGCAAAGATGTGGGCATGGCTCATGGTGATGCTAGCCTCTGATGACACACATGGACTAGCATACATGTGCAGACTGGGTGCATGTGTCTTTCACAATGATGTATGTGCATACTGACTGGGTGCATGTATCTGTCACAGTGATGTATGTGCATACTGACTGGGTGCATGTATCTGTCACAGTGATGTATGTGCATACTGACTGGGTGCATGTATCTGTCACAGTGATGTATGTGCATACTGACTGGGTGCATGTATCTGTCACAGTGATGTATGTGCATACTGACTGGGTGCATGTATCTGTCACAGTGATGTATGTGCATACTGACTGGGTGCATGTATCTGTCACAGTGATGTATGTGCATACTGACTGGGTGCATGTATCTGTCACAGTGATGTATGTGCATACTGACTGGGTGCATGTATCTGTCACAGTGATGTATGTGCATACTGACTGGGTGCATGTATCTGTCACAGTGATGTATGTGCATACTGACTGGGTGCATGTATCTGTCACAGTGATGTATGTGCATACTGACTGGGTGCATGTGTCTGTCACAGTGATGTATGTGCATACTGACTGGGTGCATGTATCTGTCACAGTGATGCCAGTGCTCATGTCATCACCATGGGACTGGAGTTTAGGTTCATACATAAAAAATGCTTTCATTGCTGGGATTCTGATGAGAACACAAAGCATGCTTATAGCTGCCTGGATCATGGATAATAGAGGCATGTAGGTCAACAGGAATGGAGGCAAATGCAATATAATAAAAATGGTGGAGAATGGATTCTTGATGTGCATGCAGATCAATAATAAAATGTAAGTTGAAACAAGGATAATTAGCTTGTAGATAAAGATGGGTGTATTGTAAACAGAGGTAAAATACTCATAGGCACATGAGCATTCTTAGTGTAGACAGCAACCCAGAGCTCCCAACCTAAAGCAAATAAAATAAAAAGAAACCAGAAAGAAGTGAAACATCAAACCAAAATAGTGAGTTAGTAAAATACAAAAAACAAAAACTAATGTAGATTGTCTCTAACATAGGTTGTCTCAAACTGCTTGGCTGACTCCATAAATTCTAACACTCCCCAAAGTGTCGTGCTCTTCCATACTATAGGTGAGCACCTCTGTGAAAGAGCACTATGTTGTCCAGTCTGTAAGCTTGACTCACCAGGTTTCATTCTTTCCCTGACTTACTTATTCTTTAACTCATGCAGGTAAGTTCTTTAAAATTCATAATATCATAGAATGCATTTATATTTATTCCAACTCTGAGCTACATTTTTGCTGCCAGTGCAATTTGGCTTTTCTCTCTGGACACTGATGATTATGTTGATTAAGTGGGTGGTTAAACATAATGCAGCATAAATGCACTGCTATAGCAGATTGAGAAAAACTGTGAGTATTGTGAGTAGAACTATAGAAATCAAAAACATTTAAATTGTAAGCACATTTCCATTATAAGCTGATACATTGAGGCAGGGATGGATAATGCATTGTTTTCTGTATGGTTTCTTTTTTTTCTTGGTTTATTATAGTAGATTACCAAATCATCACAGTAACTTTCAAAATGTTCAAGTTTCAGTACCTTTGTTTTCATATTTTATTTTGTGGGTTGGAGTTAGCAGGTTCAGAGTACAGTTACAAAAAGTATGAAAGGAAGTTTGGAAATGGGCTCTGTTTTATAAGTTATCCTTCCTCTACAGCTACATGAGTGTCATGTGGGTACAGCAAAGGAGGCAGAGCTGTCTGACACGTTTCTGAGGAAGCAGAACCAAGATAGACAGGATAGACTTGGTTCTGAGGCAATATAACTGCACAAAGTTGATGCTTTTTCTCATGGGTCCTTGTGAACTGAACAGACTCTTAATTCCAAACTTGCTCATTTCACCCACAAATAGAGACAAGTGTTATTAACTTGAAACCTACTATTTTCAAGCTTGTGGTTGAGGTTGGTATTTCAGAGATTTATATATATATATATATATATATATATATATATATATATATATATATATATATATCTACACACACACACACACACACACACACACACACACACACACACACACACACAAATAAAGGTTAAGGTTTACTATCATAATGTGGAAAATCACAATATTTTCTGATCAAATACTCAAATCACTATCTTGAAAGTGGGAATGCTGGAAGTTTACAATGTCGACCATGACAACACCGATGATCGGCATTCAAACTTCGGAAATTCCAATATCAAAAGTCCCTGTTTCTGTTTTTGCAGGGGGCAAGCCCCTCTGCACCCCCACCCCTTGCAAATCAAATATACCAATTCTGAGATTGCACTACAGTGAGGAAAAGGGTAAATTTCTGGATGCACATTGTACAGTGGTCTCCATTCATAATGTCAACCTCATATCAGCGAATGAATATTCAGTTTTGGTGATGTAATATCAATCACTTTCAGTTTGGCATTGCAACAATTTTGACAACACTCATTTGATCCAGTGAGTTTCAGGTAAGTGCCGTTCCACATTATAATAGTAAACGATATGTATACTGTGGCGCAGTGGTGCAGCAGTTAGCATTGTTGCCTCACAGCAAGATGTTCTCTGGTTTGATTCTCGACTGGGGTGCCTTCTGTGTGGAGTCTGCTTGTCCTCTCTATGTTTGCGTGGGTATCCTCTGGGTGTATTGATTTCCTTTAACATTCTAAAACCATGTATCTGGAGCATTTCTTTCTGGGCCTCTACTGAAAAAAATGGGCTCTGTTCCAGTCGGTCTTTCCTGGTAAACAAATGTTAAATAAATAAATTATGTATTTATATATATATATATATATATATATATATATATATATATATATATATATATATATGCACACACCTGCCTGTGGAGAAGAGCTATATATGAATAGGAGTGGGGTTGAGTTCAGAGGGAGAAAGCATGCATTTTAGACACAAATGCTTCTGATGAACTGATAGCCACATGATCAGAAATAGAAGTTATTTATTCAATTTATTAAATAACACCTGACCATAAGGTAAAACTAGCAGATAAAAGAAAACCATGTGCAACTGCTCCATTTCAAAGAACAATTTTAAAGGAGACGAGAGATTTTTAGGAACAGTAGATGTAGAATCACTGTATATTAGTATTAAACAAAAAGAAGGGATCGAGTCTTTGAGGAAGTATTTACAAGAAAGTGAAGCAATTGATCAACCCAAGTTAAACTTAAGTGTTTTAATGAATATAATTTTAAGAAACATTTTTTTTTTCAGTTTGGAAGAAGATTGTTTCAACAGACTACCAGCGAAGCAATGGGGGCAAAAGTCTACCCCTTGTTTGCAAATTTAATATCTATTATATATTTTAGTTAAACTTCCACTTTTTAAGTATGTAAGATTTTTATAGATGATTTATTGGTGACTGGATATTTATTTGGGCAGGAGATATAGCAAGTTTTAATTTGTTCATGAAAATAAATAAATTATAGTATTTCTGCCTTAGTTTTTACTATTAGTAGTAAGGGGACTCAGATCAACTTTTTAGATATTAAAATAATAATGGATGCTGAAAACAAATGTTTTCGAACATCTATTTATAGAAAGAAAACTTTTACAAATAATTAACTTCACTATTCAAGCTATCACTCCAATTTTATTAAACAAAATTTAAACAGGGGACAATTGATTTGTATTAGCCAAATCATTAGTGAGGATGAATGTTTTGTGGAAGAAGTAGAATTTATAGGAAAATTATTTTGAAATAGAGGCTATCTCCTAGATGTGATAATTCAAATAGAGACAGAAGTTAAGAGAGGTAAGATGACAAAATGTAAACCTTTGATCAAAACAGAAAATGGAAGCAGTGTAACAGGGATTAAAACAGACAGGAGTTCTATAGTGGAAAATAGCCCTGCTTTTCCAGTCACTATGAGTACAGATAGTATAGAAATTATGAATATTATTACGGGTAACTAGATGATGGTAAAGGCTAATAAGGAGATGATGTAAGTAACAGGGGAGGTCCTGAGATTTATTTTTAAAAAGTTTATTAATATTAAAAAAATGTTAGAATTTAATTCAATCTTTGAATACAAAAGGTTTACTAGATCAGTAGGGACCTTTGCATGTGGAGTTTGCAGACAGTATAAAAGCACTGTAACATTTCCCCATATAAAATATACAGTTAGGGCCAGGAGAAGGTATAATTCCCATAGCCCAGGAATTGTTTATCTAGCCCTATGCAGTTCATGTTCTGGGTATTATGTAGGCAAAAATATTCGGCAACTCAGAATGAGAGTGAGAGAACATGTTAGAGCAATAAAGAATGGGGATATAACAAATGCTTTTGCAAAGCATACAGTTGAATGTGTTATTTTCACACGTTTCATTTGTTTGTTCTTGAGCAAATGAAGGAAAGCAGATCTGTTACAGGAACTCTTTTGGCAAGTCCTTTTAAGGGTGGATAGGTTTCCTGGTTTAAACAAAGCAGTCAATTTAAAATGTGTCTTAAAAAT
>NC_056737.1:1487335172-1487375172 GCF_019279795.1 Protopterus annectens | reverse complement strand
GACACAATCAAAAAACTTTTAAGTTTTTAATATTGGTGATATAATTTCTTGTTAATCTTTATTTTCAGTTATACAATTTTGTTATTAATCTTTGTAATGTGGAGCTGTTCTCCATGGGCCTCTGCTGAAAAAGGCATTAGCTCAGTTTGACTATCCCAATCAACAAATGCCAAATAAATAAATAAATAAAAAAATACAATGATGTGACATCATGGTGGCACATACAACATTTTCAAGATTTCCTTGAACAGAAGACTAATTAAACAAATAAGCAATTTGAAACACTAGGAGTAAACACCAAGAATGGACTGAAAGATATTAAAAATATAACAGTTTGACATTTTAAAGCGTAGAGCTTGTAATACGTTTTATTCTGAAGCCAGGGGTTTCATTTCTTCCATCTTCTGATGCAAAATATGCAAATGTGAGTGAACAGATGATACTCCCTGACTGCCTCACTTTTGCTTACTTGATTTCTTTGCTCACTAAATGAACAAATTAAATACAGTTCTGTAGAAATTAAAATGTTCCATACTTCATTAGATGACAATGTGCAAGTAAAAGGTATTCTGTTTTAGTTTAAACTGAAGCTGAAATTTTACTTCTTTCAGAAAAAACACCCAGAAATTCATCACAGGGCCTTGCATGAACAGTATGACTGATGCTAAAAAGGCTGGTTTGTGATTTAAAGACATGTTAGCCTCAATGAAGAAAGGGATCATTATCAGCCAGTTTGCATGTCTATGAATTGTACTTCCTACAGCAACATGCAGATCTGCACATTGCTGTAGTAAACTTCTTGTGTAGATATTGACATCTCTCTAATCACGCTTCCATACACATAAGTGCAAAAAACAAAAACAGTCTTATACATATACACACACACACACACACACACACACACACACACACACACACACACACACACACACACACACACAGAGACCACAGTCCCTGTACTTGTTTCTGACCTGTCTGCCCTCATATGGTTCTTGCCACCCCTGACCTCCATAAAAGCTGATGTGCCATTACAACACATTTCTAATATGCCCTTGTGGCTAGTCTATCCCCCCAATCCCCTGATCACTTTAATAGTTTACAAGCCATAATGACACACTTGTAGGTGTCCCCACCACCCTCTATCTCTGTCCTGAACTCAGGCTTTTATGCACTTAAAGTAGTATAATCCCTTTTGTCTAGCATTAACTCCCACCACCAATCCCCATCTGAAGTCAACGCCATTATGGACCTGTTGAGATATCCCTGGTGTATCGTGCACCCCCATCACCATATTATCATAGCCGGCTTTAGACACCATCAAACCCTGAAGCTGCTGGGGGCCCTCTGGTCTTGAGGGGCTCCCAACCACAGCAAAGTTATCTTAATCTGATATTTTATAGCATGTTTTTCAAACCAGCAAGAACCAGTTCAGCAATCCTACATACTTAAATGAGGTGGGTAATAATAACTCTTATTTATATATGTCCTTTAAAATTCAAAGTGATCTCTGCTTATAGTAACATTGTTTTGTCAAGTAAAAGACATCACAATTTCATTAAATGTTTTACCACTAACATAGCGCCCATGATTTTGTTAAATCCTGCTGGTGGGCATTCTGTCCAGTAAACCTATCATCATAGCCAGCTTTATGCTCCTGCAATACCTGTGGCTGCAGGGACACCCCCCCCAATCATCCTTGACTTTGTGGGAGCCCCACAAAAGGTTGCTGTTGGTTGGGGAAAAATGAGGAGAGAAAATATTATTAATTTTCTGATTAAGTTCCTTATCCAAAACAAGGCTGTGATATGATCCTTTTAGGATAAAGCTTATAATAGTCAGCAAATTGACATAAGCAAGGTAAGCACTGTGAATCAGTGGCCCAGAGTGACAGATCTCAGTGCTGACCCTGGATTGTAGGAAGTGATGATTCTTTTGATTTTCAGGAATGGTTTTCTCTTTCAAGGAGTTTTATAAATGCTGGTAGAACCCCAGATACTATAACTTTCAACATCTTTGCTGAGGAATTCTGGGCAAAACTACACGTATCAGAATAAAGTCTCAAAATCAGAAACACTTTTTAAATATTACTCTAATTCACATAAAAGCTAATATAATAACACATTTTGCATCAACATGTATTTTATTTTTGGACAATTAAGAAGTATAAAATTCTGATGTCTGTGTTTATTGGCTGACTGTAAACCTAAATGATTTACCAGCAAATCAAACTTTTTATAAGGGGCAGAGAAACAATTATTAGGTAAAATCAGGAACATTTTGTGAAATCAGGGACAGTGACAAATATGTATTACTCTTCAATGAGTTAAATAAAAGTGACTCACCACTGCTGTTTGATGATTGACCTGTTGGTGCAGTACAAGTATTTCACAGTGTATTGCTATATGCAGAAATAGTCACAAAACTATGTCTTATGCCTCTTTTTTTGTCTCTGTGTCTGTGTGAAGACCACCAGACATCTATAAGCTCTAAGAGTCTGAATTTTCTGTGATGTATTTTCTTTTAAAACCTTTTGTTGTAGTGGCTAAAATTTATTTCACTTTCTAGCACAAGCATCATCAGTTACTGTGATGTTTCAGGGAGGGGCGTGGTTGCAGTGTATTTAACAGTAACAAGGTGTTCATATTTTCTTTCACTTACAATCACAAACATAGACCTCACACATGATGGGTGTCTATTTTTGGTGATATGGCAGGAACACGATGTATGTGAAAGCAGCCGTTCATTGCCACTGTGACATAATCAGTAGCACTGCAGTTTCACAGTGTTTTGCTCAGGTTGAGTTCTAGTCTATTTTTTTTTATGTGGAGTCTACATACTGTCCTTGTCTGTGTGCATCTTTCCATGAGCTCTGATTAACTCCAGCATGTCAAAAGCATGCAGCAAGTGTGTATTTTTGTGTGTGTGTGTGTGTGTGTGTGTGTGTGTGTGTGTGTGTGTGTGTGTGTGTGTGTGTGTGTGCGTGTGTGTGCGTGTGTGTGCGCGTGTGTGTGTATGTGTGTGTGTGTGTGAGTGTATACAAAATATCTTTGATTTTTATCTGTAAACCCTCCTGGCAGGCGATTTTTACTTCTGTGAAAAAAATGCAGTTGACAAGTAATTGTATTTTAAAAGTAAGGAAAAAATGACAAAAAAGCAATTATTAGAAAATTGAAATCAAATCTAAACCAACTATATTAGAAGTAGTGAATATAGTAACAGAGATAAAACCGGAAATTATATCTTTAGAAAAGGACAGGAGCAAACTACATAGGAAAAATGGGAATTGTGGGAACAATACATACAGGGAAGGAATGGGGGTTAAAAGAAGGTAGGACTTAAGCATGTAATGTTTGATTGAAAATGATTGGATAGCTTATAAGTGATGTATAATGTTTGCAACTGGAGTGATGTAAAATGCTTGCAACTAGGATTGTGTTGGTGTGGTTTGTTTTCATTTTATATAAATCTATGATCGCCTATCTAGTAAGTGATGGCTTAATAAAGATGTTTCTTGTTTAAAAATAGAGGCAGAAATTGAATATCTTATGTAATGTTGCTTAAATTACATGATATATAGCAATATATGTGAAGTATCATGTTTGTTAATGTTAATTTGCTAATACAGTTTGATTACTTTTGTATAAAAGTAAATTTGCTTATGCCACAAGTCATAATTCAATAAAGGTTTTAAAAGAAAATACATCACAGAAAATTCAGACTCTTAGAGCTTATAGATGTCTGGTGGTCTTCACACCCCAGAATGTATAAACTTATTTTGAGATGGACTTGGTGGTGGCCTGTACCCTCATCCATACTCATTCTAAAACCAGCCCTGCTCAGATGTGTGTCCAGAAAGTTGCTGAAGAATGTGTGTGTGGGGGGGGAATGGGCTGGAGATTTTGGGTTCATTACTATAATTCTCACCGCAATCAAACCTTAGATGTGTGCACAGGAGGTCATTATAGCTTCTGCTGGGGATGGTGAGAGTGTGGTCATTGTTTCTTTTACTTTTTTCACAGATCTGAGAGGTGTACTAAGAAGACTATAGTTTTTTGTAGGTGTAGTGTACTGTATATGAACAACAAAGTAGAATTAATTACTGTAGTCATTTTCACTTTTGTCACAATCTCACACCAGGCACATCCACCAGTGGTTATCCTTTTGGGATAGGGGAAAGCAGTGAGGAGGAATGCTCTATCTCTTTCTCTTTCTTTATATATAGATAGATAATACAGCAGACACTTGAAATACGTGACTGTGGTCATCAGATATTCTGCTTTCATCCCAATCAAACATCATAGGGATGCACATGCAGTGACTGTCTTTTTGGGATGGGGTGGAGGGAGGCAGGCATTTTTTCCTGAAAAGATTTGTGTATCCTTACACTAACTGCATTGTTAATTTATTGTGAGTTACTGTTTTGTCAGCTTTGAGTATTAAACTTGGACACAACTTAAGAAAAACATAAGACTGATTTTTTTCTGTTACCCATGATTTTTGCTCAGGCTACCATTGGAACAAAAGATTGAAAAAATGTTCTAAAATGTATCCCAGATTATCTATACCCCTATGGCTTTTGGGGGTCCTTGCTTACCTGAGTTATTTCCTAAATGGTTATTACTGTGCTGTCTTGGTCCACAAAGGTATGATGAAAGGATACAAGGAAAAGAAAGGTTAATTGCAACATCATATTTCTTTCTTTAATCATAGTTTCTGTTCAAGCCATCATTAGATGAAAAGGTCGTGTAAAAAGAAAACTTAAAAATGCATTTCAGAGCATATAGAAAATTGAGGCTACTTAAAAAAGCTGAAGAGTAAGCCAAAATGTGAGAAAAGGGAGAAAAATGAGCCCAAGAAGTGTGTGGGGGGGATTAGAAGGGAGCACTGGAGGATGTTTGTTTGTGTGGGGGTGGAGTAAAATTATAGGCAGAGCCATTTCATCTAAGTACAGCTCTGTACACAGAGTTGTATTGTGCCATTGTTGCAACTAAATTCCAGTTACAGTGACTGTCCCGCTGTGAGATGGGCCAACATAGTGTGATTCACAGGCATCTTATAATGTAAGTGCATTGTAGTTGCAGGTCAGCTTGTGCATACTACCTCTAAAACTCTGCAGGATGAAATAAAAGATTGCTTAGGAGTGGTAGAAATGATAGGTTAATATTTATACTGGAAGAGTCCAGTTGGCCCCCAAACTATCATTTGCTGGGGCCCCACATTGGTAACACCAGCCCTGCATACCATGGTCATGCTAATTGGCTGAACTTATCAAAAGACTTGTTAGTACTGCAATGTGGTGGGGATGGCCTGTTGATATACACGGCTAAAAGATTATCATTCTATTGGCTACTCTGAGATAACCTGATTCTTGCTTTTTGCGCCATGAAAAACCAAATGCTATTTGACTTTTTGAGCCATAAAACAAAGCAAACAAACAAACAAACAAACAAACAAACAAACAAAAAACAGTGTTATTTAACCTCCTATTTCTTTACAAAACCAGAAGCTCCAGATATATCCACACTAGGGACCCAAGTCTACAACAACAATAAACAACACTTACTGGAGGAGTCTGTTCCTAACTCAATGTATTCTCAAAACATGGATGTTAACATTGCTAGTCAAACGAAGTACCACTATGGCTACCTTTAAGGCTAGCTTTGATAACTGGACAGGTAGACAGAATTTTACACCAGGCATTATGCATAGCCTACCTTAATTTAGGAAGTGAGTACTGTTATGTGCTTCAAAATGGTGATAAGAACTTTCAAGTGTATCTACTTAAAGGTATAGATGGCTTGGCAACTGTTGGTCCCTGTAAATGTCTGACTAGAATTATTCCTGTTTCTGTGTTGCTAATAGAATCAATAAAAAGTAGTCAAGGATGCTAGGAAGACATGTGTGGGAAGGCTTCCTAGTTTAATTCTCAGACTCGCAAATACGAGCCCCAGAATTATGAAAAGAAAAAAGTCCAAAAAACAGGAAAACAGAAAAAGTCAAACTTGCAGTTCAGCTTAAAAGCTGCTTTTTGCAGCCTGCTATGTAGCAGTAACACCTCCAGTCCCTGGATGTATATATATCAACTCTGAGATCACCATATCTCAGAGAAGAAAGATTATTCAGAGAAATAGCAGTCTCAGACTTCATATATGTAAGTCTGAAATTCTGATTATTCAGTCTTGTTGTTCTGGGAGTTTCACTAATGAGTCTCAGAATGTCATATGGTTACCATGAACAATTTTCCTTCATAGAAACATAGTAGACAACCCAAACATACACCATAAAGATACAATTTGGTAACAGCTATAAGAAGCTTCATAAATGCATAGGAATAATTCAATACATACTACAAACATATGTAAAGAGGTTCTGACATTTATGACAAGCTAAGTGGAGTAGGCAGAAAATAAAAACAGCTAAGGTAATTTTAATAACATAGAATGAAATGCAACACCTGGAATGCCCACACACCTTACTAAAATGAAAAAAAGGCCTAAACAACATGTTCTACATGGACTGACTCAAAGTCCAGTGACTATGCTTGGTATCTTATAGACTGCTAAGAGGTGACCTGTATTTGGCATATAAGACATCCTTTGACCCATTACTGATGGATTAAATGCACATCAGAACGTGAAATGGTATAAAAAATACTCAGTCTAAGGATCTAAACCTCTTCTGCATCATCAACAGAACATTTGGAGGGACGGGTATATTTCACAGAGGATACCACTGCTATGGAACAGACTTCCCATCTGCATAAAACAAAGTTCATCCTCATCCATTTTCAAGTGCAACTTACATCTATGGAAGAGAGAAACAGAAAATATACACCAGTACTACCCCCTGTATTACTAATAGACAGATGCAGCTGCTAAATACTTCATCCCATGCATGGGTCCCCTCAAATTATCTATGGTATGATCCCAGTTATATTCATTAGAAATAATATATAATAATTCACCATGGAATGGCTAAGGCCAATCTATACCCAAATGGGATAGGTTATTTTGAACACAAAAAGGAAAGGCTAGGCTTAAAATGTACTGTAAGGGCAGCTAGCCTAGTACTTAACCATGAAGCTATGAATTGTTATGTCTATATACATTCTATATGACAAATAAGACAAGATCCAGTGAATGGCCTTTGAAATGTAACTTCATTCATTTTAAGAATGATCAAAGTAATTACTGATTTGCAATAAGCAACCTATCATGCTAAAATGTGAAGATTGCTATGGGAAACATATTGAGAAATTAGGAGCAACTCTGTTATCATGTCTAGTGCAAGAAACTTTTATAATAAGGTATAGAAAGCATTAACGGGACAAAAGGCAATTGCCACTGCAGATAGTCTTTTTATATATCGCAAAATGCTTTGAGTGATCTTCACAAAATAATCAACATTTTCTTTAAAGGTATACCATTGTTTTTTAATAGCTTTATGCTAAACAATGTTTATGCTTTGATTATAGCAACATAATAAATATATATTGTCATGATCTGACAGAAAATAGAACATTTTATAACAACTTTTCACCATTTGTGAACAAGGAAGATCTTTGCATTGTCACATAATGATTTTTAGCTTCAGAAGGGAAATATCACACAAATTACTTCATTGCCCTACTCATCTTATTGGCATGCTGTTCCCCACCTAAACTTGTCTTTGAAAAAGCCCCCAGTACTTTATATAAATTTAATTTAGCTTGCTTGTTTTACTTGTTTGCTTTTGAAGTTTTCTTAATTATTCAAGTGAAACTGCCTGAAACAGTTTAAATGTCTATGAAAATATGACATAAAAATACTTTTCAAGTAGTGCATAAAATGTAGAGAGTGAAACCTATACAGAGGTATAACATTTCTGTGAAGTTAAGAAAATCATGTTTTGCTGAATTAGTTAAATGGCAAAAATAAATGTTGATGAACTCCAGCTTTCTCTCCTCTCCTTTCTTTGTTTTATTAATTTTTGATAAAAATAATAACACTGTGGCATCTGTGGTAGTGAGTTCATTTAAGCAAATTATTCATTCTCTCCGTCTGTTGTAGCATAAATAGCATTTGATTTAGAAGGTTTTAGAGAAACTAGTGGCAGCCAGTGAAAAAAAGAGAGCGAAAGAGAGAGAATGAGACAGGGTGGGAGAGAGAGAGAGAGGATTTCGCACAAAAGCACTTCAGACTGTGTGGCACATCTTCATTTCTTCAGCAATAATTAAATCTCACAAGCACAGGTGATGTTCCCCGTGCACACGCTTCCTTCAGACTCCCATTGGGCCCATATAGCAGGCCTCCCTGTGAGGCCTGTTAGCACAGATCAGGTGGTAATGTGGAGGGACAGATGAGCTTTAGCTGACAGATGGTGGGATGACCTGAAAAACCTGCCCCCTTTTGTGGGATCAGGCTGCAGATGACAGGTATTATTTCATAAAATAACGTCTAAAAGGAATCGCCAGGGTCCCCACATTAATCTAAGGCTGCAACCAGCCATGTAACGTTTATGTCAGAACAAATCTGTCTCTATGCAGGAGAGGGAAAGTGCTTTTTGATGAAGTTCTTCATAAATTTTAATATAATATGCCTGTTGGTGTCAGAGATAGTCTCATATCTCTTTTATATTTAAAGGCTTTTGGTGAAACAGAGAAATACTCAGTAGTCAACTATTTCATTTTGAGAGGATGAAACCCTAACAGAAGATGTAGTACTCATTTTAAATTAAGGGAAACAATGGTCTCATGTCTTAGGTTTGTATGGTTGAATATAGAACAGCAAACTTACAAAATGATGCATGTTATTATATTTCTTTTAGCAGGAAACCTGATATTTACAGAATAAATGGCAGCTGACATGTATAGTTTAATTCCATCAATATATAATATAATCCACCATCCACCAGTTAAAGAAAAAATACTCTAGCAGAATCCCGAGAACTAAAACATAATTTTCATATGTTTCAGGATACAAAATTATACAAAATCAATCTTTTTCTAACTCATAAAATATGTTAACAGCTGAATTGGGACTTTCACAGAATCTGTCAAAGTTTTTTGTTTTTGTTATCCTTCTGTGATACATTTTGATACATCATACAATACTATTTCTTTCATGACTGAATGTTGGCTATCATCTTTAACACTGGGAATTTACACCTAAGTTTTTAATAAGTTTCACAAGCTTCTTCATCTAGTTATTGTCTTATGTGTTTAAGCAAACCTGTTGATAAGGTAATTTTAAAATAAAATATTGATACTTCTTATGCCATTTATACCAATAGCTGTTGTATTTTCTTTTTTTTTTTTTTGCTGTGTTAATTATTTATGTTAAAATGTATGATTAAAACTATCATTTTTCTTTACCAGCATAACATTAAAAGAATTTACTTATATGATGTTGTCAAGCTACGTAACATCAGTGTGTTTTGCCACACAGTATTTGTAATCACTGTGTCTCTCTGCAGTTTCTGTATTAAATAGGTTGCTATGATTTGTTGTTGAAATGCTTGCTTTTATTTTAATATTTTCATAAGTATTTCATTTTGTATTTCTTGATTAAGTCTTTTTTTTCATTGTCATGGTGCAGATTCCCAAATGTTTGCATTTTTTTATTATGTACACAAAATCCATCAAGTGCATAGTTGCAGGGACTCTTTAGCTCAGAACTCTGCATTTGTTTCCTAATTTAATTTGCATTCAAAACATGCTAGAAAGACAGAGATACACATCCTACAAAGAGAAATGACAGATTAACAAAATAGCTGGCTATGCTGCTCTGTATAAGGGCTGATATTTACTGCAGTGTATTAGAACTGGGAAAAAGCTTCATGAATAACTGAAACACCCTTTGGCAAGTTGTGAACAAACATACATAAGGAACAAGGTAAACATGTGTAAGCTTCTGTGCTGGAAAACTTTGACAATGTCGTGATCTTTGGGTTCTGTGGACATTATTTCCCCTTTGTCTGAGATCAAAATGCAAATATTTTTTTCTTGCATCTTGGAGAAGTGTTGTAACAAATATCTTTACCCTCATTCATTAATCTAGAAGCTGGTATTACCAGAAAGTAACTCATAGATTTGCCAGTTGTTAGCACCCATACTGTGTTGGTTATATACAGTGCTTCCAGTCTCAAAAGCTGTTAGATATAATCTGTTTCACAATGTATGTTAAAATATCACTTACTGCTTTCTTGAAAACCTTATTCATTGTACTCATATTATTCTATGACTACAGCCTGATTGTCTAGACTTGTTTGTCACACAAATACAGACCTAAAACTTCTTCCTTTCAGCTGTTCATTCTGCACTTTTTGGTGAAGTCATATACTGCATTTTAGCATCAATCATGAGTAGTTGCAGGAATACATTACCCTTTAAGGTAATATAGTATTCTTATCCCAAAAATGCCCATGGCTGCCTTTGAACCCTGCACTGTTTAAATCCTCATGTAACTTAAAACTTTTTTTTCAGACAGGGACTGTAGGAACTACAGCCGTTCCAGAACATGAAATTTGAATTGGACTTTCACAGTGACAGACTTCTGCTGGGCCTACAAGTGCTCCCATGTTAATAGTTCACAGCACACTTGTCCAATAGCTCAGTCTTGCCCAGCGACGTAGCCCTGCCTGCACCAGACCTTATTAGACTAGAATGTTCTATCGGTTCTACCTCACTTCAACGACACGCCGGAACATCGACACGGAAATCGCGAGCCCCAGAAGATCGACAGCGCAGAAGACCGACGCGACGGGACCTAAAAGATCGACAAGCAGAAGACCGACCCGACGGATGAAAGCACCGACACCGAGGATGCCAAAATGGGAAAAGGCTGTGTAAGTATGCGGTAGTGACGGACGTTAGGGTGCGAGTAAGGTAAGTGTGGATAGGGGTGGGTTAAGTGAGTTAGGGTTAGGGAGCGGGTCAGGTAAGTGTGCGGTAGTGATTGTGTTTGGGTTAGGGGCGGGATAAGTGAGTTAGGGTTAGGGAGCGGGTCAGGTAAGTGTGCGGTAGTGATTGTGTTTGGGTTAGGGGCGGGATAAGTGAGTTAGGGTTAGGAGCATGTCAGGTAAGTGTGCGGTAGTGACGGACCTTAGGGTTAGGGTTTGGGTTAGGGTTGTAGGTAGTTGTGTATGTGAGGTTTAGTGTGGGTTTGTAGGGATTTTGGTGTGCTTGTGTTGTGTATGTGGTTTTTGGATGGGGAATGTGTTTTGTTTGTTGATTGTGGTGTGTGAAGTGTATGAGGTTTCGTGTTTGTGTACCGTCGGTTATTTCGTTGTCGGGCATGTGGAATTTTGTGTTTTTGTACTGTCGGTTATGTGGTTTTGGTGATTGCGTTGTCGGTGTTTTGGTGTTTCGTTTATGTGAGGTAGAACCGTTCTATCACAGCGATAACTTTAACCCTGTAGCTCCCATCCAGTTCCTAACACAAGCCCTCACTACCTAGCCCTAAAACTCTACTCCCCTTTCCTAAACATAAAATATCTGATTGCTCCCTAAACCTAAAACCCATCTCCAACTGGAATGTCCACAATCATCCCTAAATCCAAATCATCAGCAACTTTCCCTAAACCTAAATTCCCCTGATTGTTCCCTTACCCTAAACTCCCCTTTTGTTCCTTAAACCTAAAACTCCTTACCACTCCCTAATGAACCCATTTCGATTCACTGACTGTAAAACTCCCCTCTCATTCCATACAACTAAATCCCCTTCATGATTGTTGCCTGATGGAGGATGGCATAATGGTTAAGGTGTTTACCTTATGGAGACAAGGTGCAAGGTTTGATTCTCACATTTGGTAACTGGATAGGGTTAAAATGGCCCACAAGGGCAGCTAGCCTAATACTAACCTATGAACACCCAGCTCTCCTACTCCCTCCCTATAGTTACCATGGTAACCTCACTCAAACTTGAAGAATGTATTTGGTTAAGCTGTGGCAGCTCTTTGCCTGAACTTAAATTTGAGCTCAAACATGAATGGCAGCCTGTATGAAGAACTACAAGACACTTGAATCCCAAGCTTTGAGACAGTTGTCTTCAAATGATTGGGACATGAATACTTATAGTAGAAACACTGCTACTACACCCATATCTGCCTCATCCCCAAAAACCTAGGGGTTACATTATATGTATAAACACCCTCCTGCCCTCATTTCCTATACAAAATACATCTCCTAAATTTAAATCTTACATTGATGATTACTTTTACAATCAAATCAAAATATATACTCAGTTAGACCCTTATCTGCTAAATTTTAACAACTGACATACCCTCAGCAGTCATTCAGTTTCCTAAATAAAGGAGGGTTGTTCTGCTCAGATGTAAAACTCACTTCCCACTATGCTGCAGCTGGCTAGCTTACATATTACCCAAACTAAGCACCCAGTACTTGAGTGCCATAGAAGGAGACCTTCTCTGATATATAAATTAAAAAAGTGTCAGACTTCATTAATTGGACCATCTTCACTTCCCTCTATCTTCTGCCCAAAGTATCTCTCAGCACTCCACAGAAACCATTAAATGCTAAACCTAATTGCATCCCTTATATGACTTCTTGCTACAAGTTCTTAAAAGAAATAATACATAATTATTTCAAGTGAGGACATACATCCAGTCACTGCCACTTCATCAAAGATAACCCCACTGTCAGACTTCCTAAATGACTGCTTGAAAAGACAGCATGATTAAAAGTACAAATTATGTATCTCCCGCTACAATCCAGTTATCTGAGATATTATGGAAACCTGACTAGCTAGGACATAATAGACAATGAAATACTGCTAGCAGGACTAGGCAAAGCTAGACAAGATGGATAACAAATACAAAAGGATAGGTGATGAGATTATCATTCAGAAGGACAGTAAAGCCTACTGCCAGTACAGCTACTCTACTTAATATACATGGAGTTGTCCATCCAACACATATAAATACATCAGAAAGAACAATCCTATGTCTTTGTGTTCCATCAGACTCCAGTACTCATGTTTTGTTAAGAATTGCTGTAGTAGCTCAACTGCAAAATTAAAAATTAAATGCAAAGTTTTGAAGATTTCGATGTTTATTAGAAATTTTCTTATAAACAGTTGTCATTTTCCATCATGCAAATATTTGCTTTGGTACAGTTATTTCCTTCAGCTATCTACAAGAAATTAGATAATCTCTTACAGAAAAAGTACACATAGCTGGTTCCTCATGGATGAACCTGGAGTATAAGCAGCAGGTATTGATGAGACAGACATGATTAGTGGCCTAATACCCCATGTGTAATCAGGCATTAGTGCAAGATTCTGAAAGCACGATGGTTCATATCCTTCATGGCTATCAGTGTATTTGTCCTAATACTCTGTAACCTGCACCAGGCTCCCTTAATATCCTTCCACTGGAGTTTGTAGCTAAATATTTTGGGTCAACCTTTCTGTTCATCCTCAGAAATTCAGTGTCTATATGACTATCACAGCAAATCTATAACTTTGATTTGAATTATCCCAAATAATAAAGCATAAATGCCCCAGAGATATGTTTATAGGATCAGAAACACAAAAACAACAACTACTTCCTTCATTCTCTTTAGAAAATCCTGGAGTTGCACCAAGATACTTGAAATAATAAGCTAGAACCTTTTTTTTTTGCATCTTGATTTTATTTCACAACTGTCTTCCTCCCCTATCATCTACTAATGCTGAAACTATGATTAATGTTATTTGTTTCCCATTACTGCAATGGTTGCACATCAGCCATGCAACCATAAGTGATTTGCCTAGTTAACGGTTAGTACAGAAACATAGCTAAGTAGACTCAAGCACATATTCTTGCTTACATGTTGCATACTTTGCACCTCTCTTTCTCCAGTAGATGCCGGCATTGCAGCTGAATAGCTCAACTCCAGCTTCTCCGATTAGCAACTGGCATTGTCTGGTGGATACCAGCATCCCTCATAAAGTCTTCCAGCATCTATTTCTCTAACTAGTCTCAGTTCTTCTGGCTTACAGTTAGGACTCTGTGTCCAGGCCATGGAATGTTATGTTTAAGAAAGGCAAGATGAAGGGGTCAGCCTCTCTAAGCCTAAAGTGTTAGTGCAGCCATCTGACAGTTGCTGATGGAGCTTTATTATAGTGTCAGCATTCAGAAATGTACAGTATGCCAGCAGTGTGATTGATGTCAGGGCTGAAGTGTTGAAATAATTGTTGGATCTTGGTGCTATAACTGTAGCAATTTACTTATTGCAACATGCAATAGTGTATTTTTCTATTTGGAGCAAGTAGTTTGTTATAGTTTAAAACAGAAGTCCCTTTGTCACTTTTTTGGTCCTCAGCTGGGAAAAATTACCTTCGTTTTGCCTCTCAACTTGTTGATTGAGGGGCACAGATGGAAGTGGATGGACCAGTATTTTCAAATTATTATTTATTTATTTTTTGTCCAGATCATGGAATCAGGACTGCCAGATCAGGAACCGATCTTTTGATTTGTTTATTTATTAATTTATTGCTCCTCAACTTGGAGTTGAGAGGCACCATATTGGAAAACAGCACCAGGCAATAAGTGAGCAAGTTGCAGCTCTTAATTAAAGTAGTATATGCAAAAGTCAAAAGTTTAAACCTAGCAAAAGAACAAGAGACATGATCCACATCATAGCTGGAGTTATATACATATTATAGCCTATCATAGCATAACAGGCAAGTTTTGCTTCCCTGAAGAATTCTGCATAAAAAGGTAAATAACTCAGAGTCCTTTTGATAATATTATTCCTAAATGCAGTCTTGCACTACAGTTAATTTCTGCTCCACTAATAGTAACCCCCTTTCTCACTTTTCACATTGTCCAGTTTAGCGTTATCAAATAACTTCTGCTGCTGTTTAATCCATGTTCACTAGATAAATATTTCCTACCATCCCTCTTTTATAGGTTATAGGTTCACAGGAAGGTACTAGACTAGCTGATTTTGTGGGCCATTTTAAGCCTAGCCAACTTCCTTTTTTATGCTTGAAATAACCTTTCCATTTTGGTTATAGATTGGCCTTACTAATTCCATGGTTGATAGTTGTATATATATTACATGACTACACAGAAAACAAATGTTAATAAATCAAAACAACTGCCACGAACTGCATAAAAAGTATATTCACTTCACTTAGCGCCTCGGCACAAATGCCTTCAAAGAGTACAACATGCTAAGAAAAAACAATCCCTTATATAATCCCAACAATTAAGAAGCAATAAAATAAAACCAAATGCAATTGATTAATTATGTATTTCCAATTACATTGCCTATTTAAACCCAATGGCTCCAAAGTTTTATATTTTAAAATAAATAGTGTTTCTTTGTATAACAATCTATCGTTGATTTCCACACATTCTCCCAACTCAACATTTACTTGCTCTAAAACACAACCTTTTAACAATCGGGATTGGCATTATGAAGCTGTTTCAAATGTGTACCTAAAGGGCTTTCCAGCCTTTCGATTTTAATATCCCTTATGTATTCTTGCAAACAGACTTTAAAAGCCGTTTTACTTTCTCCAGCGTAAAACAACTGGCAAGAACATTTTAATATATATATATTATTCATTCAGTGTTACACGTAAATCCATTCTTAGGATGAAATTTTACACCATTAACTTCAGAAACTTTGTTCACTGTATATTTACAAACAGAACATTTATTACATTTAAAAGTAGTTGTTCTTAAAGGGATATCATCACAAAAGGTAATATTTGGTGGAATAAACCTACTATGTACTGCCATGACAGCTAAATTATGGCGCCTCTTATAGGATACATGGGGGAAATCACCAATTAAGCTCCCCAAAATGTTATCCCTAGTTAAAATAGGCCAATAATATTTAAATAAATCAGTCACCTGTTTACTCAAAATATTATGTTTTTACAAAATAAAACCTTTATTCTCACTGTTTTCTTTTCTTATAAAATTACAGTGGCCCTAAACCACTTATTATCAGGTTTTGTATATAGTTCTTCATTTTCCGTGGGTCCCATATCATAATGTATATTCAAAACCCTTAGTGAATTTGTTACCGTTTCTTTTTTATATCCTCTCTTAATGAACATATTAGCTGTATACTGACTTTAACTCTAAAAACATCATTCCGGTTATATAATTTATTTTACCGTAAAAACTTGCCATATGGTAGTGCAGATAGATGATGTGGTGGATGGCAACTGGTGCCATATAAAAACATATTACCCTCTTCGAATTTTTTATGAACTGAAGGACAAATTGGTTCACTAACTAAACCACATAGACCTAAATCCAGAAAAGTTACCTGTCTTCCTATTTGTATCCTATCAAACTTAAAACCAAGTTGATGAAATACACTTGACAGTACTTCAAGCACTTGAGTTCCAAGGGCTCAAAAACACCTCCTGGAAGTCAGGGAGTCAGTAATCATGTAGCTTTTATTGGCTGTTGCCTACTCAGAGTTTACTACTGGACTGGGCAAGCAGCCATGGAGCAGGAGTGGGACAGGTATTTTAGGTGAGGGAAGCAGGAGGGGATTCTGAGATTTTAGGTTTAGGGAGGGGAGCTGGAATTTTAGGTTTAGAGAATGACTGAGACTTAAGGGTTAGGTGGAGGAGAAGAAGGAGTGGAGTTTTAGGGTAAGAAAGTGAGCACTTGGTTTGGGAATTGGATGGGAGTTTTAGAGGTTAGAGTTTAGGTCCTGTTAGGGCTATACAGTTTAGAGGGTTGGGTTTTGAGAAGTCTATGTAGAAATGGGAGTTTGGAATAATGGAAGTTTGAGCAATTTTTTTTGAGCAAGTAGCATCCAGCAAGTATGCAGTGAGCTACTACCATGCATGCACATGTAGTTGACCCAAATTACACTCCATACTTTAAAACTTAGTTTTAGAGATATCACTTCATCATCTATGAATGGCTCGTGAAGCATGGGAATGTAGTCTAAAGCCTTTATCAGCAGTCCAGCGGTGTATCAGTAATTCTTTTTACTACTATTCATTATCTCTGGTCCTCAGGATGCAAGGATCAAAAGTCTTCCAGATTTTGAAATTATTTTATTTATTAATAGAGATTTTAAGTTGAACAATATTTTGTTTTCTGAAATGATGAAGACATCCTAAAATCTACTAATCTTCCAGATTTTGAAATTATTTTATTTATTAATAGAGATTTTAAGTTGAACAATATTTTGTTTTCTGAAATGCTGAAGACATCCTAAAATCTACTATTCTGAGCAGTCAAATGGAGTTTATAAAAGAGTTGATGAAATGCAGATCTCTTTTGCATATCGATTACCTTTACGAAGGGAATGAAGTCACAGCAATTCTGTGTTAGTCAACCTCAGGAAAGCTTTAGATCCTATCTAACAGGCATATCCATAGAAAGTAATGTAGGAATTTGGTTCCCCAATTTATAAAGTCGATTAAGCCACTGTATATAGCCGCTACAGTTACTGTACTCACAGCACCCACCTGCCATTCCTACTGCATTCATACAAAGGCAGAAGTCATGAATGCTGCCTCTTCCCAGATTTATTAGACTACAACATATCCTGATGCTACAGGCTGCCCATTGACGGTAGTGGAGACTAAGCCTCTGCTCTTTATAGATGGCTGCATTGTTTTAGCACAGAAATCTAGTTAAGGCAAAACAGTGGTTAAACCTATTCTTTCAAGTGTTTCAGACATTTCTAAACTAAGTAAACACCAGTAAGACAGAATTATTTTCAGTTAGTCCTGCAAATGCAGATATCATGCATCTGACCTCAGATGTGAACCTCCTGAATCTAATGAGTTTTTCTGAGCCTAAGTATGAAGGTATACAACTGCACCTTAATATAAATGTAATGATGCACATACACACCTGAATATAAATGTGATGTTACACACACACACCTTAATATAAATGTGTTGTTACACACACACCTTAATATCAATGTGATGTCACACATACCTTAATATAAATGTGATATCACACACACAACTTAATATAAATGTGATGTTACATACACACCATAATATAAAAGTGATGTTACACACACACCTTAATATAAATGTGATGTTACATACACACCATAATATAAATGTGATGTTACACACACACCTTAATATCAATGTGATGTCACACATACCTTAATATAAATGTGATATCACACACACAACTTAATATAAATGTGATGTTACATACACACCATAATATAAATGTGATGTTACACACACACCTTAATATAAATGTGGCATTACACACACACTTTAATATAACTATGATGTTGCATTTATCTTAATATAAATGTGGTGTTGCACACATCTTAATATAAATGTGATGTTACACTTATCTTAACATAAATGTGGTGTTGCACATTACCCTGTGTTTTATTAGGTCTGAGTCTTAAATATGGACCCAGAGCTGGAAGAAAGTAAAGCCTTCTCTCTTATGGGGCCTATAGCTACTCTTAAGATATTTTTAGCTCTTCTAATTTTTTACCTGTTTTGACATGGGCCAGTTCTTAGAAAAGGCAACTGGATGCTTAAGTCACTTGGCTGACTCCTAAGAATATCTGAAGGCAAAGGGGGAGATGTATCTCTTTCCAGCATCTGACATACAGTCTAATGTCATCCATGGGACTCTGAATTCTGCAATGAAGCCTTCATGCACACACCTTTGTAGTTTTTGCATATAGCCAGTAATCTTCTCCCAGTCTGGTGAACCTTAACCCAAGATATTAAATTAGATTTTTAGTATGATTTATGCTGAACTACACATGCTCTGATGAAGCACAACAAATTGTCACTCACTCTGTTTTACCCACCAGGTTTGAGGAAGCTGTATATATTAACAGGTGATACAGTACTTTGGGATTCTGTGATCCCTATCCTGGGGTATCCTTTTATTAAGACAGATAGTTAGCTGACATTTAAAAGTAATTTGATTAAAACTCATGTCAGGTGGTTAGTACGCATAGCTCAGTTGGTCATCTCACAAGTGGGTTTCTTGTTCTTTTAATACTTTAGTGAGGGATATTCATTACTGGCTAAGGACCACTGAAAGTTCCTGGCCCTGTGACATGTGATCACTTGATCCCCTTTAGTGAATATGTTAAGCAGCCCTACATCCTGTAGGCTAAAAGACTAAAGGCTAAATCATGTACCATGCTACAAAAAGAACTTAAAGCCGTGAAAGTTTGTCAAACCCTAATTTCTTCTTTGGTCAAAAACTCTTTTATAGATTTCAATACAATACAGGTACAATTTTTGGATAACCCTAGTCAAAGTGAAAGCAGTTTCAGACCAACTTATTTATCAGTTTCAAACGATGCCTTTATGTCTATAAAAAGGCAGTTTTATCTTTCCTTAATAGCTGTTGTGCTCCTGCAATGAATGAGAAAAATAAATAAATAAATAAAAACCTTCATAGCAAGTTATATTTGTTCAGGCTGTGGCTTTGCATTCCAAACCTCCTTATTAATCCCATGCTAACTCTAACATTAACTCTAATCCTAACCCTGTCAACATACCTGAGGGAAATACTTTCTGTAGCACTATCACTACACAAGACATCTCACAGATACACTGCAAGCATAAAAGCACTATCCCCTTACTTAACATGAACCCTAAACCTAACCCACAAACACTTTATATGCACTCCAACCATCTATACCCTTACCTAGCCTTTACTCTAACCGTAACCCACAAATGCAGTGACACGCTCGCGTACACATATACACACACATACACACACACACACACACACACACACACACACACACACACACACACACACACACACACACACACACACTGCAACCTCCCAATACTAAAATATTTGGTATTAAAAATTAAACTCCACGATTACCTCTTAATGTCTGTATTCTGCCCTTCAGCAAAATCCATCCTTGCTAAACTGTCCATCCAAAGTAATACACACACACACACACACACACACACACACACACACACACACACACACACACACACACACTGCAACCTCCCAATACCAGAATATTTGGTATTAAAAATTAAACTCCATGATTACCACTTAATGTCTGTATTCTGCCCTTCGGCAAAATCCAGCTTTGCTAAACTGTCCATCCAAAGTAACACAAGCACACACACACACACACACACACACACACACACACACACACACACACACACACACACATATCTATCTGTATCTGTAAATATATATATATATATGTATATATATATATGTATATATATATATATATATATATATATATATATATATATATGTGTGTCTGTGTGTGTGTCTATATATATATATATATATATATATATATATATATATGTATATATATATATATGTTGGAAAGCTGAAACAATGCAGCACTCTTTTTGATGACACTAGTCATAAACGATATAATGTCAGCCTGGTATTTTTACTTTTTTGTTTGCAAAAAAGACTCACATATAGTAAGTGATCATCTCTGCATCAAGTATTCTGTTATGGATGAGAATGTTGAATTGCTCCCCCTGATCTTTGTAACTGTCTCCATCTTAAATACATGCATTAGTCAGTCAACTCTAAAGCCAGCCCCCAGATGAGAATGCATGTGAGAGGTCAGAAATTAAATAAAGGCCGGTGCTTGGGAGAATGTATGTTTATGGGATGAATGAGTCGTGATGACAATAAAAGGAACAGAGTGGGATTTGTACTTGGCAGCGTTCTTTATTCTTCTTTAATGTGTTTCCCTGTAAATGTAATGTAAACTCTGAACAGAATCTGCAGGATTGTATACTGGTTAGATTAGGGCTATAGTTCTTCAAAACTTATTGTAGCTTTTTTTTTTTACTTTTTGAGAAATTAATTTCAATAAGCAATTCATTTGCCACCCTTTCTGTGTTAGTATGTTCTTGTCAACTAAACCACATATTACCATCTCTCACTGCATCAACACTAATGAGAAATGATTGTGCTTTACTCATTTTTTTTAAAATTCTGTCGTCTTATCTTGATGTTTTTGTCTCAAGTTTGGATTCTTCAAGGATAGGTCATGTTTACTCAACATGGTGGATTTTCTTTTTTTTTTTTTGAAAAGGTCACTAAAGCAATGTTTGAAGGCAAAATGGTACACACCGTAAACCTCAACCCAGGCCAAAGCTTTTGACACACTCCCCCACTCAAGCATGGTAGAAAAGCTAAATAAACTGAGAATCAACCCCTATGTCATTCATTGGATTGCCAAACTAGCTATCAGTGGGTTCTCTCCTGTTTGGCAAAAAGTTTTCTGAAGTACAAGAGAATACCAAAGGGTTCTGGCTGACTAAGTTTACAGATGACTGCAACCTAGGAACAGTCACTGATTCCCCAGATGACTTAGCCATCTTGCTGTTTCAAATAAATAACTAGTGTTAAAATCATTGTCTGAAACTAAATGCCAAAAAATGCATTTCTGGTTCCTTTGGGAAGTAGTCTACACCAGGGAATATTTACAATACATCCCTAGGAGTTGCCCCTGGTGTTCAGGATTTGGGTACTTATGTGGACGTGACTTAACCTTTGATCATCAAGTGTCTATTGCTGTAAGAAAGTCCTTCTATATTGCACAACAAAGAGATTGTGCCTAGATCTAGGGATGTCATTGTTCCCCTTTATTCAGCCTTCATTAAACCAGTCAATGAATATAAAATCCCCTTTGGCATGTATCTGCCCAGACACATCCTTCAACTGGAATGCCCACAGAGATAAAGGAAAGAAGGCCTAAACAACATATCCTACATGGACTGACTCAAAGCCCTGTCACTATTGTCAGTATCTTACAGATTGCTAAGAGGTGACCTGTCTCTGGCATAAAAGGCATCCGCCCAACTCATTACTGATGGATTTGCTGTACCTTAGCAAATCAAATAGTATCAAAAATACTTGGTATAAGGATCTAAACCTCTTCTGCAATATTAACAAAACAGTTTGGAGGGAGATATATAGTTCTCAGAGGATACTGCTGCTACAGAAAAGACTCCCCATCCACATAAAAGTTCATCCCTGTCCATTTTCAATGCAACTTAGGTCTATGGATGAGAAACAGAAAAGTTACCCCAGGACTGCCCCCTATGAACATATGCAGCTTCTAAATGCTTTATTCCATGCATGGATCCCCTCAAATTATTTATGGTATGATCCTAGCTATTTTCCTCTAGGGGTAATATATAATTATTGACCATTAGATGGGTAAGGGCAATCTATAACCAAATGGGGTAGGTTATTTTGAGCAAAAAGGGAAGTTGGCTAGGCTTAACATGACATGGAAGGGCAGCTAGCCTAGTAGTTAGCTATGAACCTACGAACCCCTTTTGAGGCTATGAATGCATGCAATTATTTTTGCTCTGTTGTAAGGAGGAATAGTGAACATGTAATCAATACTGATTGCTATTTTTTTGTTTGATTGTTTATAACTGTGACATAAGTAACTTCCATCTGTTGAATAGCTGCTTTTGATTTTTATAATAACAGAAAACTATCTGTCAAATGGCAAAGCAAGCAATCCAAATATCTAATCAACAACACTGGAGTCCCCCAAGGGTCTATTCTTGGGCCCTTGCTTTTTAATATAGTCATTAATAATCTCCATAAAGCATCCCTGCATAGTACATGTATACAATAAGCAGATGACTCAACAATAACCACGTCTACTAACAACAGCTCTGATCTCCTAAAGTTAACTCAAAACGCATTCACTGCCATCGAATCCTGGCATACTGACATCCAACTGCTACGCAATCCTAAAAAATTGAAACTTTTACTCTTCTCATCTAAACCCCTTCTAGACTTTAAAATTTTCTCACAAAATAATATAGAAATTTAAATTGTAAAGAACACTAAACTACTTGGCATCACTATTGATGCCGAACTTGCATTTGAAAATCACATACTCAGCACTATCAAAAAGACCCATTTTAAGTTTGGTAAGCTCTATAGGCACAAACTCTACTTGGACAAAACCACTGAATTAAAACTAGCAAACAGTCTACTTCTTCCTTCTCTGCTGTATGGTAGCCCAATCTTTACTAGCCTACACACATCTCTCCTGAACAAACTGCAGTCGTGCTGCTATAAAATAGCTAAGTTTGTCTCCAATATGCCAACTCGCACACATCATCGCCTGGACATAAAATCTATAAACTGGCTTTATTTCCCACTACCTACATTATACCCAGCTTACTCTTACCCACAAATTGCTATATAACCCTAACTACTGCCTATCCCTTCAAGCAATAATACAAACTTACACCCCAACTCATAACCTTAGGTCTTCCAACAAACGACTCCTAACTATAACCAAACCTAACAAAAGAGCTGGACAATGCCTTTATTCCCATACGGTTGCTAAACTATGGAATGCTCTCCCTCACTCTATCACTCAACTAGACTCAATAAAAACATTCAAAACAGCACTGAAAGAACTATATCTCAATAATCAAGTTTGTTCCTTTACTATATCTATAGTAAACCACGTTTAATTATCTTTTTGATACTTACCCCAACAATTTATTTTATTACCTCTTATTACTCAATCTTTTTTTTTTCTTTAAGCTTCCCTTCCCCTCTATTACTATATGTTAGCTTATACTATCCATAAAATATTTCATGGAATGTTCAAATATAATTACCTAAATCAAAGCATATTGAGTGAAAACTTTTTACTTGGTGTATGTCAGCTTTATTTCTATGTTATCTTTTTCTAACTTTGTTACAATTTGTAATGTGTAATTTGAAATTTAAAAATGTCTGTAATTGCTGGAACTTTTTTTGTAACACTGCTACAATCAATGTGTAAACTGAAATTTATAAATGTCTGTAATTGTTGAAGCTTTTCTCCCTGGGCCTCCACTGCAAATGGGACATTTTGACCCAGTGGACTTTCTCGGTCAACAAATGTCAATAAATAAATAAATACTATAAAGAAATGGACTTCCAATAAAAAAAAAAATATGCTCCTTGCATACATACTGGATATGATTTCTTATTCAGCTGTAAGAAGAAGGTTCATATTATTGATTCAGCTGGAGTAACTAGCTGGCAAACATAAACAGGCAGATAGACATACAGACAGACAAACAGGAAGATGACATTAGATTCATTATTAACTTATCAATATTGTAACTTAACACTAAGTTGAGGACAAAAAAGGGTCCTCTTTGCAAGTCTGAATGCTGGTTCTGCAAAACCACACCATCACTAATTGGCAAAGGCCAATTAAGTCTCATAAAACCTTGTAGCACTGCAACCTGGCTGCAGACCAGGATGACCGACTGACTGTCAGGCAGATAAATGCAGTACTAGTGTTCTCTTGGAGTCATTAGGCCAAGAAGAGTTTAACAAAAACATATATATTCTGAAATGTATTTCTATAGATATGGATTAGTTATTCAAAGTTTGTTGAACTGACGTGAACACTTTCAGAAGTTTGTTTTGCTACTCACATTAAAATATGTACTTTTTTGACCCATTTCACCTTCATTCTGTTTGTATTATTTTACAGAAATATATTATTTCAGTGATGTGCTTTGCTTAGGTGACAAATTAAATAGCGAATCAGAAATGATGGATTTTTTTAAAAAAAATGTAGGCACCTAAACATTTATAAATATGACTGATGTAGGCACCTTCTGTAGCCTCTTTGATAAATCTTGCTTCTAAATTCTCTTTGGAATTTTCAAGAAGTAACAGTCTTGTCTGAAAAGAGAAATCTGACTTATATAAGTCATTTTTTAAGTACACAAAGACTGTATTTCTCTTTTATCCAAAAGCAAGTGTTGTTTTTATTATCAAGCTATGATCCACTTGTAAAGGCAAAAGAAAAAAATCTGTCATAGCAAACCGAGAGTAAATTTATTATTTCACTTATTGTATACCATTACAGTTAAGTGAAATGGTTGGTTATTGTTATTTCAGTAAAGGCATTATTTAAGTCTATGAAATCTGAAGTTTTTAACTGCACGTGTACAAAAGTAATAAGAGACAGAATGTGTACAGCTGCTGTTGAACAGTGAGTGCCCTCTCATCGTCATAAATTTATAAAACTAGTATTCATCAATGCTTCTAGTTTAGGACACCAGTATTACAAACTAAGGTCTGCAGACATTTTCAACTAAATCAATACTACCAAAATTCATAATAGCTAATATAACTTTACGGTCAGTCCCTCAGAATGTTCCATTGTACTTTTTGAATTACACAATTTCTTTAAACTATACTTGTGGTATAATTAAATCTCATAACATTGCTGATTTAGTGGTATATAAAGTCTACAGATAGCATTGCTATGGCATATAAATATTTACACAATTTTTTTTTTTACAATGAATCTGTGTCTTATCTTACTATGAGGTGTAGAACTGTAAAGTACAGGGACTGGTAACTGAAATATTTTTTAAAGTGTCTTTCCTGTTCATTCTTTTAAAAAAAGTTAATATAACTTGTGGCTGAATTTATAAGTGGCTTATTTAAGTTATCTTAGGGAGTAGAATCTTAGTTCATGATAGAAGACCATGGTGCAAATAAACTGCCATCCACCCACACTAAATTTGGTTTGGAAAACAAACTTACTGCCCTTGACACCACAGAGCCTGATAAATTGTGTGTGTGTTGTGGGGGGCGTAGCAAAGGCCCAAAAATAGGGATAGGGACAGATTGCAAATATTTTCCTTAAATCTTAGAAAGAGTAACAGAGTTTGTGTTCACATAGATTTTCTGAAGGATTTCAAGTCTGAAACTCAAATGTATGCAATTATTTAGTGACTTCAGTCCTTAGACCATCCCAGTGATTTGCCAGAAAATCACAAATTTTATGAAGAACAGAACAAAAATATGAGGCAAACATCTGGGCAGTCTGTAAAAAATCTGGACACTTGACAGGTATGGCTGTCACTCAAGTTTTGCCGCACACTGCAGATATTTATAGAGAAAATGCTCTATATAAAGTTCATAGGTTCATAGATTAGTACTAGGCTAACTGCCCTTGCTAGCCATTTTAAGCCTAGACAATTATCCTCTTTGAGATTCAAAGCTTGTACCTTGTGTTTGTAAGGCAAACACCTTAACCATTAGGCCACCCACCCACTCAAAACTGTTTTGCTAAAGGCAACATGTTTGGAGTAGGCTATAAGTGCAGGGCAGACATCTCAAAGAGTGGAACACCATGATCACAGGCCATCACACTGACTTACAAATGTTCCAGGTTAGGTTGGAGGACATAAATGAGCTGACAGAGATGATGCAATTTATATTTTACAGGCCTGAGGGGGCATACTAAAGGATGAGATACCAAAGCTTTCATACAGGATCAACTTCTGAAAACTCTTAGCCTGTAACCTTTGGAGATGTTTGAAGCTGAAATAGCACACTGTTTGCTAAAAACTATAGCCCAGATTAAAAGAAGCCCTGTCAAAAAGTGTTAAAGCTATTGTAATTTTGACATACGTAACTGCTACTGTGTAAATTTAAAGAAAGAAGACTGTTGTTTTTTTTCTGGCTAGCCATTACATGATGTTGTTTATATACTTCATCATGAAGAGCAAGCAGAAAAAATAGGATTTTACTGAAATTAAGAAGCTCTATTAAAAAACATTATATCACACTAACATTATTTTTGTACAGCTACATATGAAGTAGGAAAACAGCAGAAAGAAAAGATGTTGACCGAGTTAAATGAAAGCAATAGTGCCTGTATGTCTTACTGAGAGATGTAAAATGATTTGCAGTTCCCTTTAAAACTTTGTGTATGATTCAACAAAGGATGCATTTGCTGCAAGTTCTTTGAAAAGTTTGTTCATGCATCTGATGAGTCCATAGAGTTATGGCACTTTGGATCTGTCTGCTCTGTGTACATTTGCATAGAAACGCATGAGTAAGGAGACTTTTTCCCTCATTGGTTGCAATCAAAAACAGATATGCCTATTTGGCGTACAGGAACCCCAGTGATATGAACAACGTTTCACAAGTGAAAGCAAACACATTTTTTTTCAGTTACATGGCTTCAAAGATTCTTCAGGCTTAAGAAGAAAGAGGAATATAGAATGAATAAGGAGAAGGCATAGACTTGGACAGCACAATGTATTTTCTTTTTTTCAGTACATTTGCTACTGACTCTGCTAATAGTGTTTTGTCTTCTGCTATGTTGTTGACTAACACACTTTATTAATGTCTTGTGTTTCAAGTGTGTTTTAACCAATGTCTACCTGAGTTGCAACCTAAGAAAAAAAGTTTAGCCAAACAAAACAACCAGATAAACCTTCAGCTTGGTAACATGTTTAACAAAAAGCTGTTTTGCATGGGTCAGTGACCTTGCAGCACCTCCGTATGGGGGACTTAACTTCCCACACTACCTTTTTCTTGTATATAGATTTGTAACCTTTATGATTGCACAACAGCAAAGACTACATAAACTCTTAAAAAAAAATAAATCAAAAGTAAATCTTAGCCAGCAAACTCATTTAGAAACTCACTGGCAGTGATTTTCTATGAGAAACATATCGATAAAATAGATCCTCTAATGGATGTTGAACTCAGCATTTTTTAACCTTATGTTCACCCTCAAAGAATGCTTAATAAGACATTAACGGTGTGAATTTTACATGCTATATCTTTGATTATATGATGCACATATATTTGTTTACAATTTATGCTAGGGTTGCAAACTTCCCTTGTCTGCGGCATATCCCTTTTAGGGAAATATAAAATAGATACTGCTACATTGCTGGAGTACAGCAGAGTACTGACCACAGAAGCCTAGCGTTATCAACAAAAACAGGTGTGCTAATATTGGTTAAGGGTAGTTTGGTATGAAATGAACCCCTGCAAGATGACAGCTGTCACTGGTTTATGGAGAAATGTATTACATTACAATGACTATAATGTTTTAGCACTCTGGAGGGATAAAGCTCAGTTCAATAAGAGTGTATTGTTAGATTTTTCAAAGTGCTGGAAAAGTTTAGTTCTGATGCTGCTCTGACTATAATACAAGGAGATCATAATATTATATTTATTTATTTATTTTATTTATTGACCGGGATAGTCCGACTAGGTTCAACAGAGCCTGTTTTCAGCGGAGGCCCGGGGAGAAATGCTCCAGTGGACCATTCACAGCTGGTGATAGAAAGGTATAACCAGGCACAGAAGGTGATATCAAAATTAACTAGGGGATGGTTTAAGAGGACCTAGACAGATGTCTCTGCCTAGTGGAGAGCAGGTTCTCTTTTGCATCTCTCTCCTCCTTCATGGTTTAGACCTTCGCTGGGGACACACATACATGGTTAATTAAAGTGATATTACTGATCCTTCTCTTTATATTGTACAGTGGTAGGTGTTTTATCATTTACAATGTGGGATGAGTCATTAGAAGTTTTGTATTATAACCATATAGATCATATTGTGGTCTTTTCCAATTTAGCATAGTTGGAGTTGATGGGGAAGAGTAGCCCTTGAGAGGTCAGTCCCATTTATTTCTGAATAGTAAGGCAAGCATTTGGGAACAGTGTTATTCTTAGACACTAATCCTATAAGTGCAATGTCCCCTAATATGGTGATGCAGATTTCTATCATTTTGTGGGGCAAAGAAAGGTACTGCAGAAGTGGAAAGGAGAAGTTTAAAGAATAGAAGAATCTTTATGTCAGCTCTTGCAGGATGCTGACAAACATCAAGGTCAGAGGTTTGATCTGCACTTATAGATTAACAGACAGGAGGTAGTATCTGGTCAAGCACAGTTGTACTTGGAGAGATATGCCACATAGAGCTGTGCAATGGGTAATAATGCCAAAGCAGTTTGGCTTGGAAGTTTACAAAGCACACAACTCAGGGGAAAGTTAAATTTAGATTTGTGTGTGTCATAAAGAGGCAACAAAAGGTCAAGCCTTGTAAGGATGGCTCTAGTGTTAATAGTGGCAAGGTTTCTATATCTAATATGGATTTTAAAATGTATGCTCATATCTTGGTGGATAGACTATGGTTCTTCTCTCTTGCTTTAATTTCAGATGCACAACCAGGACTTGTGATGGGTAAACTAGATAAAGTCATGTACAGGCTCTGAAATGTCTGTTGTAGGCATATGCATTTGAATTAGATTCAGCACTGTTTGTTGACTTCACAAAAGCCTTCAATTCTGTCTGCTGGACTTACTTTGGACGGTTATATCAATATGCATTTTTTGTATGCCTCAATAGTTTGACTTGGCAGTTAGAGCATTATATCATAGCCTGAAGACCACGAGTCAAATGTATGGTTGTTTATCCCTCCTTTACCCTTGTATAAAGAGACTAGGCATTGATGTCCCTTTCCTCCAGCCCTTTTCCTGTGGGCATCTGAGCCACTAGTTCAGAACAGTTGGAGTAGGAATGGATTGTCTTGAAAAGAAATCTCTCTTCTTTGCTGATGACTGCCTTTTGTTAACAATAACACCAGGTAATGACATCTGATAGGGCATGACCTTATAAGATCCATCTCTCTGTCTCGTCTGTGTCTGAATGTGGGAAAGAAAGAAAGAAATATTCCTAAGTCAATATAACTGCAAGCCTGTGCAAGGACAGGGGACCTCTAATTATTTTAGTCAGAGCAGAAACTTTCCTTTGTATATGGGTATTTAGTTATATCTCATCTGAAAAAGAAATTTAGATGCAAAATTATCAGCTTTTTGGAATAAGCTGCATGTATGATATCATGGAGGGGGAATATAAATTACTTCATTTCTAAGTGGGCTGGCAATCCTTAAAATGCTCTGTTTGCACTTGTATTATTCTATGAAACATATACCCTGTCCAGGGATGCACATGAATATTTATTTCATGTTAGACGATTGATCCTTCTCTTTATATAGAACAATAATAAGCATGCAGTGAGCAAGGACATTTGTGTGTGTGCTTTTTGTTGGTCTAAGATACTTTGATGTCAGCAGATATATCGATGCCTTTTTTTAAACAAGTAACATCTTTATTAAATTATCACGTATGACATAGGCTATCATACATTAATATAAATGAAAACAACCATACTGGCATAATTTTAGTTGCAAACATTATACATCACAAATTATATTGACATCATTTTAGTTGCAAACATTATACATCATTTATGATCTGTTCTGTTATTGTCAGTCAGACATTACATAGCTCATTCAGATCCTGCCTTGTTTTAAATCTCGTTCCTCCTTGTATTTATCATTCCCGCAATTCCCATTTTTTTCTATGTAATTTGCTCCTACCCTTTTCTAAACATCAGAATTCAAGTTGTTTTATCTCTGTTACCATATTCACTGCTTCTAATACAGTTGGTTTAGACTTTGATTTCCATTTTCTAGTAATTGCTTTTTTGGCAGCCACCATAATTAGACTCAGGAAGGCATTATCATGCACAGGCAAAGCTGAGTCTGTATCATAGTTCAAAAAAATCATTTCCTTAAGTACATCAATTTGGTCACCCAGTATCTTTGACAGAGTAGTCTGCAGAGAATCTTTAATGTCTGCCAACTCATTAAATTCCCAGAAAATATGTTCCCAATTACCTCTTTCTTCCCCATCACACATTCAGAATTTGCTGTCTACCTGAGTAAAATTTCTTTGGAGTCTACTTGAGGTATAAAAATACCTATATAAACACTTCCAAGGAAAGATCTTAAATCTAGATGTTGTTGCGTATTTGGGAGATGCTTTTTGGAGACAAATTGTCAGGAGATGAGAGGAAAGGTACATTACCACCCCTATGTAATAAATAGAAGCAGATCTGTTGAGATGGTAGAGTATAGCAGCCTATGAGTGGCTTTCAGAGAGTCTATTTTGGCAGCTCTCACAATGGCATGCTTTTAATGAAATGTATACAGATTAGGAAATGATGTGAAAAAACACTACATTGTCCACATTTGTAAGGTTTGGATACTCATTTAATGTCATTTAATAGTGAGATGATATATTTTATGACTGGAAAAGAAGAAGGAAGGTGGAATTAATATCTAATCAGATTTAATAACAGTGCACTGGCACTCTCGCCATACCCCATAAACCCATCTTCCTTCAATAATGCCAAAATACTCAATGATCAAAAAATTGTCTGTCTCCTCACTGTTTACATTCCCCAGACAACTAAAACTCAATTTATAGGGTCTTCTATATTGACTAACCAGTAATAGCAACCAAGAAAGGATCATCGTAGGTGATATAAATATTGACTGGCAACCTATTTCCAGTCCTAACTCTACCTCTGTCATAAATCTATACCACTTCACATAACATTCCACTAAATATTCTATTCTAGACTGGGCCCTTACATCTAACCCAGGTAAATTATCTCCAATGATACCCTCCCAAACTTTATGAGTGACCTCCTTTCTTAGAAAGTTGCTAACTTGCTCCCAAAAGGACCACTATTATAACACAGTCCACAAATTAGCTCAGTTTAACAAGGATACATTAGATGAAGCAGTTGCATATTTTAATGATACCTCTCTCACTACATTAAATCTGTTATTTCCAGTCAGACATAGAAATGCCAAATTCAACCCTGTGCCATGGATAAAAAAAATACTAAACAACTTAAGAGAGCCAGAGAAAAATCCTGTAAATCTTGGCTTCATAATAAAACAGAGAACAATCTGTACTTAACAATGCTCCCGGACTGCATGAAAAAAAATCAGTCCAATTATTCCAAGATACATACACTAATAACTCCAAACAGTTCTGATCCTGCATTAGCAATTTGAAAAATCCAGGTTGCCCACCTCAACCAACCCCTGCTACCACATTCATATTGAATGAACTCAACTCACACTTCATTCATTCAGTCACCTTCCTCATAAACATCCATCCACCTACCCCTTCTTCATCCCAACTGAACTATTCCCTAAATCTTTGTTTTCCACAACCAAAAGTTTCCAACTCCACTATAAAAATTACTTCATAAGCTAAAACCTGCTATACTCACGGCTGCTAATCTTTCTCAAGAATACATTCAACATGGTTCTTGACTCTTTAGCATACACATCTCTATCCTCATAAACAGATCTATCCATGAGAACTTTGTTGCTGTTATATGGGGAAAGTCACCGATTATTCCCTTACACAAAAGGAGAGACTCCACTGACATCTGCAACCTCTGCCCTATAGCCATTCTTTCTCCATTATCAAAAATCCTTGAAAAGCATATACAATCCCAATTTTTGCAAAATCTTAATAGATGACAACCTCCTCTACTATGCTTAGCATGGATTCAGCTCATGCCACTGCACTTCTATAACCCTCTTTAATTTTACCCATCATATTAACCTTCAAAGGGATTCAGGAAACATTATTCTGTCTCTGTTCCTTGACTTATTTAAGGTGTTTGTCACTGTATCCTGTCGAACTCTTCTCAATAGACTATCCTCACAAGACCTGCATCTCTTGGTTCTATAGCTACCTTTTCAATAGACTACAGGCAGTAAAATGGCAGAGAGAACAGTCATCATTCTTGTCCATGTCAGTCGGAGTGTTACAAGGCTCAGTGTTGGGCCCCATACGCTAACATTTTTTATTAATGACCTCTGTACTGGCACTAATGACACAACTGTCATTCAGTATGCTGGTGATGCTGCACTGATAACCACAGCTAACTCCCTCCAAGACCTTTAAGGGAAAAAAAAAGCTATTTCCTGTATAGAAACCTGGGTCAACAATTTTCACCTCCTGTTAAATGCTGAGAAAAACATGTTATTGCCTTTAACATAATAATTTGTACTCTATACAAAAAATAATGTCCATCGCCTCATCAGACAAAACTCTTATCAAAGCTGTGACCCCCACAAAGGTACTTGGTGTCGTTATAGATAATGTCCTATAAAGTTTCATATACAAATTTAACAAGCTGTCAGGAATACCCACAGTATAACTGGACTGCTATATTCTGGTAAACACTTTTTGAACTACAAATAAAAAAATGTTGTTGGTATTGTAAGTACAAAAAAAGCCCCTGCATGTCTCCCACATTCACTACTATATACTGCTCCCCATCTACACCAACCTTCAACAATCTCTGCTAACAAAAATTAAACATTGCCATAACAAGAGAGCTAAGTTTACTGCAAAAGTAATTCACAAAGAGGATCCTAGGCTTTAAACATTTGTCCTATAAGGACAGACTAAAAAAATTCCAACTATTCTCTGCCTCATATCGCCTACTTAGAGTCAATCTCTGCTTGACTTACAAAGCCATGTCTGACCCAGCTCTGTTAGAAATGCTCCATCTAAAGAGATCCCAATCCCTCCACACCACACGCTCCAGAGACCTCAACCTCATTACCACAATCAACAGAACATGCTGGAGAGACAGGTTCATAACCCAGAGACTGCCCATGCTATAGAATAGACTTCCCATACATGTCAAGCAGAGCACCTCACTGGCCCTCTTTAAGAGAAATCTTGATGAGTGAATGGGAAATAGAAAATTCACCCCGGGGATCTCTCCAGTGGCTTTACTCGACAGATGCACTGGAAACTAAGGTTGTGTGGCATGATGCCAGGGTAATCCTATGGGCTAGGCTTGTAAAGGCTCAGGGGCCATAAGCCTAGTACACACCTATGAACCTATAACTTATGAACTAAACAACCTGCTAAATCTCCCTGTTTTTCAGGGTGGTGTATTGAAACAGTGAGTGTTAGTAAAAGGTGACATCAAAACATGATGGGTAATGTGAATACATTCCTTGATGCAAATACTCTTTTGGTTAAGCAGTTATGACTATTACCTATATTTTCATCACCTAATTAATTTCATAAAAAAACTGTGAGACCCATAGGTGAACAAATTGTACCATCTTATATAGTATGCAATGTGGCCACTGATACCTGCCATCTAATACATTGTTTTGTAGATTACTATTGTTTTGAAATATTGTGAAACATTATGTGTGCAATTTGCATAGATTTGGCAATATTACAAAACAGCAGTATGCTACCCCTCTTGTCGTATACACTGGAAAGCTCTTGATCGGGTGAACAACTCTGAGACTTATATATTGGATCTATCTTGTACACTTAAGGAGATATAACCATTTGATTGACTATAACACTAGTATTTTTTGGCAAATAAAATTCAAAATCAGAATCTAAAGACAGACCTTTGATACTGACACCAGTGTATAGCCCATTGTTTACCAAAGTGCTAAGATATGTTACATTCTTTGCAACTCAAATCATTTAACAGATATTATAAATCTGATGAAGTGTGTTTTCAGTTGAGGATTTTAGAGAAAGACTCTCTTGAAGCAAGTGGTTTCCTTGCCTAGAAGATGCTAATTAGTGTCATGATGTTCAAGATTAAATGAATTAAATCAGGTAGGCTGGCTAGAACTTCCACACTATCTCTCTGCAGTCCAGTTGCCAAGTGTCCATAATATAATATCCAGATCTCAAAACTGTCATACACTGCAAGCCATTGTGGAACTTTACACTCATGGACAATCATTATGGTCTGTAGACTAGCCCCATTAACCATACCTAAAACCCACAACTCTGCAGATCCAGCCTTGCACTAAAATTATGTCTACAAAATATGGAATTCTATCCCTACAACCATCAGGCAACAAGCCATTCTATCCAGATTTGAAAACTTGTTAAAACAACACTTTGCAAACACTTGACTCATAGGTCCATAGGTTCATAGGTATATACTAGTATAATGACCTTGTCTCATAGGTCCATAGGTATATACTAGGATAATGACCTTGTCTCATAGGTCCATAGGTTCATAGGTATATACTAGGATAATGACCTTGTCTCATAGGTCCATAGGTATATACTAGGATAATGACCTTGTCTCATAGGTCCATAGGTTCATAGGTATATACTAGGATAACAACCTTGTCTCATAAACCCATAGGTATATACTAGGAGAATGACCTTATCCAAAAACGAACACCACGACTCGGCCAATAAGTGTACAACTCCACTTAAACTGTTGAAAAGCGGAACATATTTATTGCAAAAAAAATAAAAACAAAATTGAATTTTAAAATAGAATTTTAAAATACAACTGGATGTAAGCGCTTTCACTCATTACATAGAGCTTCATCAGAACTAGGATAATGACCACCAGGGCCTTTATAAGCTATCCATTCAACCCAACTCAGTTGTGTCCATATAGATCATGTGCATTTTTTAAGAGGGTGTATGCTACTTAAAAAGTTACTAGAGATTATGTTAGGGGAGAATGTTGCATTCAGGGTGTGAGAAGTAGATGCCAAATATGAGCCCTGAGCTACCCCGATGGTGACTATCATGCCTTCCAAATGAAGTAGATTTCTTTGAGAAGGTCACCAAGGCAATTGATCGATGAGGGGAAAACAGTGCACACCATCTATCAGGAGCATTGCAGTGGAGATGGTCTCACCAATCCTGACTTCCTGTGTCTTCTCTGTGAGCCAACTGCCAGTCCAGTGAGTAATGTATAGGTTGATGTCCAGTTCAGGGTATTGTATCAAATGCCTTAGCCAGGTTTCAGACATAAGTGTAGAAGAATTAAGAAATAAAAAGGTTATGACCATCATGGTAGATTACTAATGTAACTTTAGAAACAGACACAAATGCAATAAAAGACTTACACCAAAGTAATAAAAACAAAATGGAAAATTTGAACAGCAGGTAAGCACTTCCACAGTATACAAACCACTTCTGTAGATGAAAATTCATCATTATAAAATGAATCAATTAAATACAAGGAACTCTAATCTTAGAACCTCAGTCTGAGGAAGTGGTTTGTATACCACACAAGTGTTTACCTGCTGTTAATATTTTCACTTTTGTTTTTATTGCTTTGATGTAAGTCTTTTATCACGTTTGTGCCTGTTTGTAAAGTTTTTCCATTAAATACATTAGTAATCTACCATGGTGGTCATTACATTTTTATTTCATATTCCTTGGATTTCATTGTGTTTTGACTTTTATTTGGCTGCTTTTCTTCTTTCCTTATACATAGCTGTAGGAGACCTTTTGGTTGCGTTTAGCATGTGTGGCTATCTTGACCTTGTTGGACTTAGTCCTCTTAGTTTACAGTTTATTTTAATTAGAGGGCTCCTATCATTATAGGAGCTGCTCATCCTGATTTTGCCCATAACTTTTTTCCATTTGTTATATACCCTTTTGAGGTTAGGATTCCACCTGTTTTTTTTTTTTTTTTTTTTAGAGTTTGTTTTGGGCTGACTTCTAGTAGGTATAGCAGTCTCTATAAGGTCAGTTACATGGTTGCACATGGTCTCTGTGAATAATTCCACATAGGCTGCTGTGAGCTCAGGATTGGGAGGAGCACTGAATTTTGACAAACTATCACTTAATAGGATGTAGTTTTCTTTGGAATGGTTTCTAACTGTTACAGGATTTGCTGGGGTTACTGTACTGATTTTTCTTTTAAAGGAGACAGCCTTGTGATCTGACATTACCAATGACCAATGATGCAGCACTCTCCCATATCGGTGAATAGAAGCTCTAATATGTTTGAACCTCTAGTAGGTGTGCGCACTATCTAGTGAAGGGTATTTGTGTTAATAAACTCCAGGAATCATTCTGTCTACGAGTATGAGGCAGTATATGTTTCCTAGTCTACAGAGGGGTAGTTAAAGTCTACCCATGAACAGGGTATTTGATTTAATGGTAAGTGACTCCAGTAGGTCTACGCATGGGATATAGGGACATAGAGGGTAACCTATAGCTTGCTAAGATATGTCATGGGACTTGGTCTATGGTGATTTTCATGTATTAAGTTCCAGGGCATCATCTTCTTTAACCAAACTAGAGTTATACTTACTGCTAATGCATTGAGACTCTTCCTCCTTCTGTCCCTGTCTCTGCAGCTTATGGCCTAAATGTGTGGAATGAACTGAAGCCTTGCACTGCCAGAGTACTTTTTTTGGACTTCAAGTATGTCTCGTTAACAGCATAGATGTCTATATTCTCCAGAGTGAGGAGGCCTTGTAGGGTAGGGAGTTTCTTGTTAGGCTCCTAGCCATGAGCAGCAACATATTTAGGTTTCTTTGGGTTTTCTTTGCTATGTATGTAGGTTTGTCAATTTGGTATTGCCTAAAAAAGGCTCTAATGAGTGGATAAAGTTTTAGCCAATATTCAGAAGCCTAGGGGAGATAGGTGCAGACCTTCCTTTGCAAAGCAAAGTGGTTTGTTAACCATGTTCTCCAATGCTGACAGATATTGAATTCCCCTATAAAGACACAAGAAACTAAGCCAGTTGTTGAATTCAGTCATATTTTGTTCATACTGTGGCATCATCCTTGGTGAAGGTAGAGTGCTACTCAATGTAAGGCTCATACCGGCCTGAGACAAATAATCAGAGTGATCAACAATGTGTCTCTTCATATAGGCCAGGGAAGTAAGACTCAGGTCATTAACACCCACATGGATCATAGATTCATACTGGTACCCATGGTGTAGTGACTTGAGTGTGTGTCTAACTCATCAGATCCTGGCTCCAGATATGCAATTAACAGTTATCTGCTCCTTTACTCAGTCTGGTGAGTGGGGCGTTGGCACATCATAAAGTGGAGTCCTCTATGCCAAGTCTCCTGGATAATGTCTTGCTTGACTTATGTTCTTGGACCTCCCCAGTCTAGACCTTTGTTCTCCCATATACTTCAACAAAGCAAATTCTCAAAGTAAATTTCCTGCTATCTTATATCCCTATGCCATTACTCACACCTCTTTTGTCTCTATGTATCTCCTGACAAGCTTTTACTTCCATCAAAATTCTAGCTCATAGCCATTACGTCCTACATTATGTTTTACATTTTTCTGTCTTGTATAAAATTTTCTATTTTATTATCAGAGTTTTTCTTCTCAGGCCTTTACTGAAAAGGCAGTACCACAGCCCAGTCAGACAACCTCAGTCAACAAAAGCAATAAATACTTGTATAAAACTAGTGGTAGTGGAATATTGGTCATTGAGTTAAAATGCACCATTTGTAAGGCTAAACTGACTTCACACTTGTGTACCTTTTTTTGCAGGAAAAGAATCTATGGGAAAGCACTTAAGATTATGACCCATTGAATGGCAAAATGGATGAGTGCGCAAAATGGATGAGTGGGTACAACATTGATGCTTTCTTTTAAACTCATGAATATGATCAAGCCTTTCAGTGATTATAAGAAATTTTGTTTAGGCACAGAGGATACTGAACTCTCCAAAGGTACAAAGATAAAGGAAATATGACTTGACTGGTACATTCTACTTGTTTCTACTTGTAACAAGGAAGCTCTGGATGCTACTGAAATACTGGAACTATGAGATGGTAAACTGTATCGTCAAAGGATTTATAACTTTAGCTAACAAAGTTCTGAATGTGATATGTCATACGACTATGGAAATTTGATATACCTACTGAGCTAAATGTGAAAGTTACTTCAATGTGAGAGTTACTTCAATGTGAGAGTTACTTCGCTGGTAGATGTTTACAGGACTTGGATGCTGATGACAACAGTTGTTGCTAAGGATATAATCACTAGTAAAATAAAAAAGCCTCTGTTATTGAATGTTTGTCGTATACATGTAATCCTAAAAGTGAATGCTAAGTACATTGCGGGTATTATTTTAAAGCTTCATGAGATCTGAGGACACACTGAGGTTTTGTTGGTTCTGCTTTAATTGATTTTGTACCGTTGTTATTTATTTGTTTTTTAAGCAGATTTCTTTGAAAGGGTCACCAAACTAATGGATAAAGTTAAAATAGTACACGCCACATATCTCAAACTGGCCAAAACTTTAGAGACAACCTCCAACTCAGGCTTAGCAGAAAAGCTAAATAAACTGAGAAAAAAAAAAACATGTCACCCGCTGTTTTGTCAACTGGCTCACAGACAGAATGCAGGAAATCAAAATAGGGGAATTTACTTCCACAAAGAGACCAGTCACTAGTGGAGTCCCCAAGGGTTCTGTGCTGGGACCTTTCCTGTTTGACATCTACTTCTCTGAAGTAAAAGCCAATACCAAATGGCTCTGGATGATTAAGTTTGCAGATGATTGCAAGCTAAGATTGGTCAGTAAAATCCCAAATGATTTTACTATCCTGCAGGAAGGTCCTGCTCGAATAAATGACTGATGCCAAAATCATGGACTGAAATTAAATGCCAAAAAAATACATTATTGTATACTTTGGTAAGTCAACTACCCTGAGGAACTATCATATAGACAATATGCCCCTAACAATTGATCTAGTTGTTTGAGATTTAGGAACTTAAGTTGTCAGTGACCTAACTTTCATCCAACTAGTGTTCATTGTCATAAGTAAAATCTTTCTATATTATACAACTTATAAACAAAGGGATTTCTTTTTAGATTTAGGGATGTGATTGCCCCCTTTAATGCTGTCCTCATTAGGTCCATCATTGAATATAATGTTCCATTTGGTATATCTGTTCAGACACATGGAAAAACTGGAACACCCAAAGTGATACTTTGCTAGAAGGATACAAGACTAAACCATTATGCCTTGTCAGTGTACTTAGTATCCTATGGACTGCTAAGAAGTGACCTGTGTCTAGCATACAGGGGGTCCTCCTTCTGAATACTGATGGATTTACTGCACATCAGCATTTCAATTGCCATCAGAAATACTTTATCTAAAGATTTAAATCTCTTCTACAACACCAACCAAACAATTTAGAGGGATGGGTATATCTCAAAGAGGATACTGCTGCACTGGAACAGACTCCCCATCCACATAAAACAAAGCTCATCCCTGTCCCTATTCAAAAACAACTTGGATCTCTGGATGGAAAACAGAAAATTTGCCCAGGACTGCCCCGTACTAGTAAAGGACAGTAGCAGCTCCTAAATGCTTTATCCTATGGTATGATCCATGGGGCAACATACAATTCTTATTCTTATTTAACATTTGTTGACCAGGAAAGTCTGACTAGAACAGTCTATTTTCAGTGAAGGCCTAGGGAGAAACTCTCCAGATAGATGTCTTTGGAATGTGGGAGGAAACTGGTATATCGGAATGCAGGGGAGGCATGCAGACTCCGCACAGAAGGCACCCTAGCTGAGAATCGAACAGGA
>NC_056737.1:1486780172-1487022672 GCF_019279795.1 Protopterus annectens | reverse complement strand
TATTTAATTGCAAATAACTGTGTATTGTTATTTAAATGCAATGCTGCTAATCTTGAGGTACTGCATATTTCTTTTATTTAGTGTTTGTGGGTAAGTAAGCTGGTATGTGTTTCAGCAATGACCCAGGCTCAAATGGTAGTTTTTCATAAGATATGGCATATTTAATCTTATACAAAGCAGTTTTTTTATGTGCTAATACATTTTTACTATACATGCAGAAAAATTACCCCACATTTTTGGTGTAAAATAAGGAAACCTTACAGACCTAATGCAGTTTTAAGATCCTTTGCTGTCAGTGTGCTTTTTTAAGTCTAAATATTGCTAATCCATGATTACTGCTTTTTTTTTAACAGAGATTTAATGATTCAGAGAATGGTTTGCTGCTTTTGTTGTAAAAAAAAAAAAGAATGCTAGCATTGTGTGTGTCTATGTCCTGGGAGTATGTTTTTCCTTTAGTGCTCCATGATTTCAGCTAGGACTGAACATGAAGCAGCTGAATTCTGTAATACAAGAGTTTATGCATGCAGCAAATAGACATATATCGTTTATGCTTATCTATACCAGTCTATACCATGATAGTCCCATCATGATTAAGTAGGCATATATATTTTATGTATATCTGTAGCATGCTGGTCCCATCAGGATGGGAAGTCTATGTACTGATCACTGATCTCTTTTTGGCATCTGCATCAAAAAAGTACGAGTGTACATCACCTTACTCTGCAGAAGTTGTTAATGAAATCATCTAAATGACTTTACAATAAGCCAACACTACTAAGTAACATCTTAAACTACACAAAAATGCTTTAAAGTATCTCTCAGAATAGTGATCACTTTAATGTGCTGCCATGTAAGAACTAAAATGTTTGCAGTAATTTAAAATAAAATATATACTTCTTTTCTACCTTTGCAGAAATAATGAATGCTATACTAACAACTAAAGACAAATGGATGATTAAAACATTAAAATGTAGTTCTAGAGGAATATATTAAGTTCTGTTGTCTATAAAAGATGTCCAGTACGTCAAGTTGAAAAGCAGTCCATATTTTTTGGTATCTGAAAATAAATTATAGCCTTGTCACCACTGGCCTGTATCATGAACAAGTACATAATGTTGTCAACATGAACTGTCTGACTACCCTTGTGAACAAATTTGTCTACATAGCTGGAAGGCATAGGACATCTCCATGGTTTATTGTACTGTCAAAATCAAATTGTGTTGAACTCTTCACCAATACTGTATCTTTTCAGGCCGTGTAACTGTTTAGCTTCAGTCACAAATTCAATCTGCTATTAATGTTGCAAGAAGTCTAAAATGCACACTGCTAGTGCAATAAAAAAATAACTATATACTTTGATATGTCATATTTGATAATCTGTTCAAATGGATGTTTGTACTTGCTATTGACATTCAGTCACATTATGTACTTTATCTTTTAGGTTGTTGGGTCTTCATTCCTTGAATTATTTATTCATAATTCTTACACAATTACAGATGGGGAAACAGTGAGTTACAAATAGAATCAGAACTTAAATTCATAGAACATGTTTTTAATCATATCTTGTAGATCATTTAACACAAGAAGGCATGAGACAAGATTAGATACGGAAAACAGCATTTCTCTTTATAGCAGGGAGATGTGCATCTGATTGCCTTTATTTGCATCTATGTATATATTTCCAGTATCTATCTATCTATCTGTCTATCTATCTATCTATCTATCTATCTATCTATCTATCTATCTATCTATCTATCTATCCATCCATCTTCACTGATAGAGCGTATTATAGTCAGATTTATCTGTCTTTACAAATAAGAAAAAAAGTGTATGCTTAGTGCAAGAAATATCTACAACATCAGATGTATTTCATTTTTTATTTTATTAGCAGTGAGTGTAAACTGGACAAAAAGTTGCAAGGAGGTTTTGTTTGTGTTTTATGAAGCAAATGTAAACAACTTTAAATGAACAAAATAACATAATACTAAGAACACAGAAGTTGTTGCACATAGAAATACTTGTATATACTTAGTAACACTTTAAAATGTATGGAATAGTAACATAAGATATAAATGTGAAAAAAGCAGAGCATGTTACTCTTAGCTTGAATTCTGCCTCAACACATCATATTGCCAATATGACCATAGCTTAATATACAAAGGAAATCATGAAACTGGGCAAAAATATAATAAAGTAATAAAAAATGCATACATACATTCATATATAAATACACCCTACATGCATACATACAGAAATAAATAAATAAACAGTACAACATTACATGGAGAATGCTGATTACATTCTGAAACTGGTTAAAAAGACAACTTTGTTAAGTACCTCTCTGACATAAAGGTACACGTTAAGGCACTTTTCTAAACTGTTATATTTTTATTCTTATACTAGAGCATATACAGAATCCATGATGGAATAATGAACTAGTTGGAAAATACTTCTCACTGTCCCAATCCCACTACCCTCTAACCACCAAAACGCAAAGTGAAATATTTAACAGCCTTTAAATCTTTTAGTCCATCAGAAGTAGATGCAGTTTCACAGATGCTTATGTATTGATTGATGGTATTGATTGATGTAATTTATTGAAAGTTGTCTCTGTGACAATTCTGTTTCATGACTTTCAGTGATGTAAAACACTTTATTGTCATGCACATTTTATTCTGTTACATAAGAACAGTTAAATGGCGGCCAAAATAAAGCTCAAGAATAGAAAATGGTGAGCCAGCAAACTGTTGCCTGAAGCAAATTTTATTGAAACAACAAAAAGACAAACAGACCAGTTTCGGCTGGCATAAGAAACACAGCCTTCCTCAATGCAAATTCAATCATCCCAATGTTGTAGTTTAAATATACTTTGTAACCACTTGATTGGTTTAGCCTAGAATTGTTCATTAAGACCCGGTGGAAATAATCCACCTAGTTTCACAATCTACTTATTTTCTTTAGAATTTAAAAGTGAGTGCCAACATGTTTTATTATGTTTGTTACCTCTTATAATGTCGATTACCATAAAAGAGAATTTTGCAGTTTTGTGTATTAAATGATGTTTATATAAAGCATTATGGACTTTATGGTTTTTAATATTACTAATGTGTTCAGAAATCCAAGTCTGAGGGGACGTGAGGTTTGCCCAACATAAAAGGATCCACATGTGCATGTGACCAAATATACCAACCAGTCAGTGCCGCAGTTAGCAAAAAAATTAATATCATAAACTGCAGCAGAGTTCCGACTGGTGAATTGTTTGCTTTTACTTACTTTATCACAATTGCTGCAATGGCCACATGGAAAACAACCAATCAAAGGTCCCCCTGTTAGTGTAGTCTGTATATATTGAGATAGCCTGTTATCATGTGGATGTTTATAATGGTTGAAACAACCACCCAAGTTCCTGCCCTTTCGGAATGAAAACAGACATCTATCAGGTATGATGTTAGATAATTCCGAATCATATTGTAAAATATTCCAATGTCTGTGTACACTTTGTATTAAAGTATCTGAGTTCCTACCAAAAGTCATGGTGAACCTTATAGGTTGTGATACCATGGTGTTATGTTCTTTATAACATAACAGATCATCCCACTTGAGTTTGTTAACCAGATTGCTTGCATGCAGAACATGTCCCATCTTATACCCCCTAGATCTAAATCTGTTGGTAAGGTTTTTTCTATGTTCCTGAAAGGAAGATTCATCGGAACATATATGTTTCATTCTAATAAATTGTGATTAGGGGATATTTCTAGCAATATGTGGTGGGTGAAATCTGGTGGCATGGAGGGTGGTGTTATATTCCGGATGTTTCCTGAATACCTTGGTATCTAATGTGTGATCAGGTAATCTGTTTATCAGTACATCCAAAAAGGTGATGGTATTAATGTCATAGTGTACTGTGAAATGGAGGCCCCATTTATTATTGTTTAGATACAACAAAAATTCAAACAATTCATTGGTTCCTCCTTTCCATACCAGCCAACAATCATCCAGATAGCGTCTCCAAATAACCATGTAATTCAAATAGATGTTGTTATGACTGTCATAAATGATATCCTTTTCCACAAATGCCATGAACAAATCAGCATAAATGGGGGCAAATGATGCCCCCATAGCTGTGCCCTTTGTTTGCCAATAACAGGTCTCTTGATAAAAGAAGACGACGTTGGTGAGGACATGTTCTGCAAGGCCAACCAAAAATTGATTGTACTCAGATTGATGTAAGCCAGCCACCTCCAACCAGTAAGCCAAAGCCTCCAAACCTCCTTGATGAGGAATGTTAGTGTAGAGGGCGCTTACATCAAGTGTACACATTAGCCAATCTGGTTCTAACTGTGTTTCTGAGATGATCTGTAAAGAGTTGGTGGTATCCTGTAACCGTGAATGTACCAATGATAATAAAGGCTTAATTTGTTTAGTAAGATATAGGGACAGGGGTTCTGTAATGTAGCCCTTCCCTGACACAATGGGTCTCCCTGGAGGATTGACCGGATCCTTATGTATCTTGGGTAGAAAGTATAAATATTGATTGGCTGGATCCTGAATCATAAGCTGATGCATAACCTCAGTATCAATAATGCCCGCATCCCTGGCACACAACAAAAAGTCATCAATTTGTTTTTTGAACCTGAAGGTGGGATTAATTGCCATTTCAGAATAATATTTATTATCCGAAAGTTGTCTTTTTGCTTCATTGTCATAATCCGACCAATTCAAAATGACAACTGCCCCACCCTTGTCAGCTGAAATAATAACTATGTTATTATTATTCTGCAATTCCTTGATAGCTTTTTGTTCAGCCTGTGTAATATTGTTAGGTTTAAACCGTGTATCTGACCTAGAGAAATGTAGATCTTTGAGGATATTATTTTGGAATTGGTGTACAATGGGGTGCATAGGAGGGAAAAAATGTGATTTATGATGAACAAATTTTTCTTGAATGTATTCATTGTCATTATCACCAAAAAATAACCTCAAGTTTAACAATCTACAAAAAGACACGTCTTGTGCTAAAACATTTTCAGATACAAAGAAACCCGGTATAAATGTGAGACCTTTATTAAGAACAGACAGTTGTGTGGGTGTCAACACAAAATCAGATAAATTTAAATCATTCTCATTAGAAGTCACATTTATTTCTGCATTGCTAACTTCAATAAACTTTGAATGCTGTTTATTTTTCTTATGTTTTCTGCCCCCTCGCTGGTACCTACACCTAAAGGGATAATAGTTGGTGTTCTTTTGGGAGATGGTGAGCCTGACACAGCCTGCAAATCATTATCAGTACAAGAAGAAGGGTCATCTGTGGATGACCCAGTTTCTGGGGTACGATTTCTTAATATTGACCTTGGTCTTTTCCTTTTGGGGGTACGAGTTTGATTTGGAAGAAATCTGACATGTTTATTAGTGTTACTAAAAAGATTTGTACCTTGGTAGTCCGATTGGTCCCTATTGAAGTTCTTGATTTTTTTCAATTTTAATTGTTCTTCCAGATTGTTGAGATCTGTAGCTACTTTCGTTAACTGTTTATTAAAAAATATTTCCCCCTCAAATGGTTGTACATCATTGACCAGTTTCAACACTGTATTAATTTCACGATCAACTCGGTCGTGAAATTTGGCAAGTGCTTTGACAAAAGACATGGTAGTGTGTTGCTGAATACCTGCCCATTCATTGTTAAGCTCCTCATCTGTTTCCCCCACAAGTGGCTGTATTCTCACTCTCAGTCCTCTTGGATTTATGTTTTTGGCAATATAAGCCTTAAATAATTTTGAGTGCCAAACATTTGATCTCAGAGATCTGAGATGTTTATGTAGTTGGTCAAAAGCTATACCACAAATGGCCTCTGGACCCAATGGTTCACCTGTATTAACATCCTCTGTACAGGAACCAAGTCCAAAGACTCCCAGATCTTCATGATCTGCCGACAAACCAGAGACCAAACCTAAGAGATCCATCTCAAAAATAGTCTAAAATTGAACACCCAAATAGACCAGAAACAAAAAAAGGAGAAAGTGATGCCAAAAACAGACAATAATAGCCAAAAAACAAAGCTACGTCAAAAGTGCAACACCATATATCAAAAAAGACAAAATAGCAGTTACACCAACAATTTGTACCTGAATGTACAAAATGCTACGTCTCTATGATACAAAATGATGAGAATTGACAAAAAAAATTTTTGTTTAACTGTCAATGAAAAAAATGCAAATTGTTCATATGAAAAAGATATAACTGTTGTACTAGAGAACTGGATTAATCACAACCCAGTGGTAAATAAATGAGGGGAGGACCTAACAATGAGCAGTTAACCTGAGATTGGTTGAAATACAGTGTTGAAACTTGGTCAATTAAATTGTACTAAGACAAGTTGAAAACCTATGGGGAAATAACAGAACCTAAGTAATAAAAGGTAAATAGATATCTAGTGCTACACTCTAAATAGGTATAAACCCTATATATATATAAAAAAATAGAAAGACCAATATATCAAAGTAGTGAAAAAAATATGTTAAACTTAAACTGAAAAATACAGTTCAAAAATATAGACACTAGGAAAAGACCAGCAAGAATCTGCTAAGACCCAAAATTCATAAAAACATTGAATGACTGGAGATAAATCAGCTAAATGTTAATGTGGTATACATAAGAAACATACGGATGTGCTGGATCATGTTTACTATATGATTATATGTTTAGTTTTCATAACTTGGAAGCTTTTTTGATATTCATTGTAATTTTAGGGTTTACCTTTATCCTTTTTGGTCCAAATACTTATACAATTGCATCAGACCAGGATCAATTCTGCCCATAAATACATGAATCAGCCAAATAATTATTATAAAATGAACAATTTGTAAATTTTTTTTTTTTGTTTATTGACAGTTAAACAAAAAATTTTTTTGTCAATTCTTATCATTTTGTATCATAGAGACGTAGCATTTTGTAAATTCAGGTACAAATTGTTGGTTTAACTGCTATTATTGTCTTTTTTTTGATATATGGTGTTGCACTTTTGACGTAGCTCTGTTTTTTGGCTATTATTGTCTGCTTTTGGCATCACCTTCTTTTTTTGTTTCTGGTCAGTTTGGGTGTTCAATTTTAGACTATTTTTTGAGATGGATCTCTTATGTTTGGTCTCTGGTTTGTCAGCAGATCGTGAAGATCTGGGGGTCTTTGGACTTGGTTCCTGTACAGAGGATGTTAATACAGGCGAACCATTGGGTCCAGAGGCCACTTGTGGTATAGCTTTTGACCAACTACATAAACATCTCAGATCTGGGAGATCAAATGTTTGGCACTCAAAATTATTTAAGGCTTACATTGCTAAAAACATAACTCCAAGAGGACTGAGAGTGAGAATACAGCCACTTGTGGGGGAAACAGATGAGGAGCTTAACAATGAATGGGCAGGTATTCAGCAACAAGCTACCATGTCTTTTGTCAAAGCACTTGTCAAATTTCACGACCGAGTAATTGATCATGAAATCAGTGTTGAAACTGGTCAATGATGTACAACCATTTGAGGGGGAAATATTTTTCAATAAACAGTTAACGAAAGTAGCTACAGATCTCAAAAATCTGGAAGAACAATTAAAATTGAAAAAAAATCAAGAAATTCAATAGGGGCCAATCGGACTACCAAGGTACAAATCCTTTCAGTAACACTAATAAACATGTCAGATTTCTTCCACATCAAACTCGTACCCCCAAAAGGAAAAGACCTAGGTCAATATTAAGAAATCGTACCTCAGAAACTGGGTCATCCACAGATGACCCTTCTTCTTGTACTGATAATGATTTGCAGGCTGTGTCAGGCTCACCATCTCCCAAAAGAACACCAACTATTATCCCTTTAGGTCTAGGTACCAGCAAGGGGGCAGAAAACATAAGAAAAATAAACAGCATTCAGAGTTTATTGAAGTTAGCAATGCAGAAATAAATGTGACTTCTAATGAGAATGTTTTAAATTTATCTGATTTTGTGTTGACACCCACACAACGGTCTGTTCTTAATAAAGGTCTCACATTTATGCCGGGTTTCTTTGTATCTGAAGATGTTTTAGCACAAGACGTTGTGTCTTTTTGTAGATTGTTAAACTTGAGGTTATTTTTTGGTGATAATGACAATGAATACATTCAAGAAAAATTTGTTTATCATAAATCACATTTTTTCCTCCTATGCACCCCATTGTACACCAATTCCAAAATAATATCCTAAAAGATCTACATTTCTCTAGGTCAGATACACGGTTTAAACCAAACAATATTACACAGGCTGAACAAAAAGCTATCAAGGAATTTTAGAATAATAATAACATAGTTATTATTTCAGCTGACAAGGGTGGGGCAGTTGTCATTTTGAATTGGTCGGATTATGACAATGAAGCAAAAAGACAACTTTCGGATAATAAATATTATTCTGAAATGGCAATTAATCCCACCTTCAGGTTTAAAAAACAAATTGATGACTTTTTGTTGTGTGCCAGGGATGCGGGCATTTTTGATACTGAGGTTATGCATCAGCTTATGATTCAGGATCCAGCCAATCAATATATATACTTTCTACCCAAGATACTTAAGGATCTGGTCAATCCTCCAGGGAGACCCATTGTGTCAGGGAAGGGCTACATTACAGAACCCTTGTCCCTATATCTTACTAAACAAATTAAGCCTTTATTATCATTGGTACATTCACGGTTACAGGATACCACCAACTTTTTACAGATCATCTCAGAAACGCAGTTAGAACCAGATTGGCTAATGTGTACACTTGATGTAAGCGCCCTCTACACTAACATTCCTCATCAAGGAGGTTTGGAGGCTTTGGCTTACTGGTTGGAGGTGGCTGGCTTACATCAATCTGAGTACAATCAATTTTTGGTTGGCCTTGCAGAACATGTCCTCACCAACAACGTCTTCTTTTATCAAGAGACCTGTTATTGGCAAACCAAGGGCACAGCTATGGGGACATTATTTGCCCCCATTTATGCTGATTTGTTCATGGCATTTGTGGAAAAGGATATCATTTATGACAGTCATAACAACATCTATTTGAATTACATGGATATTTGGAGACGCTATCTGGATGATTGACGGCTGGTATGGAAAGGAGGGACCAATGAATTGTTTGAATTTTTGTTGTATCTAAACAATAATAAATGGGGCCTCCATTTCACAGTACACTACGACATTAATACCATCACCTTTTTGGATGTACTGATAAACAGATTACCTGATCACACATTAGATACCAAGATATTCAGGAAACATCCAGAATATAACACCATCCTCCATGCCACCATCTTTCACCCACCACATATTGCTAGAAATATCCCCAAATCACAATTTATTAGAATGAAACGTATATGTTCCAATGAATCTTCCTTTCAAGAACATAGAAAAGACCTTACCAACAGATTTAGATCTAGGGGGTGTAAGATGGGACATGTTCTGCATGCAAGCAATCTGGTTAACAAACTCAAGCGGGATGATCTGTTATGTTATAAAGAACATAACACCATGGTATCACAACCTATAAGGTTCACCATGACTTTTGGTAGGAACTCAGATACTTTAATACAAAGTGTACACAGACATTGGAATATTTTACAATATGATTCGGAATTATCTAGCATCATACCTGATAGATGTCTGTTTTCATTCCGAAAGGGCAGGAACTTGGGTGGTTGTTTCAACCATTATAAACATCACATGGTAACAGGCTATCTCAATATATACAGACTACACTAACAAGGGGACCTTTGATTAGTTGTTTTCCATGTGGCCATTGCAGCAATTGTGATAAAGTAAGTAAAGGCAAACAATTCACCAGTCAGAACTCTGCTACAATTTATGATATTCATTTTTTTGCTAACTGCGGCACTGACTGGTTAGTATATTTGGCCACGTGCACATGTGGATCCTTTTATGTTGGGCAAACCTCACGTCCCCTCAGACTTAGGATTTCTGAACACATTAGTAATATTAAAAACCATAAAGTCCATAATGCTTTATATAAACATCATTTAATACACAAAACTGCAAAATTCTCTTTTATGGTAATCGACATTATAAGAGGTAACAAACATAATAAAACAGGTCGGCACTCTCTTTTAAATTCTAAAGAAAAGAAGTGGATTGTGAAGCTAGGTGGATTATTTCCACCGGGTCTTAATGAACAATTCTAGGCTAAACCAATCAAGTGGTTACAAAGTATATTTAAAACTACAACAATGGCATGATTGAATTTGCACTGAGGAAGGCTGTGTTTCTTATGCCAGCCAAAACCGGTCTGTTTGTCTTTTTGTTGTTTCAATAAAATTTGCTTCAAGCAACAGTTTGCTGGCTCACCATTTTCTTTTCTTGAATTTTGTTTTTGAGCCGTGCAATTGCACTCGTGCAGGAGGTCTGGTTTTGATGCAACACGGAGCTCCCCAAGACAAACAGTAAGAAAATCACATAAAAATGGTTAGCATGCAACTGAGGAAGACTTCCTCATAGTATTGAAAAGATGACAGTGTAAAATCAAAGATTTCAAAGTCACCCCCAGTGAAACATCTGGCCCACTGCATGCACCACTGTTAGTCACAATCATCTACAAGCAGTGATCGTAGGTGGCTCTAAGATCAAAAGAAATTAGGCAAAAGACCTGGTAGTTGACTTTTAAGAAAGCACAAGAGTTCAAGGAAATACTCAGGACTCTACCACTTCAGATAGAAAAAGACAAAGGTGGAACAAAAAAAAGGATGTCAGTGTCTCAAAACAGTATGTGTGCAAACAGTAGAACAGGCATACAACTGAACCAGGTAGAATGTAAGGTACATAAGGAAGGATTACAGTACAAAGGAGAGGTCTTGGACTTTATCTAAAGAATGAAAGTATGCAGTAAAAGTGGGAGAAAAAATAGCAATACCAGATCAAGAATAAATACTAGTTGGCTAATAAAGAAGCTAAAATAACAGTCACAATGGCAAAGAACAAGGTATCATATCATAGAACATAGAATGTGTCTCAGCAAATGGAATAAGGAAGCTTTATCAGGCTGCAAGGCAATTGTGTAAAGATAAGCAATATAGACACCAGACACCATTCATAAGGGAGGCCAGCAACAATCTGTTGACCAGTCCACAGCCATCAAAGGTAGATGCATGGAGTGATTTAAGATGCTGCTGAATGAAAATAACCCCACAGAACCTGTACTGCATAATGCACAGACTACAGGCAAAGGAAAAAAACAGCTTAGAAGAGCTCAAAAACAGGTCTGTATGGACAGGTATATCTCACAGTGGATACTGCTGCTCTGGAACAGACTCCCCATCCATGTAAAACAAAGCTTATCCCTGTTTGTATTCAAGTGAAACTTGGGTCTGTGGATGGGTAATAGAAAATTTATCAAAGGACTATCCCCTGTACTATTAATGGACAGAGGAAGTTCCTAAATGCTTTATCACAAGCATGGATCTCCTCAAATTACCTATGGTATGATCCCAGTAATTCTCATTAGGGTAATATGAAATTATCAACCATGTAAATGGGTATGGCCAATGGAACACCAAGTGGGATAGGTTAATTGAAGCACCAAATGGGAAACGGGATAGGTTTAAAATGGTCCACAAGGACAGCTAGCCAAGTACCTACCTACAAACCTATGAACCTATAAGAACAACACTAATGAAAATTGAATCAGGAAAAGCAGCAAGGTCAGATGAAGTCATAGGAGATATAATTAAGATGCTGGATGAGGCAAGGGAGAAATGACTTCTAAGGATGCTCAGCAGTATGGCGAGAAATGTGTATACCAGATGAGGAGAAGATGGGGAGAAATATTCTAGTACCACTGCAAAAGAATAAAGGGGACAGTCACATCTAAGGATTGTATAAAGGTATCACACTATGGTCACACTGCAGGAAAGTGCTAAAGATGGAGACTGATAAATGAATACCACAGGGTAGTAGAAGGTAAGATATGAAATGAGCAGTCTAGATTCAGACCAGGATGCAGGACAACCAACTCAAAAGTTTGCAGGGAGACAGATAGTGTAGAAGAAACGGGACATGAGGAAAGAATCTAAATGGTATTTCTACACTTGGAGAAAGAGTATGACAAGGTTCCAAGAAAGTTGATTTGAATCTCTGCCTAACATACAAAGCTATGTCAAACCCCGAGCTGTTGGACATGCTCCACTTAAAGAAATCCCAATCCCTATGAGCTACACGATCTAAGGACCTAAACCTTGTCACCACAATAAACAGAACATGCTGTAGGGATAGATTCCTGTCCCAGAGATTTTCCATACTCTGGAACAAACTACCTATCTATATCAAACGAAGCTCCTCATTAGCACTCTTCAAGAAAAGTCCTGATGATTGGATGGGAAATAGGAAATTCACAATGGGGATCACCTCTTTGGCTCTTCTTAACAGGGTCACAGGAAAATAATTTTCTTGGGTGGTGAAAGCTAAAGTACCTTTTTGGCTAGGCTTGTATAGGCCCTAGGGCTGATAGCCTAGTACCTACCTATGAATAGTCCTGTAATGGTCTGAAGGCCCCCAAATCACTGCTAGAATTAATGCAGGCTATGTACAAAGGCTGAAAGATACAAGTGCAAACAATGTTTGTTCTCACAGCTGGTTTTTCAGTGAGAGTGGGTGGACATAAGGGTTCAGCTCTGATCCACTCTTACTCATACTTGTGATATGCTACATTGGCAGATAGTTCAACAGAGCTGCTACATGTAGAAGATGTAGAAGTATAAGAGGACTCTGAGCAGGAAATTTAGTATAAGATAGAGGACAGGAATGCATATGAGACGTAACAGGGTAAATACAAGACAGTGGTCATGGCAGCAAATGGAGAAAATCAGACAAAGCTGAAAATTGTTACAGAAGGCAAAACAAGGAACAAGTTAATAGATTCACGTATCTTGGAGATATGCTTGAGAGAAGGGAAAATCTAAATGAGAAAGAAACAGTTGAATCAATAATGGTTTAAAGCGTTAGATGTATGCCAATGAAGTTGAAAAATAAAGTGTAGAAACTAGTTACATGACCAGTATATATGGCACAGAAACCAAGACGGTGAAAACAGAGTGAATGAGGAAGCCTGAGGTGATGAAGATGATGTGCCTGAGATAGGCAGATGTTCTCCAGACTCCTTACCCCACATGTAACCAAACCACCCTCACCTTCTGCAGATATCAGTACCCATGATGTCTTACTGTTGTCCTGATTTAAAAGTCTCTTCAGTTCTGACATCATAGACATTACCAATAAAATCCCATAAAACTAACCCCATCCTAAGTGTCTGATGGCCTATAATCCTAGTTCATAAAAGCATTTGCTGAATGAATATACATAATTCCCTCTAAAACATGTCTGCAGCCGCTGTTATCATCACAGCATCACCATCACTATCTGGAAGGATACCCTAATATAGCCAGTCTGAAAGACAAATGATTCTCAGAGTTGTTCAGACTTTAGCTCTGTTTTCAAACTCTCTTCACATGCTAACATTCTAGAAACATTAGTTGACAATCAACTGTCCTTAAATATTGCAGCCCAATCTCTTCTATCTGCAAAGCAACATGGCTCTTGGATTAACTAAAAGCACAATCACAGATACTTATACTTTTGCACTTGACATACTAATTACAACAAAGGGCAACCCAAGGGGCAATTTTACAGACCTAGCTATAGTCATCAATAAAGTAAATCACCATGTGCTCCATTCTGTTCTTATCTCCCACAGTATAAGCTTCAATGCCTTACAATGGTTCCTTAACTTTCTCTCAAATCACACTTTCAGTGTCTCTTTCTCATCAGTCAAAGCTCCCCTTACCTTTCCACCTCCAATAAAGGATATATCACAGGGCTATGTGGTTAACAGTAAGAGAAAGAACCTACAACCTCAGATCCCAATTAGTCCATGACCCTTCTTTACATACCACCTTCTCATCAAAACAATGCAGCACTCAGTGTTCTTCTACACTTGGACAGAAACTCTGGGAACTTATTTCTTCAAGGATTAGAGATTAATCCTCCCTCCTGCTATTCCAAGATGCTCTCAAGCACCACCTAAAAAAGTAGCACAATACCACTGCTACCCAAACACAGCATAACTGCACATTGCATCTCTTAACTTTGGCTATTTGCCTACCTAAACCCATACAGTCTCACATTGATCCATCAACCTTTATGACCACACACTTGCACATTCAAACACACGCGCGCGCACACACACACACACACACACACACACACACACACACACGCACACACACACACACACACAAATGTATATACACAGACACCATACACACACACACACACACACACACACATACTCAGTGTACCAAATTTGGCATCAACATCCATCCATCCATCCATCACTCATTTTTTCCAATTTTCCACATGGTGTTTGGCTGTGACTTCAACAGTGGCAATCATCTAGAGCCAAGGCTCACACTGCAGTGTGGCATCAACATGTTAGCAGAAAATTCTTGTACTAACAAATGTACATTGTTCAATGTTACAATGCATACTGAACACCTTAAAATACAGAGCCTCTCCGATTGAAATATCCTTTGTCATCAGTACAAGTGGTCAAAAACTTTCTCTTGCTCCACCCAAGAAGTGTATATTGTACAAGCCTACAATGCATTTGACTTTCTGCCAAATGTTCTGCCTTCATGCCTTTAATTACATTTCTACTTTTATTATTATTATTAATGTTAAAGATACTGTTTTATTGTGATAATCGTATTTAAACTACTTTTGCCTTGCTGTCCTTCTTTGCAGCTGGGGCTATTTTTGCTTTTGCTCTGATGTCCTCATTTCTGCAGCTGTCCTCCAAGGTACAGTTATTTTATTTAATTATTTAGATTTGTTTACCTTGGTAAAGTACTGATCCAAACTGATCAATTTTCATCCCATCCCATGTGTTTTAATTGAAATAAGACAATTCTGCTTTAAGCAGTTTCATTTTTCAGAACCCCCCCATCCTCTGAACAGCTGAATACCTCCAAATAACATTTAACTACTTCACTCTACTCCAATGTTCAGTCATTTCCTGTATAGTGTAATAATGTATTACTGCATATGGGGGTACACGTTGCCTTACTTTCAGTTTGTCATTGTATGTCCATATGCTGTTTTTGTTGCTCGGGGTCTGTATTGTAACTTCAAAATATATATTGTTAATGTTATTTTTATTTTCAAATTATGGTTTGCTGTGTGTGGATATATATATATATATATATATATATATATATTAAAAAAAATATATATATATATATATATATACACACACACACACACACACACACACACACACACACACACACACACACACACACACATAGACAATAAATGTTTTAATATTATGTTAACATTTATATGACAATGGTGGGCTTTTGATGCTCACTTTCCATATTGCAATTTCAAAATTTATATGCAAGTGTCATTATTAATTAATGCATCACTGTATGTGCTTACAGTGTCTCTGCTGCTCAGGTTCTGTTTTGCTACATCAAAATTTCTCTGCTAACAATGATGTATATTTTTCCCTATGCATTATTTTGCCTCAGTTTGCAACTATTTCTTTGACATTTTTCTCCAAAGGACTCTGCTGCAAGTGTCCTTTGGCCCATCCAAGCTATCATGGGCAAGAAATATAAATAAGTAAATAAATAATATATTTATATAAGATATATATAAATATACATGTGTGTGTGTGTTTCCAGTAGCACTGCATGGCACTATTGGTGCTGCATTACTTCAGTGGTGCAGTAGTATGACTTCATTAGAGCTGCATGACTACAGTGAAGCAGCACAACTCCATTAGAACTGTGTGGCCCCATTGGTGTGGAGTGATTCTACTGGTGCTGCATGACTCCATTGGTGCTATATGCCTGTATTGTTGCTGCATGACACCAGTTGAGTTTTCTGACCTCATTTTGCTGTGGGACTATAATGGTGTGAAATGCCTTAAGTCTGCAGAACTTCAACAGTGCTGCATGGCTCCAGGGGTATTGCATGACCTTCCTTTGTGCTGCATGATTGCAACAGTACAGTATGGTTCTCTGAGTGCTGCATGTACCTACTTATGCTGCATTTCTCCAGGGGTGTTGCAGGACCCCATTTTGCTGCATGATTGCAGTGCTGAAGTTGTATAACCCTATATGTGTGTGTTTTTTTTAATGTTTCCAAGTCTTTTGGGTTTCTAACACATGACAGGAATGGACGCCATTCCTAAGTTAAAGTATGATTAAAGTTCATGAAAGTAATATGGTTTCAGTCTTTGATGTTAACCAGAAGTTCTCTTTGCAGCACCTGCCCAGTAATGACTCCTTCTGTAATTCTTATGGAGTTACATGTATCGATAACATATCTAAATACGATTATAATTTTTTTTTTATAAGACCCATTGCTCCTAATGTTACTGGAACTGTCTGGGTATCCTCCTTCCATGTAACAAGAAGATATCCAGAGGCCGAGGAATACAAAACTCTATTAAAACATAAAATGGTAAGCACTTTCATGGTCATCCGCTTCTTCAGACCATACTACAAACAAAAGGATACAAGCCTTAAATACAGCACTGAAACCAATCACAGATAAAACCAATTAGATAAATAGTGTAGTAAGCCAGGGTGCATGTTAGCTCTGAAGTCAATAATCCATCTTAGTTCTGCATATTCAGTGTTGTTTCAGCAAATACAATATGAACAAGCTAGTTGTAGTAAACCACCAAGAACTTTGTTGCTGTAGTCATGAAAATTATAAATCCACAATAGTAGAATGATAACTGAGGAAGGGTGTTTCCCGAAAGTTTTTATCTTGTATAATAAAGCGTTTCTATTATTTTGGACTTATCATTTTCATGTATACAGTGTTGTTTGTCAGATCATCCTCCCTTGCACTTGCATAAACAATTTGTAAAACCAAATACATAAAACAATGTGAATCACCTGCTTCTTGTACATGTTTAGCTAATGCATTAGTCAATTTTAAATTACGAATGTCATTTAAATGTTCCATCACCCTTTCTTTTAAAGTTCTGTTACTCTTTCTAATATATAAACAGTCACAGGAGCAACATTTTGCCAGGTAGACAATATTCTTAATCAGACAATCAGCATAAAAAGAAAATTCCAGTTGACACAGTGTTCTGGGGTGCATTATACCACTTGAAGACCATACATATTTACAAATTCTACAAGATCTACATGCAAATGTGCCTTTACGTTCTGAAACAGGGACCTGTGTTGGTTTATAACAATCTGCATTTTAAGGACTTGCTATTCTTGAAAGTGAAGTGGGGTTGTGTGCCCACTGCCTTATACACCTCTGGGTCCGTCTGTAGGATGGGCCAGTTTCTTTTCACAATGTCACATATCCTACTTAGATCACTGGAGTAGGTGAGGGTAACCCTGCTAGTATTCTCCAATCAATTTTCTTGACCTTTAGTTGTTAACTGTTCTCGCCTTTCTGAAAAATAAGGTCATGTGTTAACACAGCCACTACTCTTTGTATATGCTATAGCCCTTTCTGTATCACCTATACTATAGCTTCTGTCCAACAAATCAACCCAAAGCTTATCTAGTGCTTCCTCTAGGACCTTATTCTCTGTATGTAACCTCATACATCTCATTACTTGATTCTTAATTAAACTGCGCTGCACATGCCTTGGATGCATACTAGTATTATGTAGCAGATTGTTGTTCCTGCATGGCTTCCTTTACGCACTAGTGGATAAATGCCCAAGTTCACTCTTACTAATGGTAGTATCTAAATAATCTATGCTAGTGTATGGATAATGCATAGCGAATCTAAGAAAGGATGTCGTACTTTCTAAGTAATTCTTAAACTCAGAAAGCAGCTCACTCGGACCGTGCCATACAAAAAAGAGGTCATCTACAAAATGTTTGTAGAACTTAACATAAGATTTGAAATGGTCATTAACAAGCAATGATTGTTTCTCCCAGTGTACCAACACTATATTAGCATAAGTGTTGGCACACACTGTCCCCATCGCTACTCCTACCTTTTGTAGGAAGTAGTCTTTCTCAAACATGAATACATTGTTCTCCAGAACCAATTTATTTATTTATTTATTTTTATTTTACATTTGTTAACTGGGGGTGTCTGACTGAGCCGAAAAGGCCCTTTTTCAGGAGAGGCCCAGGGAGAAAAGCTCCACAAAGAAAAATTACAGACACATTTAGTTATTTAGACATGATCAGTATACACAGAAATTACAAGAGACATGTTTTTACAGTGGTATGCGGCACATAAACAGTTACAGTGGAGAGAACAAACAAAAAAGAAATAATTTTAAAAATAAAGGTAATTAATAGATTTGTGGTGTTCAGCTTAAATTTGGGACATAGGTAGAATACATACATAGTACACAGGTACAGTATATACATTGTAGATTAGCCAGTGTTTGTGAGTAAGACTGAAAACTATTATCAAGTGCTCTAGATTTAGTATGTATATGTTATCTGCTTTCACTAGACTGGGGAGCAATCATAGCACTGCCAAGTTTGCTTGAGATGTTGCCTGATGAGGTCTTTAAAGGAGGATTTGGATTATGTGTTTTGAATGCTAGTAAGGACAGAGTTCCATTTTTTTAGCCCCTGAACTACTATATAGTGCATCTCCAAATCTATTGTAGCTGTTGGTGACTTCTAGTAATAGTTTGCTTGATGATCTAAGAGGCTGTTTACCTGAGTGATGTTGTACTAGGTTTTTGAGGGCAGGACACTTATTGGGGAGGTAATAGACAGAATGACAGAGGCAGAGCTGATTGTAGGTTAGGAGGTTGGGCAGTTCAAGCCAGTGGAGCTGTCTCAAAGTAGTTCAGTGATGAGTTCTATATGAGCAATTTGCAGCAAAGCAGGCTTCCATTTTTCTTAGTTCAGTTTTGTTGAGATTAGTCAGAATGGGAGATGCATAGAGTAGGGTGGATAGAGCGAGCAATGGCTGATCTTGTGTTGTTGGTAAGAAATGGTTTGATGCAGTAGAGTGACCCCAGTTTGGCATGTACTTTTTTAATAGTTAAGTTGAGATGACTATCAAATTTTAGGTGGGAGTCTATGGTTTTTCCCAATAGCTTGGCCTGTGCCACTGGAGCAATTGGAGTAGCATTTGTGGAGTACATAGTGAATTGACTGTTAGTGTTTTTGTTAGAACTGGTTATAATCATAAGCTGAGTTTTCTTTGGATTGAGGATAAATTGGGCTTTGGTAAGGTAGTTTTCAACGTCAGAGAATGCTAGTTGAGTTGTTGGCAGGAGGGTGGGAATGTTTTGTGCAGCACAGATTAAGGTATTGCCATCTGCATACTGAATTATAGATGCATGCTGTGTGGAGGTATGGAGGTCATTTGTGAAGACTGTGAATAGTAGTGGTCCTAGGATAAAATCCTGTGGGACTCCTATAGTTATGGGCAACTGAGGAGAGAGAGAATTTTCCCATTTCACAGCTTGGTACCTGTCAGTTAAGTAGCTTTGGAACCAGGTAAGAGTAAAATTTGATAGATGATATTGGTTTAGTTTGTTTAGCAGGATTTGGTATGAGACTGTGTCAAATGCTTTGGACATATCCAAAAAAAGAGTTGACACTTGTAGGCCTTCATTTTTGAGTAGGTTTACTGTGTCTGTGAAGCAGAGGAGGGCTGTAGTAGTACTATGGGAAGGTCTGAAACCATGCTGAGTAGGTGACAGGATGTTGCTGTCTAGGAGATAGTTTAGCATCTGGGTATGGATGCATTTTTCTAGGATTTTGGCCAGGGGGGAGAGTAAAGCAATGGGTCTGTAGTTATTAAGTTCAGTGGAGGTCCCGCCTTTATGTATGGGTGTAACATAGGATATTTTCCAAAGTTTGGGCACATAGTTTTCAACAATTGATCTGTTTATGACAGTGGAGACTGGGATAGCAATAGCATCTGCTGTGAGTTTCAAGAAATAGCTGGGGAGTAGGTCGGCTGCTGTTGATGAGGTTTTTAGTTTGGAGAGCATGCTTTTGATTGAAGTGGTGGAAACTGTTTTGAGGGTAAAGCTTGTATTAGTGTTATTTGTGTTGGGGGGATAGTGAGGAAAGAACTGTCCTGTGATACTAAGGATAGAATTGAGTTCACAAAGTGGGAGATGAATTGTGTTTCGATGGAACTTTAGTTTCAGGGGTGGTTGGTTTGGGGGTAGCCTTTTGGGTGGATTTTAGTAGATGGTTTACATTTTTCCAAAATTTTTGCGGGTTGTGTTGGTATTTAGTTTGTAATGTTGTGTAGTAGGATTTTTTGTCCAGCCTAATGCATTTTTTTTGCACGGTTGTGCAGTTCTTGGTACTTAGTTAGGCTTTGTGTTTCTTTGTTTTTTTGATAGTAAAGCCAGGCAGTGTCTCTGGACTTGAGGATTTGTTTGGTTTCTTTACTGAGCCAGGGATTTGTAGAGGTTCTAACCTTGATTTTGCTCAATGAAGCAACAGTGTCTAGGTGTTGTAGAAATGTTTTGTTGAAATATGCTACAGCCTGGTCAAGTGGGAGGGTTTTTAGGGGGATCCAGTCACAGTTACAGAGTAAAGTGTTGAGGACCTCAGGAGAGAATTTTTTTTGTTTCTAGTGGATATATAGTTAGTGGTTTTGCATATGCTTGTTCTACTACGTATAAAGTATATTATGTTGTGGTCACTTAAGGTGTCTGGGAGACTGCCTGTGTGAGGGTACAATGTGGGGTTGTTAGTTAGGACCCAGTCAAGGATGGATTCCCTTTTAGATTTTTTATCACATCTAGTTGGAATTTGGGCTAGCTGCTGGTAGCCATGGAGATTTATTAGATTACTTGGTGGTTCTGGTATACAGGTGAACCAGTCTAGGCTGAAGTCCCCCAGAATAAGGGTTTCTTGTGAGTATGTTGAAGAACACCAGGATAAGAAGTCTTCAAGGCTAGCAGGTGTATTACCAGGTGGAATATAGACCACAATTGTGGTGATGACCTGTTTAGGGTGAAATTGAAGTTGTGAGATAAGTATGTCCCAATTATTGGGGGAGGGGGAGGAGTTTGGTAATTGACGGACAGTTAAGTTGGACTTGTACAGTAAGGCAGTTCCACCCCCTTTACGAAGTGGTCTGTCTTGTCTAATGATATTGTAGCTGGTAGGGAGAACTTCTGAGTTAGCTATGTTTTTATTAAAAAAAAAAAACAAAAAAAAAAAAAACAAAACCAATACGGTGCACGAAAATAGCAGCCAGACAGGAAAAATATGTTCTTTATTGACTTCAGTTCTGGTACCTCAGCCTTCGTTTTCTCATGGAATACTTTTCATACAAAAATCAGTCCATTTTATATCATCACCACTTTGCATGCTTAATCGCACAATTAATCAATTATCAAAACTTGTTATTTAAAGATACAATTGCATTAAATTTTCAAACCCTGCATGTCTATTACATTGTATTATAAATAATAGTATTTGTGTGGATAGTCATAGTTGTATATCTCATATAAAACTCTAAACATCCAATATATATATATATATATATATATATATATATATATATATATATATACATCTATCACTAATTATAAGTAAATTTATTAGCTAAACATTTTATATTTCCAAATTCAAACCATTTGGATGTAGAGTATTAAAATTTATAATAAATCTTGATTCCATATCTAATAACCTTTTGAGAAAATCGATGTTATTGTGACCTGCCCCCTTGGGTCTGCCCAAAACACTGAAAATTAACTCGTCTTCCATTCCCCCATGTTGCTCGTAAAAATGGTTGGCCACGGGACTCTCTACCCTACAGTTCCTAATGTCACCCAAATGTTCAAGGATTCTAAGCTTGACCTTCCGTTTGGTTTGTCCAATGTACTATTTCTGGGGTGCACTATTGCACCCCAGTATGTACACTACACCAAAGAAATTACAATCAAAATGATCAATGGCATTATATCCAACCACTGATTTTCATGCCATCCAAATTCCTAATCCTAGCGCATACCTTGCATCTTCCACAAGCATACGCGCCTGCATTCCACCTTTTTGCCTTTGTTGCTTAATAATTCCTTCAAATTCTGAAATCTTCCATAAGAAAAAGTCACCCTGTTAGGAAATAAACTACCCACCTTATCATCCCTGCTAACAATGGGCCAAAGTGATGTCACCAACCTCCTTAATGCATTAGAAAAATCAGAAAATCTACTCACAAAAAATATGTTATCCTCATTTGCATCCTCTGTTGCATAGCTATCATGCCCCTCCATACCCTCGATGTCACTAATTCTTGCTCTGCTAAAGGCCTTCTTCACAAGCCTTGTCAATCCTAACTCATGTTCCACCTTAACGTTCACCCCTTTCTAATAAATCCAATAAGGCACAATTTAATTCCTTAGTGATATAAAAGGATACAATATAGACTCTTTCATAAAGTGACAGCGGCCAACAATTTCTTACATGCCTCTAGCATGCATAGTTTTCATCTTTTAAATTCTTTGCCAGTAGGTGAATTTAAACGCATTGCTGCAAATACATCAGAAAAGGACATGACTGAAACAGAATTTAACAGAATTGATGTAAAACGTAGTGCTAGAGGCTATTCGAAAAATATGGTAGCGATGGCTAGAAATAAGGTGGAACATGAGTTAGGATTGACGAGGCTTGTGAAAAAGGCCTTTAGCAGAGCAAGAATTAGTGACATCGAGGGTATGGAGGGCCACGATAGCTATGCAACAGAAGATGCAAATGAGGATAACATATTTTTTGTGAGTAGGTTTTCTGATTTTTCTAATGCATTAAGGAGGTTGGTGACATCACTTTGGCCCATTGTTAGCAGGGATGTTAAGGTGGGTAGTTTATTTCCTAACAGGGTGACTTTTTCTTATGGAAGATTTCAGAATTTGAAGGAATTATTAAGCAACAAAGGCAAAAAGGCAAAAGGGTGGAACGCAGGCGCTTATGCTTGTGGAAGATGCAAGGTATGCGCTAGGATTAGGAATTTGGATGGCATGAAAATCAATGAGGTTGGATATAATGCCATTGATCATTTTGATTGTAATTCCTTTGGTGTAGTGTACATACTAGGGTGAAATTGTGCACCCCAGAAATGGTACATTGGACAAACCAAATGGAAGGTCAAGCTAAGAATCCTTGAACATTTGGGTGACATTAGGAACTGTAGGGTAGAGAGTCCCGTGGCCAACCATTTTTACGAGCAACATGGGGGAATGGAAGACAAGTTAATTTTCAGTGTTTTGGGCAGACCCAGAGGTGCAGGTCGCAATAACATTGATTTTCTCAAAAGGTTATTAGATATGGAATCAAGATTTATTATAAATTTTAATACCCTACATCCAAATGGTTTGAATTTGGAAATATAAAATGTTTAGCTAATAAATTTACTTATAATTAGTGATGTATATATATATATATATATATATATATATATATATATATATATATATATATATATATTGGATGTTTAGAGCTTTATATGAGATATACAACTATGACTATCCACACAAATACTATTATTTATAATACAATGTAATAGACAAGCAGGGTTTGAAAATTTAATGCAATTGTATCTTTAAATAACAAGTTTTAATAATTGATTAATTGTGCGATTAAGCATGCAAAGTGGTGATGATATAAAATGGACTGATTTTTGTATGAAAAGTATTCCATGAGAAAACGAAGGCTGAGGTACCAGAACTGAAGTCAATAAAGAACATAGTTTTCCAGTCTGGCTGCTATTTTCATGCACCGTATTGGTTTTCTTTTTTTGATATCCAGGATTCACAATTTAGTGTGTTTGGGACATATGTTTTTATTTAGCCAGGTTTCTGTTAAAGCAACTATGTCTGGGGAGTAGTGTGCTATTGTGGCCTGGAGTTCAGGTATTTTATTTTTATACTTCTAATATTAATATTTAGCATTAAAAGATGGTTGGTTTTGCTGTTGTTGGAGAGTATATAACATCTGTATCTTAGAATTAGGGACTGTTCCTTCCAGGACTAAGAATGACCTAACTCTGTCTACCCCTTCTTTGTTGGGGATAACAGTAAATAGTAAGTTAACATCCATGGTAACAAATAAGACTTCATGTACATTATGATAACTAGTCGACCAAATATACAGATCCTGAAAAAAGTGCTGAGCATCTCTTAATACTATATCAGTTTTCTCTATGAAGGGGAGAAGCTGTTTCTCAATATAAATAGAAATTGGCTCTGTCAGCCATCCCCTACTCGACACAATTGGCCGGAGGGGTGGGTCATTTACATATTTCTGTACTTTGGCTAAACCATAAATAGTAGGTATTGTAGGATGTTCAACACTGAAATAGGTATACAGCTCATAGTTGATCTGATGTGTCATAAGAAGATCATATAAAAGAAATTCAGTCTTTTCTCAATACCCGTAACTTGAAATTTCTGCAGTTTTGCATAGACCTGTATGTCATCTAACATACTTCTCATCTTATCAAAGTATTGTGATTTATCTGGGATCACCACCCCTCCTCCTTTGTCTGCAGGTCGAACGACCAAGCTTTGTGTCCTGGCCAATTGATTCAGAGCTTCTATTTCCCCATTAGTTAAATTAAGAAATATACCTTTATTATGCTGTTTGCTCTTATCTTAAGACCTTAGATCATTCTCACAAACATTAATAAATTCTTCTAGGGCTGGTTTATTCTCAGGTGTAAACAAGATTGTTTTTTTAAAAAACATTAAAAGCTTAATTCTTAAGTGGAAACATAATATTGCACATAACATTTCTTGCAAACATTCTGTGTTTTAAAATAGTATTTATTAAAACACTTCTTGCAGGAATAAAGGAAAGTCCTTTGTTCAATACGCTACATTGTTCATCGGTCAACTGAAAGCTAGACAGTTAAAAATCATTTCACCTGTTTGTATGGCTGTGAGTAGCAGGTCCCTTCCAGTTGTCTTCTACACCTGAGTTTGAACACAGCCTTCTCCTGCGGCTCCATGAGCGTCCTATCCATTCCTCTTGCTGAATTTGGAGATCTTTGGCCAATAAAATCGATGGGGATGTTTGAGACACTCTGTTTCCTGATTCACCAGTGAACAAACTAATCCCCCTGGCCCCAGATGCAATTTTAGGCCTTACTGCTGGTGTTACATCCTGTAGAACAATAACCATGGATGTACGTCTTTCTTCTGACAGTATATTACAGTTCACTACTGTTTGTAAATCTTCTCTAAGTTTTTGTGCTTTGTCATCCATTCTTTCAGCCTCTGGTTTCCTCAATCCATTCAACTCATTTGAAGCTGAAATGACATTACTTCCAACTGAGGTTTGTACATCCAGGCATTGTCTTCTTTCCTCAGGTGGACCCACACTCTTGTCCCCTTCATTCGGAGCTGAACATCGGTCCTCCGCACTTCCTCTTGCCGAGAGGGTAGAGGGCTGATTGGTTCTTGGCCATGAGAACACACTCCCCTGTCAAAAATCAGCACAATCTCTATTCAACTTTTTAGTCTTCTCCACCTGCAATTTAAGATCATGCACTGAGATTCTGTCAACAAGTTCATTCACCAAGTTGGTGTATACTTCACCAACATAAACTTCACACATCGTAGTGAACATGTCATCTATCTCCTTTGCCAGAGTTTCTTCTTCTAGCTTGAAGTAATTGTTGATAAGTTTCATGTAATCAATGCTAAGTTGTAAATTTAATACCTGCCAGCATTTAAGTAGCTCGGGGATAGTATCCCCATAGGAGGATATTTTAAGTATGTGTAGCCCTCTAGGAATAGCTTTAAGATGTATGGCAGCTTTGAAATGTAAGCGCTGCCATTGCAGTCTTTTTAATTTATATAACTTATCTTCTAGTGCTCTAAGAAGATTATAAAAAGTGTCCATCATGCTTGTATCTGTAGCAACAGAATGATTTTCATCTGTATCCAAGGCTAAGTACATCAGAGGGTTATTACTCAGTTCAACCAGAGACAATACCTTTGTTCTTATCAAGCCATTGCTGTTCAATTTCAACACTCCATTGCCAGGGTTATAATCTAGTTCTACTTCAGCTCCTTCAGCCATGGTGCCACACATAAGATAAAAGTAGAAATATGTATCCAAAAAATGTGTAGTGGAACTAAACATGTAGAAGAAGCAGGTGATTCACATTGTTTTAAGATTTTGGTTTTGCAAATTGTTTATGCAAGTGCAAGGGAGGGTGATCGGACAAGCAACACTGAATATGCAGAAGTAAGATGGATTACTGACTTCAGAGCTAACATGCACCCTGGTTTAAACAGCACTGTTTCTTTAAAGCCAGCACTGAAGAAGAAAAGCTTACTACACTAATTATCTAATTGGTTTTATCTGTGATAGGTTTCAGTGTTGTATTTAAGGCTTGTATCCTTTTGTTTGTAGTATGGCCTGAAGAAGCAGATGACTGCAAAAGCGCTTACCATTAATAAAGTTTTGTATTCCTCAGCCTTTGGATAACTTCTTGTTACATTACTTACTTTGGATTTAATCCAAGTTCCACTACACATTTTTTGGATACATATCCTTCTTCCATGTTGCCCTTCTTCCTGCCTACAAGTCCGAGTATTTTATGTTTTTCTGTCTCTCTGTATGCAAGACACCATAATCACTTGGTTTAGCAATTTCAATTATCAATGCTACTTTTGCCTTCTGTTTAGGGACTACTGCATCTGGTTTTATGAACTGTTGGTAATGGGTGATCCCATGTGATATAAATTTCATAATTTTGTATAATGCTTCGTAGGTCATGTTTCCAGTGTTTTTCAGCCACTTCAGTACCATAATGTTTGCACAATCCTCAATGCAGCAGTCTTGCCACATTATTGTACTGTTTAGTATACAGTCCTTCCTGCATTAGTATATCATAACCAGGAACAAGATGTGTGACTGTTTCCAGTTCTGTTTTGCAAAACCTACATTTGTCTGTTTCTCCCACATGTTCAATGGACTTTGTAAACTAACATGCACATAGTCCACTATCTTGAGCTGCCAATATTAACCTTTGGTCTTTTGGGTTAAATTCACCTCTCCTTAACCATTCATGCATTGGATCCTGATCAACTTGAGGTTGTTCCAAGAGTTTTCTATACTTGCAGCTATATTTATGGATTTTCCACATTTCTTGCCTTCTCATCTGATGTAGTCACATTATATTCTTTCTTTTGTTTTGTTTTTTTTGCCACATTCAGTTGCTACCTGTTTTTTATCTACTTCTGGTCTGATTTCCATTCCCACATGATGATATGTTTCTGCTTAACTAAGCAAGAAGACATATTAGACTTATTCTCATCATGTTTCAAAACCTTTTTCTCATTTTGCTTTTATTTTTCAAATACATTTGAATGAATTCCATAGTATTTATACATAACATCTTAAATAACTATGTACACTATTTACATTAGCCTGACACTATAACAGATCTTAATGTATACAGTTACTTTATAAGTATGTCCAATCCCTTGTCAGAGTGTCTGATCAGTTATTGTATTATTGTATAGTGTCAATCAACGATAAGACTTTTCCCCAAGGGTTGTTGATAAATAGCTTTGGATAAATTCTTAGTTCTTTAATTTCAACTAGAAAAGAAAAAGCAGCAAATGCACTGTGTGTAAAATTCCGTCTCTGTTTCTTGGAAATTCACCTCTATTCAATGCTCATAACAGTCCACAACACCTTCAATGAAACCAGGTAGAAGTGAATAAAAGTTCCTCTGAGGAAGCTTGTTTTATACAAGTGAAAGCGCTTAACCATTCTTTGTTTGTTGGCATTACAATAAACTTTATTTACTTCTACCTGGTTTCATTGAAGGTGTTGTGGACTGTTATGAGCGTTGAATAGAGGTGAATTCCCAAGACACAGAGACGGAATTTTGCACACAGTGCATTTGCTGCTTTTTCTTTTCTAGTTGAACTTTTATGGTTGCTGCACTGTTTGCTTCAGTTGAGTTCTTAGTTCTTTAATTTTAATTTCCAATAATGCTGTGGTCTTCAGTAAGCTGTAGAAGTCTTCCACAGTTGGTATCGTGTTTGTATTCCATCTTCTTGTTATACACTTCCTTAAAATTGCAAGTATGGTCCATACTAGATACATGTTTGACCTATTCAAATGAGGACCTTTGTTCACATTTAATAATACAAGAGCTTTAGTTAAATAAAATGATTCATTAAATAAAGCTTGTAGAAAGTTACTAATACCATTCCAAAATGGATTAATTTTAACACAATCAAAGAAAATGTGGTTCCAGTCTGCAATGTGTACATGCTCACATCTCCAACATATTCCTTTTATGGAAGAACTAATTTTACTGATTCTGTCTGGGGTTAAGAATGCTTTGTGCAAGCATTTCCAATTAAAAACTTTGCAGTATTGTGTAAAGGATGTATATGTTATCGATAATAAGATATGTGTTTTAATATCTTCAGTTAACTGTATTGAGTGTCCTTTTGTTATATATTTCCAATATGAGGTTTTGGGTATTGTTTTATAGTTTATCAATATTTTGTAAATTTTTGAAATACTGTTTCCCATGTCAAAGTCATTATATATGATTTCATATATGTATCTCATAAATTTAGGTATTTCTTTAAATGAAGAATTGTTAATTATTCTACTTAAATCTTGTGAATATGACAGAATACTCTGTAAAGTTACCCAGTCCTGTTGTGGAATTTTGTATGTTTTTATTTCTTGCATATCTAAAACTTTTAGTTCTTTGATACACTGGAGCCAACAAACAAATACTTTCTGTTCACAGGAATTAATAATTTCTTTATATATTTTATGTGGAAAGTTATCTGTGACTATAAATGGTGTTAAAAGATCAAGCCATATTTTTAAATCTATATTTGCATTAATAATGTTCCTAAATGAGTCAATGTAATAATTAATCATATGTGTTTTCGTGGGTTTGGTTGTGTTATATTGCATACTAATACATAATATGTGCTATGGCAAATTGTTTTTAACTTTTGCATGAAATTATTTTTGTAAATCAAATTCATTTATTAATATTACAGTTAATAATTCTTTCCAATTTGCAGAGTAATTTGGACTTATCCAATCTGAGGTTGTTTTAGATATTGATGCTTTTATATATGTTTCTATATCAGGAAAGTTTAATCCTCCCTGTTTCCATGGCTGATATGATGTAGTAAAGCTATTCTGTTTCTTTTGGGAAACCATACACATTTTATTAGGCATTAATTTATTTCTTTAAGTATATTCCTTTCTGGTAAGAGTTGTATTGCCAAGGCTATATATAGGATCTTGGGCAGTAAATCCATTTTTATTAACTGCAGTCTATCTTCAAATGTTAATATTATTTTGTTCCATTTTTCCAGAGATTTTAATTGCATTGATGATGATATTGTAGATTTTTGAGACTAATTCATTATTATCATTGCATAACTCCTATTTTATATTTGTTAACCGGGAAAGGCAGACTTGGAATGAGACAATTTTCAACAGAAGCCCGGGGAGAAATGCTCTAGACACATGTCTTTATAACATGGAAGGAAACTGGACCACCCGAAGGAAACCCACATGAATGCAGGGAGGACATGCAGACTCTGCACAAAAGGCACCTCAGCTAAAAATCTAAGCAGAGAACCTCTTGCTGTAAGGCGACAACATTTATGCTGCACCACTGCTCCATATTTTAAGGTAGGTTCTTGTTTCCCTATGATGTGATTCCCCTTAGTTTGCAGTTCTTTTTTTATTTAAAAATAAACATTTTGATTTTTTGAAAGGAGTCCTGAAGTCATGTGAAATTTGTCAATTAATGTATCCAATTCTATTAAATGTCTCTTTTGTATTGGATAATGTTAGTAATATGTCATCAGCAAATAGCATTACTTAAGAATTGTATTGTTCATAAACATCTATTCCTTTGATTTTTATATTGTTACAAATTGAATCTGTCAGTATTTCAATAGCCAGAGCAAATAGAATCAGTGACATGGGACAACCTTGTTTAGTGCCTTTTGTTATATGTATAGATTCAGAGGTAAAAGGACCTAACTTGAAATATGCTAAATTATTTGTATATATATATATATTCTTTAGGAGACGAACAAAGGATGCAGGAAATTCAAATAGCATTATGGTTTTGAATAAATAGTCCCAATTTAGGGAATCAAAGGCTTTCTCTATATCTAAGCCAATTATGAGTATTTCTTTAGTTTCTTTATTAACAATCTATAAGATAAATTATCCTTTTAATATTGTCACGCATGCGTCTATGATATATAAATCCAGTTTGATCATTATTTATTGTTTTGGATAGTGGTATTTTCATTCTGTTAGTTAATATTGTTATAAATACCTTATAGTCATTATTTAATAATGATATAGGTTTATATGAGCACAGAGGTTTGGGGATTTGTTTTCCTTTAGGATTGGTGTGATTAAGGAATATCTACAGGAGGGTGGTATTAAAGCTTGTGACTGAATTTCTAATAGAATTTTATGGAATAGGGATAGTATCTTTGAAGGAAAAAGTTTATATATTTCCATAAATATGCCATATATACCTGGAGCTTTATTATTTTTACTCTCTTTTATTGTATCTGTAATTCCTTTGTAGGATATGGGTACTTGCAGATCCAGTTTTAATTTTTCTGGTATTTTTTTATATTAGAACATTTTTCACCTAGAGTTAATTGATCAATATGTATATTTTCTTTTGGAAATGTTCCATAGAGTGATTTATATAGGAATCAAGAATGTCACCTATATCCAAGACATTTTTCGCTTTCTTTTCATGGAAGATACGTTTAATGTTATTAGCTTTTGATTGTATTTTGATTCTTGTGGATAAATAATGTAGATATTTGGGAGAAGTGGCCAAGGTATTCATTTTTAGTTTTTCTAAAGCTAAACTATTTTTATGTGTTAGGCATTTGATGTATTTATTGTTTAATACTTCTACTTTCTTTTTCATCTCCAAATGATTTTGATTTTTTTCAGCTTTTATTGACAAAAGTTTGGATTGTAGATCTAGTAACTCAGAATCTCATTCTCTGAATTTTTTATGCCAAGTTAGGGTTTTATCATATATGTAAGGTTATAATGAGTCCCATACCATTATTTTGTTTATCTCTGTGGTGTAATTAATATCTAAGAATAACTGCAATTCAGATAACAACAAGGGTTTGAACTCTTTAATTTTAGTTATATATGCTGGGATGCTGGAGTTAAAGACTAATGGTGTGTACCCATTTTAAAGTTTTAGTATCAATGAATTGTGGTCTGAAAAGGGGCAGGGAGTGATTGGGAAATTAATGATTTTAGTGTGTAAGTCATGGGCAGCAAATATTTTATGTATTCTAGTTTGGGTACCAAATCTGTGATCTTGAATGGAAAACAACAAAGATTTATCTTCTTTAAATTTGAAAGTATCTACAAGATGAAATTATTCTGCCCACTTGTTTAAAGCTTCTGGTACAGCAGATGTAAGCAGCGGTCTTTTATTTGTAGTTTCAGAAATATCATATATATATAGCTGAAATCTCCTCCTAATAATAAGTTTCCTTTTTTAACAGTTCCTGTTCCAATGCCTGGGAACCAGTATAGATTGGCTAGGGTCCATATTCTGTTTTTATATTTAATTATTACTAGTGCCATAAGGACTTCTTTATCTTCATACTTATAAATGATTTCTGGGTTAATCACATTTGTTTTCCATAAAATTGTTACCCCTTTTGTCTTTGTCTTATAAGTGGATTGTGCCAATATCATATATTCCTTAGGATTCCATTTGTAATTGTCATTTATTTTCAAATGACTTTCTTGAAGGAAGACAATTTGTGCTTTGTTCAGTTTTAAATATTTCAGTAGATTTGATCTCTTGCTAGGATTGTTTGAGCCATTCTTATTTAAAGATAATAAAGTTACATCCATCTTAGGTTATTTAGACTATGTATTTTTTGTTTTATAGGGACTATTAAACAATTTCCTCTGATAACTATAAAGTATATGTTTAAGCTTTTAAAGGAAATTATCAGTTTTATACTTTGAGTGTTAACCAATAAAGTAATGTTTTGGTCAGGCATACTAAAAATGTTTTTGTGAAATAAATTTAAATTAATAAATGTTAACAAAACTAAGATCCGCACTAGCCATGGAATGAAAATCATTCCTAATCTGATGGATAAACCTAAGTCCATCAGGTTATCACTCATACCTTGACAGTCTAGAACATCTGAGCTGCATAAATTGAATTATCATATGGAGAATATTTGTAATAGGAATGTTATTTTGAACAGATATGGTACTATTGTGGATTAAGCAGAATTCTAATACAATATACATGTCTACTTATTGTATAAGCAATTAATATTTACATGAAAGATAGATGACAAGCAATTAAATCATAGTAAAGTAGGATGTATCATATATAAAACTTCAGTAAAAGATTATAGCACACAGTTATTCAACATATTCACTCTTACTGATGAAGTATTTCAAAACTTATTACTTAATAAAAATAGATGGTAATAATATTTATACCTAATGTTTACAATACAATGTATTTTACTGGATATATCAGAAGTTATATTTCATTGTTTGCCAGCATTTAAGTAATCACTTTGTTTGTTGCTAACTTACTTAAAGCATCAAATTTGTTTTATGTGAACATTGATGAAAGTTAGTGGGCCGGATTCACGAAGGCTTGCACGGAGTCTAAGAGTAGAGTAAGACTCCATGCAGCCAAGAAGTCTACCGAGCGATTCAGAAACAGCTGGCAGGGGCGTGCAAGAGAGCTCATAAAACTCCTCTTACATGGACAGGGCTAGGTTATGCAAATTACCTCATTTGCTGCTGAAAGGTATGCAAATTAAGAAAATTTGCGATTCAGGAAACCCTAACCTGTTCGAGTAAGAGTAGTGTTATTTGCAGAAATGTACTCTGTTGACAAGAGAGTACAGTTCTGCAAATAGCAAAACGGAGCCGTGACATCTCCAAAAAAAGGATGCATCCAGTCAAGGAAACATGCCAATGGCCAAAAATACGGCCATTGTCAATGTTAACCGATGCAAAAAAAAAAAAAAATTATACATTTTTTTTATCCCGATTGCCGATGTTTAAGTGTAGCACAGCGCAGCACAAATGCTCTGCGCTGTAAAAACCAGAAAACCAATAATTAAAATCCACAAATGTGGATTTAACAGCAATCCGTAATATACAATGCAAGGGAATGGCAGTCCAAAGACAACATGGCTACCGAGTAGAGGTTGCTAAGGGGGGAAGCTCAGTCTAAGAGATGTAACCAAGCATTACTAGGAAATCCTATGCAAATGAGAGTAAGGATAGTGAATCCCAAGTTTACATAGAAAAAGAGCACAGTCAGTAAAGTGTAGGAGTAGTATAAGGGGTGTAACAGAGTAGAAGATAAGTGACATCATAAGGGGGGTATGTCTGAAAGAAATGAAGCTCATTGTAGTAGAGTGGCATGTGTCTGCTGTCAGATACTAATCACTGGAAGAGGTGTGTCAACAGGTACCCTAGCTAAATGCAAGAAATTGAAGGTGTATGCCGTGAACAATACTAAAGTTTCTTGTAGAAATGCGTGCAACATGTATGCATGCGCGTGCATGCCTGTAAAACCGAGTAAGCCTGTGTGTGCATGTGTGAGCCTGTGTGCATGATTTTAAGCTGGAGTAAGCAAGTGTAAGGTTGTTGAAACCTGTGTAAGCATGTTTGCGCCTGTGTGTGTGTGTTTTAGCAAGAATAATAAGTTGTAGTCCATGTAAGCATGTGTGTGTGCGTGTGAGCTGGTGTGCGCGTGTTTATGCTTGGTTGCATGGTGGTGCCCCCTGAGGAAACAGAAAGGGAAAAGGAAGCACAACAAATAGTAGGAAGTTAAACAGGGAGGACTAGCAAAGTTAGCAGGTGAAAACAATCAGAATCAGGCAATTACACAGGCAGTACATTAGCCCAGCCCAGCCCAGCACTAAAAACTCAGCAAACAACTTTCCACTATGTTTTTCTCAGAGACACTGCAACACTGCAGTAAGCTAATAGAAGTGAAAACTGAAAAAGCTTTACTGAGACAAAGAAATATTAGGGGCCACCATTGCTGTTATAAGGCGACATATGCAACATGCTGAGGGTGGTGACAATGTGAATGCTGCTGAGCAACCCACAGTGAGGAGACGGAGAAGAGTGTACAGGCCCAGGGTAACCTACCAGGGGCTACATGAGCTGGAGATAGTGGAGCGCTATAGAGTGGACAGAGACCTCATGCAGCAAATTGTTGAGCTGTGCAGGTCACGTCTCACACACAGAACCAACAGAGGGGAACCTATCCCAGTGGAAACCAAGGTATGTGTTGGCCTAAGAATACTAGCAACAGGTACCTTCCAGAGACCAACTGGCGATATGATGGGGATTTCACAGGCATCAGCATCCGGGGTACTGCAACAGTTCCTGAATGCCATGTCAGCACATGTTGGTGATCATGTATATTTCCCCAATTCCCATGAGGTATTGGCCAGCAATATGCGTCTCTTCCAGCAAATAGTGGAATAACCTGAGGTAGTGGGTGCAATAAACTGCACACACATTCGCATCAAAGCACCAGCTGGTGAGCGGGGTAGGGTCTACTATAACTGCAAGGGTTACCCCTCCATCAATTGCCAGGTCATGTGTGATGCCCAGGGCATAATAATGAATGTGTGTCCTGGCTGCCCTGGATGCTACCATGACTCCCATATCTGGCATCTGACACAGCTGGACCAGGCATTTGCCAATGGGGACATCCCTCATGGTCACCTAGTGGGGGATGCTGGATATGCACTCGAGCCGTGGCCAATGACAGCCATCAGAAATGCACACACACCTGAACAGGAACACCATAATAAGGCACACGCACAAATATGAAATGCAATCGAGCGTGTGTTTGGGCTGCTCAAGTCACGGTTCCGGTGCCTGGATGCATCTGGTGGATCCTTGCAGTACTCACCAACTACATGTACCCAAATTGTCATGGTATGTGCTATGCTGCACAATATGATCCTGTGAAAACAGCTGCAGCAGGAGCAGCATAGGGCTGGGCACAACAGCCCCCCACCATTGCCAAGACCATCACAGGCAGAGCATGACTCGGAGGAGGAACAACCTGAGCCTGCTCCAGTAGGCAGAAGGAGGCGTGCCCAGTATGCTTTGGCCTTGGCAAAGAGGCAACGCATAGCATATACACTGGCTCAGTAGGAACCCTGGAAATTATACCTCTCTCCGACTCGCACATATAGTAAAAGGGATGCCTAACTTGACACTACCTGTTAACAAACATGTATAGGGAGTGTAAAATGTGCATCCAACATAGGTAGCCCTGCAGCACCACCTGAGACATGATTGCCATGTGTTAAGCAATATAAAGCAGTGCTAAACAGCTCTTACCACTATTTAGTATATGTAAACAAAATTGCACACACTAAGTAGCACAACTTCAGGCAATGTTGAGCAATATTGGGCACTGTTCAGCAATGTTGGTTAACATTGAGCAATGTTGTGCAAGTTTGGTAAAATTTGGGCATAGTTCAGCAAAAGCAGGTAAACATGGTCATATTTGCTTCACTGTTCCTGAAGCAGTCTGTTCTGCTCAGTATGAAAATATGAAGCAGTGACACTCCTCAAACCCAGGATACTGTGTACTATAGTTATAGTACAGAACCACTAAACCATGACAGTATGTCAGTGGTCAGCTTGTATGAAGAAATGTTGATAAGTCTATGCAAAGTATCTCATGGAAACCTTGCAGGCATAGCATAATCCCTGTTGAGTTAAGACACAAAGGTGAGGCCTGCAGTAAGACTAGAACCAGATTTTTAACACACATATAGTATAAATGTTAATATTGGTAATGTTCACACACATCAACAAATGTAGTGGACCTCAGACAGCAACATACTGCAAGGTCACACTGGGCATGCTCACACACTTGAATAAATGAGACAAATGTCAGTCAACAAAACACTGAAAGGCCGAACTGGGCATGCTCACACACTTAGGGCATGTCTGAGTACAGCAGTGGGCCACACATATCCGTCAGTTGCATGTGTTAACCCAGGAACCTCGCACTATTCACCAATCTGCCTTGTGCACACAGTTATATGGCAACAGACACATATATAATATAGTGGAACCCTGTCATAATCAAATATGTTATGCAGATACTTAGGTTGTTCACAGAAAGTGGGAAAGCAAAGAAGAAACAAAACCTGCAATCAGTACCATCAATGAGCAATGTGCATCCCGAACATTATCATAGGTTCAGAGGTTGATACTAGGCTATCTGCCGTAGGGCATGTATAAGCCTAGTCAGAGTGTGTTTGGCTTTCGCAACCCTGCTAGATTAGTAGACTGTGCCTGTGAATAGTAGGTCACACAAGATATCCCACATATGTTGATTTTATTGTGCCTCTGTCTAGCAGGGACCCAGAACATATCGCAGGGCTAAACATACGATCATCCATCCACTTGTCAAGATGTCACCTGTAGGTGGTCAGTGGGGGTCTCTGCGTATGTGGGACTGGGATCTCATTCCAGAGTGAGTAGAGCCTCTGGGATGGGAATCTGCCCCTCCAGCATGTCCTATTAATATCAGTGCTGATGTTTCCATCCCTGGAGCGTGTAGCTGTAAGGGACTTCAACATCCTGAGGTGGAGCCTGTCCATTAATTCTGTGATGGACATGGCTTTAAACAACAGGCACAGATCGCATCCGAGTTGGCAGTAAGTGATGAGGTGAGCTGGGGTCATCATAGCCAAACTGTGCATACCATCTGTGTGAGTCCCTAGATATACTTGGTTAGATACTTTTGTGGACATTACAGTTGCTGCAGGTGTTGGGTATGGTACATCTGAAATGGGGCATTGTATCCAAGCATGGGCCTGATGAGTATAGGGGCACAATGATCCCAGATGATCTAGATGTGAAACCCTATGGGATAAGGTGGGCTATATAGAAGATGTGTCCAACAACATTGGCAATGTGGTTGTCAAAGGCGAGAGTACTAACTACTCATGTCCCCAAATCACAAATCACACCCACCGTACGTGATGTATCATCACCTATGTAGTAATGTGTGGGCACGTTGTTATTACCAAAGGGGATGACTATGCATCTAATGGAAAGTAGCTGTAGGCCATGGCTCTGGCACCAGTTATCCATCTCTGTGAGACCCTTTTTGAGGATGCTTGTGCCAGCTGGGGAGTTGATTATGGCACACAGTTTGCAGTCATCTGCGAACATGGTCAGCCATATTCCTCCTGTGTTAGCATGTACGTCTGAGAAATATATACTGAACAAGAGAGGTCCCAGGACTGAGCCCTGTGGGATGCCACGTGTAACTGGTGTATAGTCAGACATGGCAACTGCAATATTGACCATGTGGGTGCTATCCATGATCCAGTTAGCAATCTATCTTGTGACATATGTGCAGATATTGAAGCTGGTGAGCTTATGTATAATGGCTGAGTTGGGTATTGTGTTGAACTGTTGTGCGAGATCCAGGTAGGCTGTGTGGACAACCTTCTGTATGTCTATGGACCTGGTAACTGTTTAAGGACATCGAGCAGGTTCAAGAGACAAGATCTGCCCACAACAAAGCTGAATTGTGTAGGATCCAGTGTCTGTAGGTTCACGATGTCTATGTGTATGTGTTCCATGACGATACGCTCCATAGCTTAGCAGACCAGGATAGTTAGGCTTATAGTGCGATATTGTCCAGGGTCCCTTGTGGCACCACCTCTGTGGAGCAGGAACACTGTTGCTGTACGCCATTCCTTGGGTACATATCCTGTAGTAACTCTGATATTGAACAGTGACATAATGTGAGTGTTAAGTTTGTCATGAATCTCGTGTAAGCCGCAGGCCGGGACACCGTCTGGTCCCATTGATGCTGTGTTGTCTGCTATGGAGAGGGCAGCACTCACCTGTTCATCTGTGATGTCAGCGAGGCTAAACCCTGTTGGGATGGACATTTGCACCTTAGGGGGGATGGGGGGAAACATTTCCATTGAACCTGTTTGCCAGGATCTTTGCAATGTCAGTGGGTTCAGTGTATGTTTTGTCATTATGCAGTAACTCACAGCATATCTGTGAGTTCCCACCCAGGTTCCTGACATAACTAAAGAAGGCCTTGTGATTGACCTTAGTGTCTGTTGCAAGTGTCTGTTAGAAGTGGCCCTTGGATGAATCAACAAGTGATCGTAGCTTTTCCATAGTACTGATCAGAGATGCCTTCCTTTTTGGGATTGTGCTCTATCATGTAGTAGCCTCCTCCTGTTGTTGTATAGCTTATTAATGGCCATGGTCCTCCAGACAGGTCCCCTGCCTTTGAAGGAGTGAGTCTTGTAGTTATCTGGGATAGTGCGATCCATGCATTCCAGTAGTAGTCCATAGAATGGGTTTGTAAAGGATTAAGTGGTCTGAGTCATAATTATCACTGTCCCAGGATCCTTGACGGATACCACTTTGGTTTGTAGAAGTGTGACGTTTGCTTATGAGAAGTACTTCACTGAGATCACCTAGGATGGGGGTGTGGACGGGATATGTATGTGTGGAACACAGAGTCCCCATGTTGGTGATGATCGTGTCCCACATGTTTTACCCTCTTGTGGTTGTGGTGACCAGTTCTGCCATAGCATTTGAGTCTATAAATCTTAGCAACTGTTGTGCGAGGATGTTGGTGCTTGAGTAGTATTCCCAGTCAATGTTTGTGTATTTGAAGTCACCCAATATAATGGTGTTTGGAGAGACCTTCATATTCCCCAGTGTTCCCAGGAATACTGAGTGTTGTTCCCGAGTTTGGGAGTATGGTCTGTAGCAGTCTACAAACTGAAATGCAGAATCGGCCACTGTTAGTTGCACATGTACGTTCTCCGATGCTTTGTGCAGTGCTACCAACCCGGAGGTGTGTGTATATTTGATGTATATGGATACTCACCCTATTTTTGTTGGCTGGTCCAAGTCTTGTGTCCGAAAAGCATGGTATGAAGTAAAACCTGGTAGTGCTGGTGTGCTTTTGGGAGCCTGAACCAGGTATCTATTACTGCACATATATCGACAGTCTCCATACTGAGGTGAGTCCTGAGTGCATGCATTCTGAGGGTTAGACATCTGTTGTTGAGCAGCATAACTCTCTGTTTCTTTTACCCTGTAATGTCTGTGGAGGTGGTTTTGTCTTCTGAGCCTCGCTTTAAACAGCCACTATGGGGATGGCAAGAGCCTTAGCCAGTATTTGAAAGCCTAGGGGTGACAGGTGCATGGTGTCCATAGCAAAGTTATGTGGCATGTCGAGCAAGTAATCCCAGGCTGACAGACACTGGATCCCCTTCGGATGACACCAATATGTTAGCCAACTGTTAAAAGTGATCAGTTTGTCTGTATACTGTGACATCATTCTCGGTGAGGGTAAGATGCTACACAAGGTCAGGGTCATACTGGCCTGGGCTATATGATCAGAGAGCTCCTCTATGTCTCCTGTCATGTAGTCCAGGGAGGAACGTCTGAGGGTTTACACACCAGCATGGTCAATGATGGAGCCATATTTGTACTTGCTTTGGAGTGACCTGAGTGCATGTGTTATGTGGCAGATCCTGGCACCTGACAGACAGCACAAAGTGACCTTCTCCTTGTTCAGCCTGGTGAGTGGGACGTCAGTGTGTCTGACAATAAGAGTCACCTATTACAAGTGTATTAGGTGTGTTGTTTAGGCCTAAGGGCAGTGATTGTATGGCACACTGACTTTGTGAACTATGTGATATGTGTGTATAGTTGTGGGTTAGCAGTTGTTTGGGTGTCTGCTTTGGATGTCTCTGCTGCTTAGGCAGAGTATATTTAGAGCTTCCGAATATGTGTTTGTGTGGTAATGTATTTGGTTTGCTGTCGTCATAGGTCCATGTGAGACTGGATTTGTGGTGTGTGCGGTTACCTTCACCACCTGATAGACTATGCCAGTCACGGGTTGAGAGAGCTCAGCCTCTTGTCTGTCTATACAGCTGCATCTCTCACATATATCTGAGTTTGCTGGTAGGAGGACAGGGTTGTCTGTGTACATAAGGCAGTTGTAACATTATGTCAAAATTCCAATATGCACCAGCTGGACTGAAGAGTACACACGAAACTGACCTTTGGACATGCCAGGATATTATGATAACATACTCTGTTGACTGATCACAAAAGATCAGTAGTGTGTTAAGTGTGTAAAAGAGTATAACAGGGGTTTAGTGGTCAGGTTTGTCATTGTTTTGGAAAGATTATATGCAACGGAGTACAGACAGAACCATGACACCTCCTTCAGCTATGTCAGAAATAGCAATGTACTCTCATATATGTCCTGAGTCAGGGTCAACTGTACCTGACTGACAATGCCGACATCCTGTCAGACAGGCCCATACATACATACCCACCTCCCAGTGACAAAAGGCCCTATCATCATACCAGGAGATATCACATGTAGAATGGGTAAACTGCTCCTCCCAAAGCTGAATGAATGCCATCACTTGGATAACATTGTTTCCCCATATGTGTCATAAGTGAACAACAGAACAAACAGACCCTGCACCTGAACAGTCTGTTGAGCCACACCCTCTCTACAGGATCTTACACTGTTGAATGTGTTACAGCAACATATGGCACACCCCACAAGTGTTGGTGCACAACAGACCATGGGAACTATAGTCCTATAAGCCTATGAAGTCTGAACTGCTAGGCCATGGAGTCCATCATGATTGCAGTCAGAAACAGAGCTATTGTAATCCGACAAACACACAACCCAACCAACTGTGGTATGTTAATGAGCAGATCATGTTTCCCAAACCTGCTAGATTGTTTTTAAGGCAGCCACCCCGGACATACATCACTGAAAGGAGCTACACACGTCCCACATAGACTTTGAATAGCCCTTTATCAACATCACAGACACATGTTGTATCCACAAAACCAACAATCTGTGCATAAATATGTATTGTCATGTGAAGGAATGGCAATTTGTCCATAGATAGATCACACAAGCTAAGAATTGTGGAGTCCTGTTCAAGCTGTTCACACTTGCTGACCTACATGGTTCATTCCTGGGATTGCATAAAACAAAGTGCATACACATTACCATGTCCAGTCTGATGATGTCAGCATCCTACAAATATAGCAAGAGAATAGAAACCACACAGTAAAGCATACAGCGTGTCATGTTAACGTGTATCTCTCTCGTATCATAACATAGTTAGGTATGGGTTTGAATCCTGCAATTGTAGAGTGTGTGTATGGGGGTGTATGCGTCTGTGCGTGTGATTCCCTTTGGGAGGAGTGGCCTTTTTGTAGACTGTGACAACACATTAAAAGAGGTGAACTCCTCTTTGCCAAGTCTGATGATGTCAGTATCCCACAAATACAGCAGTGGAAATGAAAACACCCAGGAAAGCATATAGCGTGTCGTGTTAATGCATATCTCCCTAATGTCATATAGGGGTTGAAATCCTGCAATTGCTGAGGGGGGGGTGTATGTACGTGTGTGTGTGTGTGTGTATGTGTGTGTGTGTGTGATTCCCTTTGGGAGGAGTGGCCTTTTTGTAGACTGTGACAACACATTAAAAGAGGTGAACTCCTCTTTGCCAAGTCTGTTGATGTCAGTATCCCACAAATACAGCAGTGGAAATGAAAACTACCAGTAAAGCATATAGCGCATTGTGTTAATGCGTATCTCCCTAGTATCATAACATAGCTAGGTAGGGGTTTGAATCCTGTAAATGTGTGTGTGTGATTCCCTTTGAGAGGAGTGGCCTTTTTGTAGACTGTGAAAACACAACAAAAGAGGTGAATTCCTCTTTGCCAAGTGTGATGATGTCAGTATCCCACAAATATAGCTTTGGAAATGAAAACTACCAGTAAAGCATATAGCACGTTCTGTTAATGCGTATCTTCCTACTGTCATAACATAGTCAGGTAGAGGTTTGAATCCTGAAAATGCTGAGTGTGTGTGTATGATTTCCTTTGAGAGGAGTGACCTTTTTGCAGACGGTGAAAACACAACAAAAGAGGTGAATTCCTCTTTGCCAAGTGTGATGATGTCAGTATCCCACAAATACAGCTTTGGAAATAAAACCCCCCAATAAAGCATGTAGCGTGTCATGGTAATGCATATCTCTCTAGTATTATAACATAGTTAAGTAGGGGGTTGAATCCTGCAATTGCTGAGCGTGTGAGATTCCCTTTGAGAAGAGTGGCCTTTTTGTAGACTGTGAAACAACATTAAAAGAGATGAATTTCACTTTTGCCGGTTTGATGATGTCAGTATCCCACAAATACAGCAGTGGAAATAAAAACTCTCAGTAAAGCATATAGCATGTCATGGTAATGCATTCCTCTTTGGTATCATAACATAGTTAGGTAGGGGTTTGAATCCTGCAATTGCTGAGTGTGTGTGTGTGGGGGGGTGTGTGTGTGTGTGTCTAATCCTATGAGAGAAGTGGCCTTTTTGTAGACTGTGAAAACACATTAAAAGAGGTGAATTCCCCTTTGGCCGGTTTGATGATGTCAGTATTCCACAAATACAGCAGTGGAAATGAAAACTCCCAGTAAAGCATATGGCGTGTCATGGTAATGCATATTTCTCTAGTATTATAATATAGTTAGGTAGGGGTTTGAATCCTGCAATTGCTGAGTGTGTGTGTGTGTGTGAGACACTGTTGATCAATGGGTTGCGGGTTTTGCTTTTACTACTTTATGGGGGGGGTGTGTGTGTGTCTAATCCTATGAGAGAAGTGGCCTTTTTGTAGACTGTGAAAACACATTAAAAGAGGTGAATTCCCCTTTGGCCGGTTTGATGATGTCAGTATTCCACAAATACAGCAGTGGAAATGAAAACTCCCAGTAAAGCATATGGCGTGTCATGGTAATGCATATTTCTCTAGTATTATAATATAGTTAGGTAGGGGTTTGAATCCTGCAATTGCTGAGTGTGTGTGTGTGAGACACTGTTGATCAATGGGTTGTGGGTTTTGCTTTTACTACTTTATGGGGGGGGGGGGTGTCTAATCCTATGAGAGAAGTGGCCTTTTTGTAGACTGTGAAAACACATTAAAAGAGGTGAATTCCCCTTTGGCCGGTTTGATGATGTCAGTATTCCACAAATACAGCAGTGGAAATGAAAACTCCCAGTAAAGCATATGGCGTGTCATGGTAATGCATATTTCTCTAGTATTATAATATAGTTAGGTAGGGGTTTGAATCCTGCAATTGCTGAGTGTGTGTGTGTGAGACACTGTTGATCAATGGGTTGTGGGTTTTGCTTTTACTACTTTATGGGGGGGGTGTGTGTGTGTCTAATCCTATGAGAGAAGTGGCCTTTTTGTAGACTGTGAAAACACATTAAAAGAGGTGAATTCCCCTTTGGCCGGTTTGATGATGTCAGTATTCCACAAATACAGCAGTGGAAATGAAAACTCCCAGTAAAGCATATGGCGTGTCATGGTAATGCATATTTCTCTAGTATTATAATATAGTTAGGTAGGGGTTTGAATCCTGCAATTGCTGAGTGTGTGTGTGTGTGAGACACTGTTGATCAATGGGTTGTGGGTTTTGCTTTTACTACTTTATGACATATCAGTAAAACAACAGTATGTGCATTGCACACTTCAGGTATCTGTGTGTTAAATACACATATGTACATGTGACCTAAATTGGTAACTGTGTGGCCAAGACATATATGTACATGTGACATTATTCACTTCACAGGTGTGAAGCCTGCTTTCAACATGACTACATCTGTTACCATTGACAGTTGCTGCTGCTTCTTGGACCGTAGGGCACATATGTATGTATGTGACAAGTCCAGCCACTGTAGTGATCTGTGCCCTAGGTCATCTGTGTCACACACACACATGACAGTTGCTATAGAATAGTGTGAGTGAGGGTGTATGCCTGGGGTATATTTCAGACATGTTCAAACACAACACAGCCTGTCAATAATGGCCATTCATTGTAGGTATACAACAACTGCGTGGATATGCATACAGACCCCTTATTGCTTATGTGATACACTGAGGGACATCAGCATACCTTTGGGAATGTGAATATCAAAGGACAGATGACATCACATGTGGCTGTTTGTACACATCGGTACCCCTGCTACATGTGTGCTACTACCAATGTGGTACTGTCAGGATACTATGTGTAGTAAATGTGGATGACTATGCTATTGTTGGCTCATAGCTTCACAACATGGGTTTGTCAACAGGTATCTGTCTGTATGATACCCTTGTGGAGGATAAGTGTCTAATCCGGGGAATGCATTGTAGGCCACTGTATGCATCACCAGATGTGGACGTACATATCCCTAGTGTGTCAGCTTGTACCTAGGATGGACACATGCCAAACAGGAGTGGTCACGGGAATGTGTGGTGGTCAATACCACTGGTAACTGGTATAGTACAATACCGGAATGATTCTAATGCTACTGTGTATCCTACAGCTGTGTGTCAGTTGTCAAGACATCATCTAACGATTGGTTAAAATCAGGCTGTTGAGGTTAGGTACACTACCAGAATGCTAACCAATGACTGATATTAACAGTATCACCCACAGCATAGTGTCATACCATGTCATACACACATGTGTACCCAAGTTGTGACATATGTGTAGTGAAATGCATACTGGACACCAATAGGAAATATAAAGTATTAACACTGTGTAATACAGGGCATGTCACCCTTCCCATGTGCCCATCATGCACGTACATGCAAACAGTGCACTTCCACCATGTTCACAAATGTACACCTTGAAATCTGTACTGCACACATCACACACATAACGTCCACTCACCAACACATGCTGCCAGTACCACACACATCAGCCAACTGGCACATGTGCAGACAATCCATGTTTGGAATTAACACTGGTGTAAACAATACCACATTGATAATCATTGCTTTGATGCATCATGCCTGCTCAGATATACCTACAAGGATATCAATACACTTTACTGTTGACAACATGCTAACATTGCTACACTGCTATTAGTTCACCCTGTGCATCAGCACCATGTTATCCTGTTCCTGCATCAATGTCACAGATGACAGGAGGTGGCACAGTTTCATCATATGCACAGGGTGGGTTATTGTTTTTCCAGAGCTCGACAATGACCCATCCAATTGACATGCATGTGTGTGCGTGTGTGTGTGTGTGTGTGTGTGTGTGTGTGTGTGTGTGTGTGTGTGTGTGTGTGTGTGAGGGACAACAGTACAGTATGGGTCAGTGTTGATGTAATGTGTGTGTGTATGTGTTAGCCCTATGTGTTGGTAGTATGTGTGTGTGTCTGCATGCACACAGTACCCCCTTATGGCTGCCAAATATGGGAAGTTGTGGGACAGCAACAGACTGTACCTGCCAGACTGTACAGATCACTGTCTCTGGCCACAGACACAGTACCTGTGCCTGGCAGGGGTGACACAGACAGTATCAGGTACTAAGCCAGACTGCGTACTATCATCAGAGGCAGAGGGATGTTGACTGGACCCATGTCCCTGCTGGGAATGGCCAGAGCCACGTGCACGTGGTCATCACGGACGGTCTACCGACAGCCCAGCCACAACATTGCTGGGGCTGGTACTGGCGCTACGGGAGCGGCTGGCACTTCTGTGTCATCCACGATGACTGCCAGCTGATAATGTTGCTGGCATACGTCCACATTGACGTCTCAGCCATCCTGCACTGTCCTGGCACATGGGCATTACATTGTGGAGGACATCTAGTGTCTCCCCCCAATGTTTATCAATGACATCGGTGTAATTGCGGATGGCACCGGCAAGGTCACGGATACTGTCATTGATCACAGTGTTATGAGCCCTCTGTGCCCTTAGTCCCTGCCTGGTGTACCGTTCCATATGTGCCTGTGCTTTTATCACAGCCCGGAACATACCTGAGGTTGTGAGACCTGTGCGAGCACGTCTGCCAAGGGCATTACAACCAGCGGTGCTCACACGAGAACCCCTGGACATATGCCTATGTGGTACCGTTCTGGGTGTCTGGCCATAGCTGCTGTGTGGGGTTGCATGTGCCATAGATACCACACTTTCCTGGTCAACGCCTACCATATGCTGTTCCTCACCTAAGGCCATTGGTGTTGAGGGATGTAATGGCAGTATGTACGTGCGCATAGATGGGGTGGAAAGCTGTGTACTGTTGATTGGTGGACCAACAACAGACCCTGTCAAACATGCCTGTGCCACAACACATGTATCATCGTGCTCACTATTTGTGGCAGTTACCTCAGGTTCCCTGCTGCACCCATCCAACAATACCTCAGCATCTGTGAGAGGGAGACAGGAAGCACACTTTACCATCTTTACAGGATGTTCGCACACATGCACACATCTACACATGCACACATGAACACATGCACACATGCACGCATGCACGCATGCACACATGAACACATGCACACATGCACACATGGACGCATGAACACATGCACACATGCACACATGAACACATGCACACATGCACACATGCACACACGAACACATGCACACATGCACACAAATACACTACTCAGTCAAGTTGACACACACACACACACACACACACACACACACACACACACACACACACACACACACACACACACACACACCAACAGCAGTATGGAACATATTCATTAGTGGTTGATGGTGGAGTACAGTATCACAAGCCAAAGAGTCCTATCACACATGTCAGCATGCAGGATGTGTGTTGCTCAACAGCATGCAGTGCAAGTGTAGAGAGTCCTTGTTGATAACAGTATATATGTCGTTGATGCATGTGCGTTGTTCAATGATTGGCCTCACCCTGGAACACAATGTGTACATGGACACAACATTGCACTGCAAGTCTGAAACACTTTCCAATGTCCTGTGCACCATCACTCATGGGTATACATACCATGGCCGGATGCACATGACTGTCAGGTGTATAACAATGAATGCTATATGTAGTACTGTAGGTACTGTAACTGGATGTAGTGTAATACCATGAGCCATCATCAGGCAGCATCATGTGGTCACTTAAGGCCACTGATGTATGTCACACTGGCAACCATCTTGCTGTACCTGACCTGCACCACTTAAGCTACATTTAACATTTTACAGACAGTTGTTACATGGGCATGTCAGGTGTTCAATAGGGAGCATTGCCTAACATGACTGTGTTGTGTGTTGACGTGTGTCACACCGCCCCATGATAGGCATCTACCCTATGTGTGCTGTGTTGATGACATATGGGATACTGGAGTATGACCTTACAGCAGGTGTCTACATATGCCATGTGTATCATATTAACACATACTGCATATGACAAAGTGGTGTATGTTATGTGCATGTGTATTGACTCTGCCTATACAATGTCCACTACAGTGTACCCCACTTGATTGGGATGCTCTGTGTGTTGCATGTGTATGAGTTAGCTACTCATGTCACTGGGCTGTGCATAGTCCCACAGAGAACATGTAGAGCATGCACTATGTGTAGGTGTTTAACATGTGTATATGGCCTACAACTATCCTATGACATGCAAATGTTATATGCTATATTAACTGTAGCCCATTCACCAGCATGGTTCTTCTGTCTTGCTATCACACCAGAGGGACTTGCAAGGATATGAGACAGTTTGTCAGTGTCAACAACTATGGATTTGCTGCTGTGAGTTTGCAATTATACAGTAGTGCATGAGGTGACAGTCACAGGCATACAGATAATGTCCCAAATTATCAGTATTGAATGACACCAGGCTCCACATATTCTACATACACAGCACACATCTGATAAATGCATATTATAACACTTGAGATAACAGTGGTCTACAGATATGCCATGTTACCTGCACGCTCTGTTTCACCGTGCTGGGTGACTCCGGCCTCCATGATGACAAAGGTGTGTTGTACTGGTTGGCCAGGAGCCATCACACTGAGGAGCAGCTCTTCTACTCTGGTGAGGGAGGGATGTTTTGCAGCACCACCACCTGTGGCAAGATGTTGTCTGTGGACATTGAAGGCATGCTGCCGGACGTCTGATTAAATCACTGCAGTGATGGCGTACCTTCTCATAAGTCCGGTTATGCATGCCTACATCATTCACCCGATGGACAACATCCTGCCACAGTGCAGTGCGACCATGCTGGTCCTGGCAGGTTCTGGAGAACAGCAGGTTATAATGGTGTATGAGTGCGTCTGATATTACTTCCTCCTCCTCAGGGGAATATGCTGGTTTCCTGTTGTGTGACATTACCTTGGAAGACAATGAAACAGTAATTGTGAGCAAGTCATGTGGCACACTCAACATTCTAATGTACAGACATCAATGAAATGCCATATATAGCAACCTATTGGCTATCAGAAGATACACACTTTTAATACCGCATATGACTGCTAAGCCTACGACTGCCTGACAGTGCCTGGCACATACTATATACCAAACCATGTTCTGCACAGCAACAAAGTGGAACCAGTATGTAAGATTATACAACAGTACATGACACACTGTATGTGACACAATGCACCACCTAGCCAAAGGAGGTGTATATAATGCTAATCCATACAGACATTTGTCATCCATTGAAATGAATGTACAGTACGGTTACAGTACTACTAGTACACCACGCTACTTGTTGATAGCACATCCCTCAGTAACATATGTGCACATTCATCACTATAGGTGGCATACTGCTGTACTACACTATACATGTTGCTAGATACACACTTATATCCTGTGACACACATACCACCGAGGCCATGTTACAGGCATACCCACACACACATCAGACATACCTACAAGACACACAGGTATGGCAACCCAGATTAGATTTACCTGTGTACCATACAGTACTGTGTGTCAGCACCTACATAACCTCATGCCTGAGGTATGTAAGGAGTGAGGACTACAGGTAACAAACAAAACATTGTTACCAAGCCATGTGGATATAAACCATACTGTGCAGTTGAGGCCTACAGCTTCAGGTAGTACTACAGTTCATACTTGAGTTGTATTCACTAGTGTTAACAATCAATAAGCATACATGTACTGCTTTAGCCTACAATGGCACACTCTGGTCGACACCATGGGACTACGTCACAACATATGCCATACTGCTTTTCCTGCCTGGCAATAGCATACGTACCTTTTGATGGGATTAGAGCTACAACACTACATACCAGGGTATACACAGTTTCCCACTAGGCTATCACACATATACACATCTTTGATACATTCGCCTACACATTCTCCATCACACCCAGTCAATCTCACATAGCATGTGATGCAACAGGTACATGCGTGTATGTATCGAGTCCTAGATATCTGATAGGCTGTTATCCGTAGGGCCTATGGAAGCCTAGACATATGGCACTTCAACACCCATGTAATGTAGGTTCAAGTGCCCCTGTCATGCAGAGCCACAGAGGTGATTACTGGGTTGTGTTTCCTATCTCACATCCAATCATCATGATTATTCATCGCAATTGCTAATGAGGACCTTAATTTGCTGTTGATAGGTAGTTGGTTCCACAGTATGGTATGTGTCTGTGATGATAATGTGCCACTCAAGCATGTTCTGCTTTTTGACTTTACAAGGTTTAGATCAGTAGAGTGTGTAGCTTGTATGGAGTTCCATCTGTTTACATGGAGCACGTCCAACACCTGTGGGGTTGGCATAGCTTTGTATGTTAGGCAGAGGTAGCCTCTGGGTAGGCGGTATGTGACACAGTGTAGCTGTGGTTTTGTAAGACAGTCAGCATAGGGCATCTGTTTGAGTCTGGTAATGCTCTTTGTGAGGTATGTGTCTGGTGTCTACAGTTGCTGTGGATGTCTTTTGAGGTACATACCAACAGGGACATTGTTCTCTATGATGGGTGTTATGACTGATGAGTAGAGTGGAACACTGACCTCTATTTCCATGGATGACACACCTTTACTGATGACATGTGGACTGTATACATGACTAGTGTGGCACAGTGATTATCATAAGGGACACTACTGTCCACCTGTGTCCCGTAGTCTCTTATCACACCTTCGGTGTTGAGTAGGCTACCACCTATGAGGTAGTTCATGGGTACAAGGCTTCTAACAACAGGGATGGCAATACGTGTACAGCACTGAGCTGGAGCGTACATATGAACATCCACTGGTGTACACATAGCTATGCATATCGGCACATATAGAGTCCGCCTTTCATGGTGGGAATATCAGTTATGCAAAGGTTGAGGGGGATAGAGTTATGTAATGATATTGCACAGTCTTGTGCAGAATGCATGGAAGGTATTCTCAGTCCATATATCTTTAGCAGGGCCCCCTATCTGGAAGACTATAAGCCTAACAAATCATACCCACGGCGTTTGAACAACACATGTCATATGCCAGCACTGTATGCTGTCTTGTTTGACACACACTACAACCTACATATAAATATGCACATAACAACCTGCACCAACATATAAATGTCCGCCCTTCACAAACAGTTGCAGTATGTCCCTTGCTCTATGCACATGTTCAGATGCTTATAAATCAGACACATATGTATCTCGCCATATGTGTGTGCCATACAGACAGAAGGTCCACACTGTTGTAAGTCCGTACACCTCACGGATGACCTGTTGGGCCTTGCTACAACATGGACAGTTGTCACATGTGTGCATACAGTAATAGTACAAGGGTAAATATAGCTGCAAATTATACATTACTATACTAGCCTGCTACAGCAGTTGCCAATGCTAAGCTACACATTATGTGACTATCATGCATGTCTTACTCTGTGACATCCAAGTTTATATAGGTGTTTGCACTACTCCCCCAAACTGCCATTAAACGCAGTACTGTACAGACCATAGATAACATGTTCAGATGTTTGACATGTACTGCTGAGCTACATATGTCACACTTATGTCCCACTGCACACAGCTACACACCAATTTCTCCATGGCAGTACTTATGCATGGCATCAGTGCATACATACCTACTGCTGCCACATATGCATGTTTCAGAGGATTTACAGTACTATTCATAAACATCTACTACTTCCCGGTAACTACAAAATGTTACATATCTTTATGTCCTTTTCAGGTCCATCTGTGTATGCTTTGAGGTTTTTTTTTTTATTAAGTACAGATACTTACTTATGTTTACTTTGTTTTTTTTTTCTTTTTTTGTCTTAATTGATAACTTTAGTTTTGATTAGGTATATAAATTTGTTACCTAATTTTTATTTTTTTTCTTACGTGCTACTGTCTGCAGGTGCTGTTCACTTGCTTGAATGTGCAATGTAATGATTGCATGTGGGGATAGCAAGTACAATCTGCTTTTATAGGCATCTGCAACGAATTTTGCTAAACAAAATGAGCTGATTGTAAAGCCTTCAGATAAAGGCAATAAAATTGTGATTATGCATTCTATGCAATATTTGAGAATGTGTATGAATTTATTAAGTAATGAAACAGTTTATAAAGAAACAACTGGGGAAGTTGTCACATTAGCAAAAGAAAATTATGTACAATTGATTAATAAGGGTTTAAGATTAGGTTACTGGACCGAACAAGATGTAGAAAATAAGCTTGATATAAGAGATTGCGATCCTGCATATTTTTACTGCCTACCGAAAATACATAAAGATATAAATTACCCTCCAGGAAGACCAATTGTTTCGGCTAGGAAATATTTTTTAAATAATTTGGGGGGTGATTCTACATCAAGTATTGTTGAAGGAAGCTATTAAACTTCCATCATATATACAGGATTCATTTGATTTCTTGCATAAAATAAAAAATGTTGTCTGGAGTGAAAATATGTACTGGTTAACATTGGATGTCAGCAGTCTCTATACCAATATTAAAAATGAATATGGTATAGAAGCATTATTAAAACAGATGGGAGATTTTCCTTTGACACATTATATTATTGAATTGGTAAAGTTCTGCTTAGAAAATAATTATTTTAGTTTTAATAATAGAACTTACCATCAAATACAAGGCACAGCCATGAGTGCAGCATTTGCACCCATGTATGCGAACATATTTATGGGTCTGGTAGAATCAGAAAGCATTTACACACATGCCTTTGTAAAACAATATGTGATGTATTATTTTAGATTTATAGATGACTTGATTTTTTTATGCAAAGGAGGAAAAATAGAAAGTGATAACTTTATTCAAGATATGCAAAAAACAGATTTGACATTAAATTTGATGGGATACAAAGTGGAGATAGTGTTTCTTTTCCAGATATTAATTTAAAAGGAATAATAGGTGAATATGTAGGTACTGGGATACATAGAAAATTTGATAGTTTAAATCAATTTTTAATGGGTACCAGTTGTCACCCTAAACATGTAATAGAAGCAATACCATATAGTGAACTGTTGAGAATTTCTCGAATATGTAATAATGAAGAAGAATTTCTTGAGGAAATTAATAAGACATGTGAAATGTTTATAAATAGGAAATATGACAGCCATTTGATAAATATGAGTAGAAATAAAATATTGAATAAAAGATACCATAGGAGACTTCAAAGATATAAAAAATATGATCTTGAGTTAAAGGGTAAGGATGAGATAGGTAGAAATGATATTTTTATGGTATCTACATTTAATATATGCAGTGAGGATATAAAAAGATGTATATTATATTTCTGGAAATTTCTACAGAATTTTAAGGAACTAAATGGTATGACAAGTAAGATGTTAAAATTTAGTTATAAAAGAGGGAGAAATATTAGAGATATAGTTGTGCATACTAAGTTTGAATTACCCATACAAAATATAGTCAAATCTGTTTATAGTACAGGCACTATAGCCTGTGGAAATTGTAAAATTTGTACTTATGTTGACAATGTTTTTCCTTGTATAAATGGAATAAGTTTTAAACCAAAGGGTTTTTTTAGTTGTATTACGGAACAAGTCATTTATATTATAAAATGTGGATGTAAGAAATATTATGTAGGTCAAACAAAAAGGATGTTTAAAATTAGGATCATGGAGCACTTGAGAGATATTAGGAATAAAAAAGTAGAAAGCCCATTGGCACAACATTTTATAGAATATCACAATTCTGAGAGTGATAGTTTTAGAGTATCTGTTTTAGAACAAATTATAAGAAAGGAAGCTAGTGAGGATAAAATAAGATATGAACTTTTGAAAAAAGACTTGATTTTTATTTTAAAGTATCAGACACTGACACCTAAGGGGCTGAATACTGATTGCTGCTGGAAGAGTGTGATTTAAAGGTATAATTGTTTTTAAGTGTATTATTACTTGATTGTTTGGTCTTAATTGTATAATGAGTTAATGAGGGTGTGTATAAATGTTAACTGCAAATTTACTGTGAGTTACTCCTTGAAGGCTTTGTGGAGCCGAGGCGCTAGAGAATCTACTTAGAATAAATTTGTTTTGGATATACTGGCTGTTGTTCTGTTCTGATATCTATCGTATTTTGGTGCTTGCCTGTGGTCCTTATCGTTGTGAGTGGTATATAAATTTGTTACCTAATTTTTATTTTTTTTCTTACGTGCTACTGTCTGCAGGTGCTGTTCACTTGCTTGAATGTGCAATGTAATGATTGCATGTGGGGATAGCAAGTACAATCTGCTTTTATAGGTATCTGCACATGTGCATGTGATGCCCTCTGCACCAATTGTTGCCCAGCATTTGGTAAATGCATACAGCCTGCTGAGTGGTAATTGCAGTACTCACTGTCATAGCAACCCAATGCTATAAATTGCTAAGGTATGTAGGTGTAGCCCTTTCAGATTTCCAGAGTGGGGCCCATGCTTGTTTGCTGTGGACACTGTTGTGTAAGTCAGAAGGTTGGTATACATCTTATAAATGAAGCTAGAGGTGTAGACAGTGATGTACATGTTGTACTCAGACCTGACTGTTGCCAGATCCAGTACTGAGCTATCAGTGTAGAGTTTTACTCACCACTACAGATGCTTGCACAACATTTATGTGACTATGTAGTTTCTTTTCTACTCATATAATTAACTGCCATACAAATGTAGTTATTGAGACGTATTCTTTTGGCACATTAACTGTTTGTGAACTGTTATACTGGGAATATTAATGTATTCACTACGGCAGGGCTTGTGTTTTTTATGTTGACATTAGCACAGGGTTCGCAGGACAACGGGACAATTCCAGTACTGAGTATGCCTACCTACACACTTGGTAGACCCTAAACACATGAGTATCTTTTAATTGTGGGGGGGTCCTTACATAAAGAGAGCATTATGAATTAATATGTGAATATTATCTTACTGGATTGCTGTGTACCTGTGAGTTTATCAGGGCAGGTGGTCTGTCTGCATAGTTCCCAACTGTGAACCTATCCAGATGGTAGCCAGAGGTTACACTATCATTCTTTGTCTGTGCAACTCACAGGTGTTTTCAGCACTGGTACAATGGCATTGTTACAGTCAGTTGCTACCAGTACATGGCTACATCCACTGGTATTTCTGTGCTGTACTCCTACATAAGGGTATGCTTGTGGAGGTCCTACCAAAGCTATTTGCAGAGTGTGTAACAGCAGTATCGCCGATATGCCTGTGTGTTTGTGCCTCTGCCAGGCCTATGGAACACTCACATACATCTTTGCATGGAGTCAGGGATAGGTAGTTGAAAGTGAGGTACACCTTACACATAATAGGGACAGTAGGTGTAGACTTCAGTGAAGCAGTGCATATGGATTAGTACTCCTTTCATGATGTACAAGTGGTGTCTACTGTTATTATCGTCAGTATTCATTATGTAATAGCCCACCTCTCTGACTGACGTCAGTACTTTTCTGAGGGATTCGGAGGGACACAGCTAAAATATGTTTCACAATCAGGGACATCCCTGGAAAGTTGTCACAGTTAGGAGGTATGGCCTCTGCCCTACTCAGATATGCCAGTGTTTGTCCTGCTATGATACTGTGTGAGGGTTGTAAAGTGCCTCTGTAACATCATTTTCTACTTGAATGGCTGCTTCTTACATCACACTCATGTAATGCAATTCCACAACAATTGCTGGTAAAGATCCACAGAACAAGCTTTGTGTTATGGCCTTCCTATTTTTCCTTTACATTCACTCATTGTAATGCATGATATATTTTTTACAGCACAAAGTTATTGTGTACCTGTTGTGGCTTAGTGGTACTTCATGCAGTCTAATGTGTCCAAGGTCTGGGGTTCGGGACTGACAGAGGTATTTTATTTTGCTGCTGAGCAGAACAAGGGCCCTGACATAGAGTGACTAAGGAAAACCAAATACATGAACAAACACTGAAAACCAAAAACTTAAAAACAGTTCTTCAGTTCACCAAAGACCAAACGGATGCAATGTGTTTAGCACTTTCAATCACATTTAATTCATGACCTTCATCAGAAAATGTGTCTAAGGCACTTTTAAGCAGTTGTAAGTGGGTTTGCGCGGGTTTGCATGATGCTTAGCGATGCTTAGCTAAGTGCACACATGCGCACACTCGCTTAAACCCACTTACTACTGCTTAAAAGTGCTTACTCCTGCTAATTTCTTTGAAAGAAAAGAAAATGGGGAGATAGGAAAGTGGTGAAAAAGGGGGCACAAAGAGGGAAAGGCAGTAGGAAAACAAGCTCAGGATGTGCAGGACGGGTGTAGGGAAGGTCCATAGCTGCACATTTCTTTACCAGCAACAGCTGTGCATATGTTGCGAATTTGGAGTGAAATTTGAAACCTTCCACCCCTGAGAGAGGGGTGAGGACAACGAAGTATGTTGTACTGCCAATTATAATTATCAGTTTACATGTCCAGCGGACATGTGTGCAAAATGGGCAGCTATGTATGGGGCGTAATTTTTTTGCGGGCACAGATTGCCCTTTTTTTTTTTTTCAGGGGAGAGTGAAAAGTGAGGTAGAGGAAGAAGGTATATTTGGGGAGGTAGGTTGGGTAGGTAAACAGACAAGACAAACAAGACGCATACAGGGGCAGAGTATGACACATGGGGTGGGTGAACACAATTGACAGGGACAGATGTTTGGAAATCGCAAGCCCATGAGCCCACAGATGGTAACAGTGGGACTGAGATCCCCACCCATCGGCAGTCACCACTGAACCTTCACAGACCTGAGTGTCACTGTGCTGGGGGCTGCATAGGAGGGGCAGGCTCACCCGTGAGTCACGCCACTCTCACCATGAGCTGGCATAGGGGATCAACAACTAAACCCTGGATCTCCCTATGCACCACAACCCGGACCCTTTGGAGGGTGACAGGAGGCCCTTCTCTGCCCACACTTGCAGGGGGGGATGAGCCCCATCCCCTGCAGTGCTTCCACCCAAAGGTGGCACAGGACCAATGGAGGAGGGTAGCCCAGGCTGGGCACCAGACCTGCTGGTGCCAGGTACAATTGCCAGCTGAGGAGGGACAGGTGGGTCCGCTGGGACCAGCCTTCCCATACATTCTGTGATTAGGTGTGTTTAATTACAACATAGATAACAGCATTCCAAATTAGTTGTAACAGCATGCAGTAATATTCCCATTAACCCAACACACCAGGTTTACAACAGTTGAACAGCAAGCATAACACATGCATATATTTAATGACAGTGGAGATTGCAACAGCATGCAGGGATAATTGGTGGCAACAGGCCACCAAGATTGTGGTGTTTTAACTGGGGACATGCATCAAAGTAAATGCAGATTTTATAGAACAATAGGACATATGTCCCAACAAATGTTATGAGATTAGACATACCCATTGAGGTGTGGAATTGCATTTTTTATGCACATGGAGTAGGGTGTAAAAAGAAACCTCCATTAACATCTTATTAGTACTTTAACTCTACACTACATTCCTATTGATTGCAGGCGTATATCCCCTACATGTATTATTACACTAGACAACATGCATTAGATTGCGTTATGGGTTTGGCTAGTTCATTATATACCTGACCTATATCTGACATAGTAACTGCCCAAGATGCAGATGCTACTGCTACGTACTTGTATTTTATTTATATATTCATGTATCTGCACATCTGGATGTGTTCACATGATGTTTTCACTTGATTTTATTCACAATCCTACATTTCAGGTAGCACACTCACATTTCTGGGGAACACCTTGACAAGCTACTCGTGTGCCAGATTTACCTATGCATGTCAGCCATTTAACAACTGTTGAGGACTGTTACATGCTTCACAGCTACTGGCACTTCCTTCATCCACTTTATATGAGACTGCACAACTGTGGGTTGTCAGCACTTAATACAACAGTAATATTTATTTAATGTAAGGGTACAACAACATTTCTAAGTAACTGACACAAACACACTCCAAGCATTATACCTTTCTTATTTACATTAAAACTATTTTCTACAGGCGCTCTCCTTTATTTGATATTACAGTGCATACAGTAGACCTATTCAGGACTTATTATACCTTTATTGATAGGTTACAACACTGTTTTTCAGGCCCACTCACTTATTTTCTATGACAGTGCATGCAGAGATAGTATCCCAGACATATTTTTGCTTTATTAATGTGTTACTACACTCTATTCCTGGCTATCTGACTTATGATATGTAACAGTACATGCAGAGGATTTATTCAGGGAATAAATGTTATATGCTTCACAGCTGCTGCCACTTCCTTCATCCACTTCTTATGGGACTGCACAACTGTGGGTTGACAGCACCTAATACAACAGTACTATTTATTTATTGCAAGGGTACAACAACATTTCAAAGTAAGTGACACAGCCACACTCCAAGTTTTATACCTTTATTAATTACATTGAACACTCTTTTCTACAGGCTCTCTCCTTTATTTGATATTACAGTGCATACGGAAGACATATTCAGGACATATTATACCTTTATTGATAGGTTACAACACTCTTTTTCAGGCCTGCTCACTTATATGTTATGACAGTACATGCAGAGATAGTATTCCAGACTTATTTTACCTTTATTGCTGGGTTAGTACACTCTATTTCTGGCTCACTGACTTATGTTATATAACAGTGCATGCAGAGGATTTATTCAGGACATTTTATTGCTGTATTATTGGGCTACAACACTTTTGTCATGCTCCCTCACATATATCATATAACAATGCATGCGGAATAATTACTAACCTGCCTGGTGGTGCAGCCTTAGCAGCCTATCTGCATAGGCTTGCTGATTCATAGCATGAACACCTGCAGCTGTGAAGTAAATGAAGGGATATTGAGACATACCTATCCATTATTTAGACTATATTAGCATGTCTTACATACTGCATTCCATGGCTACCTACTTAGTAGTGGGGCATCATGCATATGATGGGCCTCCTGGATCCATTGGTTCAGAAGGTCCTGCTTCTGTCTCTTCAGGTCTGCATGCTGGTGACGGGCCTGCTCACCAGTCTGAGGGACGACTGTGGCACTGGTGTGTTCATGAGCCAACCGGTTCCAAGCCTCTGCCTTATACTCCGTCTCTTGGAACTGGCCCTGCAGGAGTCGAGTTTCATGATGATGGACTAGGAGTCAAACCATGTATTTTGACTCCTCGACGCCTCAGCGTTGCGCTCTAAAGCGAGTACCCTCTACAGCACCAGCCATTCTAACTGCAGATGGGAGCTACAATCAGTTATGGCAAGTATTCCCGCCTATGGAGCTTAAATATGCCACATTTCCTGCACTTTTTTGTGATTGGCCATTTTTGAAAATTCTCGGCTGACTGCAGACCTGCTTAGCAATGGTTAATATAACATTTATAAGTATATATATGTTAGCAGTGGATGTTTAACTTAAGCTGTCGTGGCTTAGTGGTTCAGTACTTTGATTATGGTGCACAGTGTCCTGGGTTCAAACCTTATCATTGTTTTTTATTTTACTACTGTCCAGACAGGTTAGGGGGTGTGGCTGTGTTTAAGCAACTTTGCTCTACGTTGTTCCACGTTGCCCGATGGTGCGCTGGTTGGCGCAGCATGCACCTCCGCGCAAACCGATTGCACTGGGTAAAGTGCTATTTATCTATGGGCAACTACATTGCACTGGGTAAAGCACGATTTAGCTATGGGCAACTACACTGTGCTGGGTAAAGCGTGATTTAGCTATGGGCAACTACATTGCGCTGGGTAAAGCGCTGCTTAACTGCGGACAATTATATGTCAGGTTCCTTTATAAATTTACATTTTGTTCACTGATACATAGGCCATTTCAATACTTTTTAGTAAAAGTTTAATCATATATGTCAGGAATTATTTCATATTCTCATTTTTAACATAAAATAGGAAGGGGAGTGGTGGGACTCAAATTGTGAATGCCTCCTCTTTATGTGAACGCTCTACCACTATGCTATTACTATTTGGTGTAATTTGCGTACACATGCCTTATTATGCTCTTCCATGTCGAGATTGCTAACTACAGCTAAGCAATGGGCACACTCACACACACACACGCAAATACGGGCAGCTATATTGGGAATTAGAAAAAAAATGTAATGTTTTACTTTTTATAACTGTGCTGGGGGTTTACAATGTCAGGGAGTGTGGTGTTGGGTACATGACTCACTCTTGTGTGTTGACATTTTGCATTTCACACACATGCAGGGGCATGGACCTTTAGACTGCTCGGCACTCGGACATGCCCCCTGCATGCCTGCACAGTCTGTGTTAGGCTTGGGTTAGAGTCAGAGTGCCCTCATGAATATTCATGGCATGCTGATGTCATACCGTTCGACTGCAGCCTCCGAGTAAGACTTATTTAGTCTTACACGGAGGTTTTGTGAATCCAGGGGAGTGCATTTTAATTATCAGTGCATCTCTCTTCCTCCCATTTCCTACACATAAGGATTTTCATATCTATTATTTATTATAAAATGAGTGAAATTATAGGTTAAAAACAACAAATTCACTTATTGTGATTAATGATTACAAGTTCCCTTTCCATATTCATAAATTGCCATTTTATGGAATATACTGAACGTTTTTAGATTTAAGTAGCAACATTCTATTTTGTATAATCAGCAAATGGTAACTGAGTGATTATTGCAAATTTAATACTATTTATTCAGAATGTGATTGTTACATTATGTGACATTCCTAGTTCAGGCTTCTGTTGTTTCCCTTGGGTAACTTTGTCAGTTTGATGTCATGTATAAAACATTAATTACCTTGGTAACAGCTTAAATATTATGTTTGGCCAACAAAACCACAATTCAAGTTAAATCAATTATATGACTTGTTATACACATTTACCTATATGAGAAAATCATCATGCTTCCCCTTGATGTTTAATATAGTGTATGTCATTTATGACAAGTTAAAACAGTAGTGTTATTATACACAAGCCCATATTATTAAACTGAGTACCTATTTTCAATTTAATACTATTTGTTCAGATTATGATTGTTACATTCTGTGACATTTCAAGTTCAGGCTTCTATTGTTTCTGTTGAACAACTTTGTCAGTTTGATGTCATGTATAAAATATTAGTTACCTTGGTAACCACTTAAGTATTATGTATGGTCAAGATGGGTTGCAAAACCTACAATTCAAGTTAAAGCAATTACATGACTTGTTATGCATATTTACTTATTTAAGAAAATCATCATGCTTCCCCTTGATGTTCAATGTAGTGTATGTCATTTATGACAAGTTAAGACAGTAGTTTTATTATACACAAGCCCATGTTATTAAATCCTGTCTTCAATATCTAAATTTAGCGGACTGCTTCATCTTATATGACGATTATATAATTTATGTCTAGATTTACTAAAATCATACATTACATAACTATTGTGTGTGGGGGTTTTTTTTGGCTGTTGCTTAGTTATTTGAGAGACCACAAGCTGTAATGCTTATTCTTATTATTAGCTCCTTTCAAGCATGTTCGTACAGTCCATAGACTTTAAATTATGAGACCCTTATAGATTCTTATTTGTTATAAGTATATTTCCATCCTTACATACATACATATCAGTACTTCAAGCATGGGCAACATTACCCATCCAGTTTTGCCAGAATACCATTCACTAGTTCATGTTGTGTGCTTCCAGGCTGTTCTTAAAATATCCAAACCAATATTTGCCCTGTTACATTTTACCAGCCTGTTCCATGCAGTGGCTACTCTGCCATTGAACCATTCAACACAACTTCCATTCCCACAGATATTTCCACAAAGAAAATCTAATGACTCTCTAGCACTTCCCGGCAACCCCAAACATCCCTAGAATCAGCTACCCCCATATGCCCAACACATCCAAGCAAGCTCACCTCCCAGACCACTGCAAAGGTTACTGCACAAGACCAAGTGCTCTTAGTCTTTCAAAATAACTCAGACTTCCACTCTTATGTAAGTCCTTAATGTGTCTGGACCAAAATACATTTTAAATATAAAATTACGCTTATTTTTTTTCTGTTATCAAGAATCAACTTACTGAGCTAAACGAAGTATTGGTAGATCATCAATATGTGTACATGTGGTTTAAAACAGCCCCTTTATATATATATATATATATATATATATATATATATATATATATATATATATATATATGTATATATATATATATATATATATATATATATATATATATATATACATATCTATATCTCTCTCTCTCTCTCTCTCTCTCTCTATATATATATATATATATATATATATATATATATATATATATATATATTTATAAACCAAAAATTTCATTGCCGAGAATCATCTTAGAGGCTTCTCAGAGCCATTAAGTATTATCGTCACTCTATCTCCATTACCATAGCAACCTGGGAGTGTCTCTTTCTGCTTGTGTGTCTGTGTACCTCATACCAGAGGCTCACAATGCACCTGAAGCAAAGCTTCACTTCACTACAACTTCAAGCCTAAATTCCCTCCCTTTCACCGAGACAGCAGGAAAAGAACAGAGAGAAAACAGATAAAAAAAAAAAAACTCCCAACAAGCCGCCACAGCAAGAGATTCTTGAAGCCTTCCCACCTCTACATCAGTAGATGTATAGACAATCTATTCTCTGACAAAATATCCCAAATCACAGTTTTATCCACCCCTTCCCCTGGATCCAGGCTAAAACACCAAATGTCTCTTCCTAGTACACAAGCATCGGTAAACCTCAATCACAAGCCACAACCCACAGCTTCCTGGATACAAAAAAGGGCAACATACAACAGCAGTCAGAAACAACTGCATCCACACACACCATGTCGGGCTTAATCAAACAGCACTCAAAGCTATGATATCTGCCATAACTGATATTAACTATGTTTAGACAGAATAATAATGACATTTGTACTAGCTGCCAGACACAGTTGCATCCACGCACACTATATTAGCATTGATCAAGCAGCACTTGTAGCTGTGATACCTGCCATAACTGATATTAACTATATTTAGACAGAATGATGACATTTGTACTAAGAGCTTGCTACTATTATTTAACCAGGATATACATGACATTTCTAAATCACACTTTAGCTGAAGATGGCATTAGTCTCCATGCCAGCATTTTTTTCATAACACTTTACTGTTACTGCTATTATATATGATGTTAATTTGTTACATTTGAGTCTGAACTCTGATGAATGGTACCTTGTTGAATTATTTAATTAATTACTTAAATTATTATAAGTATAATCAATGAAAAATGAACAAGAAAGGTATTCACTGAGTTCAAGTAGGGGAATAGAAACATCTATGTTTGTATATGTTGATTTGTTTGGCTTATTGTTGTTGCTTGTCTTTCGGCTTTTTCTCGGTAAGGGGTTGCCACAGCGGAACTCCGGTCTGCTAATGATTGGCAGTAGATTTTTATGAAACGCCAAGGTGCCAGCTCGACGCCTAGCCTTCAACGAAGGCACGCCCATTTACGCACGCATGTCTTTCAAATGCTACCCAACTGCGGGGAGGACATGCAGACTCCACACAGAAGGCACTCCCAACCAAGCCGAGAATCAAATGGGAGAACCTCTTGCTGTGAGGTAACAACGCTACCGCTGTACCACCGCGGCATATATAATGTAAATAGTAACCCATCATGACCTACCTTTGTGAAGAATTATTGGACTCGTTGAACATTCTGAATAAATCATTACTGTTTCTCAGTTGTTTAAGAAACCCTCCTTTTTTAAAAATAAAAGATGACAAGTGATGGTACCATATCAGTTGATACTTTGATAGATGTAGTTGTAAGAGTTATTTTTTGGGGACAGCTGTCTTGGAATCAGTTTTTTGTTTCTTCTTTCTAGCATCACTCCAAGAATTTTTTTTTTTTATTCTTTTAAGAGTAAGGGCAATCCATTCCATTTCTTCTTGGATAAACACTATGTTGTTGTTTTTGATGAATATAGTAGCTTCTTCTAAGTCAATAAAGGTTTTCATCTCATTGGCAAAAAGTATTTTTATCTTGGCTGGAAAGGCCAGCTGTGCTTTAATGTTGTTTTGTTTCATCAGTTTTATTATTGGCCAGACTATTTTCCTTTGTTCTAGTATTCTGGAAGAATAATCATTGTCAAACCTTATAAGGCTTTGATTGTATTTTAAGGGTGATTTTCTCCAAGCAGATTTTGATATCAGTTCCTTGTCCAGAAATGAAATAAATTTTATAACTATGGATCTAGGTGGAGTATTTGTTCAGTTAGAAGCAGGTTTCCTCAGTGCTCTATGCCCCCTTTCAATTCCAAATGAAAGTCCCTCTTTCAAGTCTAAAAATTCAGGAATCCAGGTTGTTAAGAATGAAATAATGTCTTCTCCTTCAGTGTTTTCAGGCAGACCAAAGATCCTTATGTTGTTTCTCCTTTCCCTGTTTTCTAAGTCATCTGTTTTATCAAGCAACCATGTATTCTGTTTAAGCAGAAATTCCTTTTGGAATTCTTCCTCTTTGAGTCTCCCTTCAATGTCATTTAGAGAAGTCTCTACATTTGTTATTTTTGTATGGTGTTGCTGCAATAGTTCCTTACGAGTATCAGTCTGTTTTTGAGAATTTAATTTGAGATTTTCTAAGTCATTTTTAAAGCCATCCATTTTCAAAGATAGTTCCTGTAAGGTAGATGTCATCAATTGCAGTTCTTTTTTCAAAGCAGCATCTGGATGACCATTCCTTGAGTTGTTCATATTCTCAATATATCTCCAAGTTATTTGACAGGAAAGTTTTGTATATCTCCACCAAAATTGATATTTATGTAGTTTAGTAGTTTATCTATAGATTTCTGACATTTTAAACTTGAAAATAATAAAATTTTCCTATATTATTATACTAGTTTATGGAGCTCTCAAAATTCACTGCTCTCAGTTTGCCATCTAGGCTCCGCCCCCCCATTTTTCAAAACTTTTACTACATTTGGGTGTTGTGAAGTCAGCAGATATCAAAAAAACCACACTGAAAAACCCCTCAGGTCTTGGCAGGCAAACAATTCCAATAAATAGCTGAAATAGAGCGTTGTGTTGAATGTAATAGTTCCACAATTCACAACAGTAAAACGTTTGTTAGAATAAAAAAGCGTTTAATCCGCAATCCAAGAACAGTTTAGCGCTTTCACTCATACAAGTTGAGCTTCATCAGAACTAATCACCATTTTAGAAAAAACAGTTTAAATGCACTTTTTGGCGCCAAAAATTGAAATTCTTTAAAGACACATTACTCTGAATGAACTGTATGAATTAATATCATGTTTGAATTAATTAAATGCCAGCAAATGACTGTAAATATAAATATAAACTATAAATATAAATATTATATAGTACCTAACACTATTAAAATTGTTCTATTAATAACTTTAAAATGACGTGAAATGTCACAACATATATTTAATAGATATTGAATCATTTAAACCTGGTTCATGTGCAGCATCTGTATACAATTGCCACCAGGTTTCCTTGTACAATAATTGTTCTTTAAAATTCCCACCCCTATTACTTATCTCAACACAGTCTATAATACCAAATTTGAAAGAATGAGTCGAGTCATATTTGCTAACATGCCTGAACAGCGCATTATTCTCATTTCTAGTTTTTATACTATACATATGAGAATATATTCTTTTACTAAACTTTTGCTCAGTTTTTCCTATGTAAAAACTTGGGCATCTTTCACATTTAGCTAAATAAACCACCCCCTTAGTATTACAATTGCCTGATTTAAATCTAATAATGGTATTATTAACATTTCTCAATTTAATTTTTTCTTCTTCCGTAATATTCTTACACTGACGACACATACCACATTTCTTAATATGATCACCTTCACTATATTTGTTGTCAATTCTTCTCTCCAACAACTTCTTCAAGTTGTTCCCCATTTTGTAAACAAAAGTTGGTGTACTACCCAGTATGTGTATAATACTGTCTGCTTGAATAATACTCCAATTGTTAATAATAATGTGTTTTATTTTAGCTACGTGTGGACCATACTCTAATACACATACCCTTCCAGAATTTGTCGTTGGTAAACTTTTTTCTAACGTAATTTTGTTGTTACATGTACCATACACACATTCCCCTAACAGGGGTTTATATTTAATACCCCAGTCTTTAATCAAACTTGCTGAAATTCTCTTTAATGTTCGACACTCATAACCTCTACTTTTAAAAAGGTCAATAATGTAAGAGACTTCTTCCAACATATCATGGAAATTCGAAGTCATTCTTATGGCTCTAATAATCTGCCCTTTGAAAATATTATTAAACATTTTCCTAGGGTGATTACTCGAAAACTACAAATAATTGTTGGAAAATGTGTTTTTTCTGTACAATTTAGACTCAAAACAATTATTACCTTTGAACACATACGTGTCCAGGTAAGCCAAACCATGATAATCACAAGTTAAAGTGAATTTCAAATAATCACTACTGTCACGGATATATGCAAGAAAATCATCCAATAATGTCTTGGTGCCTTCCCACAAAATGTACACATCGTCCAAATACCTTGAATAATATTTACTGTATTGGTTATATTTACTAGGGAAAATAATCCTTTCTTCCCAGTCTAACATAACTAGGTTGGCAAATATGGGAGCACATGATGCTCCCATAGCCACACCTCGTGTTTGTTTAAAAAATTCTCCTTCGTGTTCAATGTAATTATGTTCTAGCACCAATGACGAATGAAATACACAACATTACGTGTTTATTGAAAGAAATTGGGCGAACTCCCAATTGTCGCCCAGACTATATTGGTAACATTCAACCAGCACAGGAAGGTGATTCCATTCCTATTTTACAAGTAACGCACCCCGCTATAAATGATACTAATGAGAACAATCTCAACAAGTCTAATTTCTCTAGTGTGGAATCTGATGCTATACCTAACGGACAGAGAGGTGAGCGCAATTTTTCAAACTTGATTGATTTGCCAGTAACCCACCAACAGCGGAGCAGTAGCAGGTTGGGGTTGTCTGATTTCACTTTTGACTTTGTATTTACCGAGAATGAGGATAAATTTCAACGAATGGGTACAAAACCTAAGAGACAAGTACCCGAATGAGCATATGCCAATTGTACTAAGGTTAATGGTCGAGAGTGTTGTTCAGAAGTCAACACTAACAGGACAGTACGTACAGGTCAACATCAGTCTCAAGTAGATGACTGTTTGCAAAAGTTTTTACATTATACCTGTGATTTTAACACCAAAAAAGGTACTGAATCACTACAAAACAATTCTATGGCTAAATGTGGTTCTTTACGTGAACTTATTTACTTGTTTGGGAAGAAATTGCAACTTATCAACAACTTAAAAATGGACAATGCATATTTTGCTAAATGTATTGAGTCTAACGTAGTCCCGATGGGGCTTAGATTTTTCAAAGTTCCTATGGGATTAGAGTTAACAGAGTCAGTGATGTCAGATTTCAATATTCTTTTTGATTCATTTGGTATTCAATTTATGTAATATTTGATAAAATACAACGATAGTTATCTTTGTAAGTTGTTTTTGGAAGTGGAGAATATCAATAATGAAATACAGCGTGATGCACTTTTTCCGCAATGGGAAAAGTTGTATCAAAAACAATTTCAAAATGTTGAAATGTTTTCTAAGAAGTTACATAATAGAAAGACACAAAAGTTATTAAGAGATATCACTCAATACCAAAAAAATGTAGCATATAAATGGAATAAGATTAATAAAAATTTCCAAACACAATCAAGTGTTAAATAGGGAAAAAGGTATGTATTCTAACAATAGTGTTGGATATGCTGGTAAAGAAGATTATTTTTTGGGGGAGGAGAACACCTACAAGCCGAAGAGGTACAAGAGAAGGGAAGAACAACACCCCAGATACCAGCAATGGTAACTAAGGACAAAAATCCACTAGACAGTCATGTTATCAATGTGTTTGAGAGGAATGATGACAATGTTTATGACTGTCGTAAGCCTAGTTTCTTAGTTCATGGTCAGGACACCTTTTTAGACATTGACAATCCTGAAATTTTGATTGACACTTCTGTGAATAATGTAATAGAAGAAGAGGGTATATTGAGGGTTGGTAATGTTTTTTTCTTACCAAAACTTTAATATTTACAACTATACAGACATGGATATTAACAAAATTCATTTTAAATTGTTGTCGAAGGGTTTAAAGTTTATTCCCACTGCAAAACCTAAATTAGTGGATACGTTGATTGAATTTAAGAAATACGCACGTAAACTAAATCTGGCTATTTTATTTAAAGATGGTGTTGAGACATCGACTACACCTCGAAATACTATAGGACAGTGTAAGTTATTAAAAAAGAAAAGTAAATTTATTCCGCCCACACATCCTACAGTGTCAGTCTTTGATAGAGTAGTCACTAGACATATATATAAGTTATTTAACAAGATTTATGTTAGTAAATCGGATGTTAATTTGACTACCGCAGAGATAGAGTTACTAGAGGAATTACGACAGAGTGAAACAGTACGTGTAATGAAACCCGACAAGGGAGGGGGAATAGTTATCTATGACAGCAATGCATATTTAAATAAGATACATGATATTCTGTATAACACAGACAATTATCAGATAACATCTTACAATGAGATTCAGACTTCATATAGGCAAATAGACTACCATATTGAAGAATTTTTGATAGATCACAGAATCTCAGATGAAATATACAGATTCATCAAAGTGGAATATCCATTGTTGGCTAGGATTTTTGGTATTCCAAAAACTCATAAGTATACTATTGACCCTCCGCTTAGACCTATTATTTCGGGAAGTTACTCAAAGACCTTTTCTATGGGTGTTTTGATTGACCAACAATTAAAACATATCTATGATATCGTACCCCATATGGTCAAGGACTCTTGGGAGTTTTTAAGAAAATATCCCATAACTACATGGAAATCAGACCTTTTGTTTGTCACTGTGGACGTTGTGGATTTGTTCAGTTGTATACCTAAAGCTTCAGGTTTAGAAGCATTTTTGAATAGTGTAAGAAAATACAGTAGTTTATCTTGGGACAATATATGTTTGATTATGGAACTAATGTCATTGGTGCTAGAACATAATTACATTGAACACGAAGGAGAATTTTTTAAACAAAGACGAGGTGTGGCTATGGGAGCATCATGTGCTCCCATATTTGCCAACCTAGTTATGTTAGACTGGGAAGAAAGGATTATTTTCCCTAGTAAATATAACCAATACAGTAAATATTATTCAAGGTATTTGGACGATGTGTACATTTTGTGGGAAGGCACCAAGACATTATTGGATGATTTTCTTGCATATATCCGTGACAGTAGTGATTATTTGAAATTCACTTCAACTTGTGATTATCATGGTTTGGCTTACCTGGACACGTATGTGTTCAAAGGTAATAATTGTTTTGAGTCTAAATTGTACAGAAAAAACACATTTTCCAACAATTATTTGGAGTTTTCGAGTAATCACCCTAGGAAAATGTTTAATAATATTTTCAAAGGGCAGATTATTAGAGCCATAAGAATGACTTCGAATTTCCATGATATGTTGGAAGAAGTCTCTTACATTATTGACCTTTTTAAAAGTAGAGGTTATGAGTGTCGAACATTAAAGAGAATTTCAACAAGTTTGATTAAAGACTGGGGTATTAAATATAACCCCCTGTTAGGGGAATGTGTGTATGGTACATGTAACAACAAAATTACGTTAGAAAAAAGTTTACCAACGACAAATTCTGGAAGGGTATGTGTATTAGAGTATGGTCCACACGTAGCTAAAATAAAACACATTATTATTAACAATTGGAGTATTATTCAAGCAGACGACAGTATTATACACATACTGGGTAGTACACCAACTTTTGTTTACAAAATGGGGAACAAAATGAAGAAGTTGTTGGAGAGAAGAATTGACAACAAATATAGTGAAGGTGATCATACTAAGAAATGTGGTATGTGTCGTCAGTGTAAGAATATTACGGAAGAAGAAAAAATTAAATTGAGAAATGTTAATAATACCATTATTAGATTTAAATCAGGCAATTGTAATACTAAGGGGGTGGTTTATTTAGCTAAATGTGAAAGATGCCCAAGTTTTTACATAGGAAAAACTGAGCAAAAGTTTAGTAAAAGAATATATTCTCATATGTATAGTATAAAAACTAGAAATGAGAATAATGCGCTGTTCAGGCATGTTAGCAAATATGACTCGACTCATTCTTTCAAATTTGGTATTATAGACTGTGTTGAGATAAGTAATAGGGTGGGAATTTTAAAGAACAATTATTGTACAAGGAAACCTGGTGGCAATTGTATACAGATGCTGCACATGAACCAGGTTTAAATGATTCAATATCTATTAAATATATGTTGTGACATTTCACGTCATTTTAAAGTTATTAATAGAACAATTTTAATAGTGTTAGGTACTATATAATATTTATATTTATAGTTTATATTTATATTTACAGTCATTTGCTGGCATTTAATTAATTCAAACATGATATTAATTCATACAGTTCATTCAGAGTAATGTGTCTTTAAAGAATTTCAATTTTTGGCGCCAAAAAGTGCATTTAAACTGTTTTTTCTAAAATGGTGATTAGTTCTGATGAAGCTCAACTTGTATGAGTGAAAGAGCTAAACTGTTCTTGGATTGTGGATTAAACGCTTTTTTATTCTAACAAACCTTTTACTGTTGTGAATTGTGGAACTATTACATTCAACACAACGCTCTATTTCAGCTATTTATTGGAATTGTTTGCCTGCCAAGACCTGAGGGGTTTTTCAGTGTGGTTTTTTGGTTCCGGAGTTTTTCAACACGCTGATACTTGGTTCTCTGAAGTCAGCAGATATGTATGCAGTTCCATATCTACAGATCTATACATGTAATCAATTGTGAGGAGGCCCATACCTCCTTCAGAATGGGGAACATATAATCTTAGTATGCACTGATTTTTATAAATCATTTGATGAGCATGAAGCATCCTTCTTGCTTTCCTGTCCAACCTATCCAACATGTTTTGGGGTCAGTCAGTCACTCCAAAACTGTAGTTTAGGACAGGAAGAGCAAATTGGTTTATAGCTTGGACTTTGTTCTTAGTTGATAGTGCTGTTTTCAGTATTAATTTAAGTCTTCTAAAATATTCCTTCTCTCTCTCTGATTTACACATCATGTGGTGCATAAGACAATGAGCACCTTACAACACTCATTGTTTATGTAGCAGTTACAGGTTTTATGGGATTAGGTTGCTAGCCCAAGTCCCAACCCTCCTCAGCGGGTGCACCACACACACACACACACACACACACACACACACACACACACACACACACACACACACACACACACACACAAACACACACACACACAGACACACTCACACCTAGGGCCAAATTTAGAGTGTCCGATCCACCAAGGCCAATTTTAGTGTTCTGATGAAGTCTGATAAATTTTCAGATGAAAGCACTTAACTGTGTTGTTTAAACATTAATAAATGAGTTTTGTATTCCGAGCTTTCACAATTGTTACTTTTGGAACGTTACTTCAATTTTTGGACCAGTTTTAGTGTGCCCAATCCACCTACAGCATGTCTTTGGAATATGGAGTAAACCCACGTCAAATGCAGGAAGAAGATGCAGACTCTGCACAAAAGGCACCCCATCTGAGAATCGAACCAGAGAATTGTGTGAGGCAACAACACTAACTGCTACACCATTGCACCACCCAAAATATTCCTTACTAAGTTTTATTTGCATTTGTTCATGTTTTATTGCTGATCCTTCATCGATTCCCAAGTATTTACACACTTTCTCTAGTTCAAGTTCTTTTATAACACATTCTTGTCTCAAACTGATGTTTTCTTGGTGCTGTAGCTTTCCTGCTCAAAAGGTTGCTTTTACACATTTATCAAGACCAAATTACATTCTTATATCATGAAAAGGTTTTGACCACTTGCAGGTATGCTTTCAGTTCCTCATCTGATAAACTATACAACTTCAAATTTTCTACAAATAGAAGATGAGAAGTCTTTACACTTTTTCTGGGAGACAAATTGCATCCATGACCTAATTTAAGTAGACAGCTTAATGGGTTAAGGACAAGACAAAAGAACAGCAGTGGCAGAGAGTCACCATGGAATATCCCCCTTTGAATTCTTATCCCCGGAATAAAAATTTGTCCTTTATCATGGCTTAACTGAAAAGTAGTTTGCCACTGTTTCATGGTCACTGTAATGTAAACAATCAGTGTAGGGTGTATCTTATACATTTTAAGCACTCTTTTATCCATGAATGTGGGATAATCTCAAATGCTTTTTGTAACCTATCCATGCCATACTTAGATTTTTTTCCCCTTTTCACAGTTGTCCATTATGACTTTAACAACAATGATCCTTTGCTCCATATGGCTTTCTTTTATTACCCTTTTTTTTCTATTGCAATGATTGAGTTTTCTTCTAAATGACTATAAACTCTGTTTGCCCCAATTCCAGTGTATAGTTTATACATCAAGGGAAGGCAAGTTGTTGGTCTATAGTTATTAGGAGAGCTTGCAGGTTCGCTCTTAGGTATGAGCATTGTTTTTCCTGTTGTTAACCAGGCTGGTGTGTATTCAGGGTGTGCATATAAATAGTTCTTACTCATGGCTAAATCTTCATGCAAAGGTGTTAATACCTTTAACCAGAAGTCAGGTACTGTATCTGAGCCTTGGGTTTTCCAGTTTGGAGCTTTTCTTAACTTTGTTTCAATCTCTCTGGCTGTTACTTCATCCCATTTCATATCCTGCACATTTAAACTTCTTATTCTTTCTTTTACTTCTAACCTTTTAGCATCTTTGTTATATTGAACAGGATTTTCATAGATATATCTCCAAAATGTATCAATTTCTTCTTTTTTTGGTGGTGTTTCAATTCCTTTAGCCTTGTTTCGCAATTCTCGATAAAACTTTTTGGGTCCTTGATAAATTCCTTATTTTGTACTTTTCTTAATTTCTCCAAATCTTTTGGGTTTCTAATACCATGACGGGAGTGGACCCCATTCCTAAGTCAAAGTACGATTAAAGTTCATGAACTTAGTCTTTTCCTTCATATTTATCAACATATCTTCTAAGTTTTTGTGCCCATGCTGATATTTTTAGTTTATTATTTGCGATAGTTAACTATAGCTCCTGATCTGTTATAATATTGTATGTTGCTTTTATCACATCTATCTTTCTATATTTTGTCACTCTGTTCCCTCTTCTATAGGCTTCTAATAGTGACACTTCTTGTCTTAAACGCTTTATAGTTTTCTCTATTCGATACTTTCATGATGGCATTCATTTTCTCCCCTTCCTTTCCGTTACTGCTCTGTGTTTTTGTGGTAAGACTTTAACTGTTACATACTTATTTCTGTTATATCACATGAATCTCTATGGTCCTATTTATGGTGTTCATTTGTTTTATCAAACTTCTAACTTTTTGGGTTTATTGACCTTCTGTAGTCTATTTCTTTCAGTGATCTTAATAAGTCTACCCATCTCTATTAAATTAAGCAACTCTTCTCTTAGATCATTTTCTTCTAAAATGAGAGCACATCATTTGTCCTCCATTTCCTGTGGGCATTCTATAGAAAATTCCAGAGCGTTTTCTTGTGTGATGTTCTCTTCAATTTCATCCAGTGTCATCTATTGCTCTTTCATATGGCAACCCACTGGCCTATCACTCCACAACATTGACTGCATCAGAGTCGCCACTGTTTCCTGTTCTTTCCTTTGCTGTCCAACTCCAACTAAACGTGCTGTCCAGTTCCAACTGAACATTTGTACTGTTTTCTTATGGAAGGCTCCAAAGTATCTTCAAATGGAAACTGAACCAGTAGTGTTGCATAACAGCAGTGGTGAGGTAGTATAACTCCATATGTGCTATGGAGTGGTGTGATTCCATTAGTGGTGTGTGACTCCAATGTTGCTGCACAACGTCTGTGGTATTGTGTAACCCTTCAAGTACTGCATAGCTTCATTGATACTACATGACTTTACTATTATCATACGCCTCTACTGAGCAATGTATGACTTCACTAGCATTGTAATACTGTAGTGTTGATCTATGACACCATTAGAATTGCATGATGCCATTAGTGTTGCATCTTTTGTCATACTATACACAAGAATCAGACATAGCTCATAACATGCATACCTCATAAGCAAAGCAGAGTATATTCAAGGAGGTGTTGAAATATGCAAAGTAAATCACAAAGAGATCCTAAGCTATTTGAACAGCACTCTGAAGATATTTGTAACTGGCACTTCAAAATCATGGCAGCTCTTGTTAAGGTACAACACTGTGCTCTAAACTGGTCTGATAAAGGACCGGAATCATATTCTACCTGCCGAAGGCCTGTTACATGGAGAAGATCAAGGCTTGCACTAAAAGAAATTATTGGAAGAAAACAGATATCAGGCAGGAGTTTGGTGAGTTCCTAGAGACCATCAAAGTGATTATCTACTCTGACCATCACAGGAGTCACAAGTACGGGGACCTGAAGATGCATAGAACAGACCAGTTGGTGGAGTAGATAGACCATGCAGAGGCAAGAAAGCCAGAGTTCTACAGTAAATAACACTTTGTTTTTCTTTTCTGGGTGGTGGGGTGGGGCGGATATTTAAAATGGATAAAAAATTTCAGGACACTGCATTATTCAAGGTATTTGGTAAAAAAATATGCAACTACAGAAGCGTATTGATAGTGTCATTATAAGAATGGTAAAGAAACCATAAAATGAGTGTATATAGAACTACATCAGTTCAGAAGCATGTAATGCTGATGTGATAATATTAATTACCCATACAAATGTAAATGTAAGATGTGTATTGTTAAAATAATAATTTGCATATGTATGTCTGAAAAGCACGTGTATAAATTTGCATAAGAAGTCAAACTAACAGTTTTCTATCTGTTTAGACTTTCAGTTTTTATTTATTTTTTATCATTTTGTTGACCGGCAAAGTCCGACTAGGACAGAGCCTATTTTCAGCGGAGGCCCGGGGAGAATTATTGCATTGAGAGTTACTGCATTACATTAGTTGCATTGAAATTACATGCAGACAGTTTATGCAGGTATGCAGGCCAGGAATTGTTTACTAGAGAATTAGCTGAATCCTTTCTTTTCAGAATTGTAACTGCACAAACAACATGGCTGAAGTCAGTCAGGTAACACAGCCAAGTCAGGCTGGAGGTTGGGGAAGGTTGTGGGGGTTGTGGGGGTTGCTGCTTTCTGAAGTGAATGTCCAGCATATAAATTACTGAAAAACAGCCAATATTATTAACTCTGTATTACTTCTGCATACCTATTTTTAATCATCACCTTATATGCTTATAATTGCTTAGGAAGTAAACTATAAAGCATGCGCTTTTGGACAGTTTAGGAAATGAAAACTTTCATAACTTGACATTATTATGCATGTCTGCACATTCATGCTGCATGAAATTCAGAGACTGCTACATGCAATGCATACATATTTTAGAATAAAAGATTTGAGCAAAGCCATCTCCTTTTCTTTATTAATAACATTAAATGGGAGATTACCAAATTATGAGAATTCCGATAGTATTATATGTTTCAACAAATGCATGGTTAAGCAAATAAGGCAAAGAATATACCTGATTAGAAGTAATAATAACATCCTTAGATGTAAATGGGAAAAAAATTGCATTATATATAAAAAATAATTGTCTCAGTTCTTCTCATTGCAGCTGAGGTGGATGTCTCTTATAAGAGGAGACACCAGGAGCAGTGACAAGAGACGCTGACCGAGTACTTTGGTAAGGTTGAATAAATTAGTGTATAGTAATTTTATGTTTATCTGATTTCAATGTTTTATATATATATATATATATATATATATATATATATATATATATATATATATATATATATACACACACACACACACACACACACACACACACACACACACACACACACATATACATATACGTTTATACACACACACAAGTGCGCACGCGAGCACACACACACGCACACACACGCACACATATATACATATACTTATATGTATATATAGATGTCTATCAGATGAGTGAGTTTTCAGAAACTCAAATTTCATATGGTCGAGACCAAATGATTGAGTTTTTAAAAACTCAAAGCTTTTGAATGGAGAACATGGTACAGCAGGGATCAGGAAATTTACCCTTTTTTCAGTGTAGTGCGATCTTGGAATTGGTATATATAATTTGTAGTGTGTGAGGGGAGGTAAAATATAAACAGAAAAGTAGATTTTTGTGTCTTGGGGGGGCTATTTTTGATGGAAATCCGATCATATGGTCTCGTCCATATGAATTTCGAGTTTCTGAAAATTCGATCATAAGATGTAGATCTATTATATATATATATATATATATATATATATATATATATATATATATACTTGTAATTCCTGAATGGCCACTCCAATGAATAATGGAACATCGAGATGATGTTGGCGAAAAATTTATTTTACAAACTCCTGTATCATCATAATGTAACTCTAGGAAACTAACCACTTTCCCAACAACACTTTAAAATGATAAAACGAAACCAAAGAAAATTAAACCCACACAAATGGGAGGGCTGCATCCCCCCCTCCCACATCACCCCTAGCTAAATATACCAACTAATATACCAACTCAGAGATTGGAGTTGAGATTGATAGTGGAGATAAGGGCAAAGTTCACCATGGTGAACTTATATATATATATATATATATATATATATATATATATATATATATATGGGTCTACTTCTATTCACCAACATCCCATTTCACTGAAACCCATTTCACTGACAGCTCATTTCACTGACAAACTTTCAAGGTGGGGGCTTCGCCCACACCCTTAAATGTGGGTTGTGCCCCACACCCCCAACTATATATTACAACTCCACGGTCGCACAACAGTGGGGAGGGGGGCAAATCCCAGGTTTTTGCCCTGATTACTTTTGTCAGTGAAATGAGGCTGTCAGTGAAATGGGTTTCAGTGAAATGGGATGTTGGTGAATAGAAGTAGACCCATATATATATATATATATATATATATATATATATATATATATAGGGAAAAGATCAACAGTAAGTCATACAAAATTATTTGAAGCAATACAGAGCCTTCAGCATTTTACTCAAAGCAAGAAATAGATGTCAGTGTTTAACTGCAGTACTTCTGTCTTTAACTGATTTTATTAGTGTATTTAATGAATTTATTGACAGATGAAAGTAAATGAAGGAATAGATTGCAATCAGTACATTACTAGAAGCAAGAGTGTGACAGATTTCAGTACACAAGTGAAGAAATTAATGTCATTAAAGTCTAAAAACAAATTAATGAGAGCCATCTGAAACTGAAAGAACAGATTTCATTCAGTGCATTACTTCAAGTAAGACTGACACATCTGTAGTATATAGGCCTATAACTGATGTTATAAGTTCCAATTATATATGACAGGTGTTTTTAAAATAGTATTTCAAACTAATGTATTTCAGGCAAAAGTATAATAATTATGTTTATGTTGCACACACAACCTGTAAAATGTCACCATTACTTAATATCAGGCAGTGTCCTGCAAAGTATGCATAAGCATTTCCCATAGCACATCCTAAAAGTGGGTAAAAACACTTCCCATCATCCCAAGGTTTGCATCAACACATCCCCTACACTTTGAAATAAAACTATAAATAAAGACTCCACATGTTATGTTTTACTTAAAAAAAATAAAATAGAAATGTTTTAAAGTTCCTGTTTTTCTTTTGGCTTTTCCTGGTTAGGGGTCGCCACAGCGGAACTCCGGTCCGCTAATGACTGGCAGTAGATTTTTACGGAGCCGAGTTGCCAGCCTGATGCCCAGCCTTCAATGAAGGCATGCCCATTCACGCATGTCTTTTGGATGCCACTCGACCACGGGGAGGACATGCAGACTCCACACAGAAGGCGCTCCAGCCGAGAATCGAACGGGAGAACCTCTTGCTGTGAGGCAACAACGTTAAAAGACATTAAATACTGTGTAACTTTATATGCGATTGCATTGACTGTATTTTCTCTTTTGTCTCTCCCCCATCTGTTTTTCTTTCTGTGTTTGTTATTTCATTTATGCATTTCCTTTGTCCTTTATTATTTACTTTTCTCCCATTTATGCTAATTTTTTCTACAGCTACAAAATCCCATGGAGCGACCTGGGCATATGCCTCCCAGGTTAGGGAGTGTTCACTCTCTGTCTGACTGGGGACCTCCTCGCAGGTGTAGGGTGCTGTCATTATTTGTGTTGCACCCTAGCAGAGGAGAAAAGGACAAATTCCTAGAGGTAGTCTGGAGGATTCAGCCAGTTGAGGCAGTTTGTAGAAGACATGCAGTCCCAGCTTGTGCTGACAAGCAGACCACCACAGTCCCCTACCCCCTCAACATCATGGTCCTGCACTGCCCCACCATCTGGCAATGGAAACGTTTGAGGCTCTGTGTGCTGGGAGTCCTGCACATGCTTCAGCCCATCTTCCCTTATCATTTCACTTGCACCCTCTTATCTATTTCCCACACACACTACTCTCACATATAACAAACATTTGAAAAGGTGAGGGGTTAACCTGACAAAAGCATTGTGCTGATCCCCTAGCACAACCCTCTTGACGTTTCCTTTATCTGCTCTCCTCTTTGTTGTGCCTCTCATTTTTCAAACTTTCCTATCACTCCTTTCTATTTTTTAATGAAACTATCAGGGTGTTCACATCAGGATATCCCTATATAAAATATATTAAACCCTTTTATTTTGTTAAGAGATCAATAATAAAAGTTGTGCAGGCCACAGTCTGCCTTATGTATTTTAAACATGACTGTGTTTAGCTGCATTCATCCTTAATATCCAAATAGGTATAAATATTACAAAGTAATCCAAAGCTTATGGTTTTAAAGCACCCCTTTCATCCCTTGATTTCAGTTGTTTACCCTTTTGAATTAAGTAGCCATATTCTTCAAAATGCCTTTGTTTTTCTTTATTCATCTCAAATGCACTGTGCTTAGCTTATTTACATATATAAAAGTAGCAGCACTTATTACACGTAAGCACTACATACATGCAAAACACCAGCCTATGAATACCACACATATTATTTTTGCAGCAGCATATTTCTCATTTTCTTTTACATTTAAATTAATTCTCTTCAGAAGTGCTGGATGTCGATGCTCTGAAAATAAATATTTGCTGTTTTTCTTTGAATTTATGTGCATTTGCCTTTCTGATGGACAACTGGCTGTTGGAGGGGGGGGGGGTGATGGGCTGTTATTTGAGTGATTGCTGGTCCCTTCCAGCATTTATGACAGTAGTGATAACAACATATGCACAATGCACATTGTTTTCTGTAATTAAGCACCATTAGACATTTTCTGTATTAATTCAGAATGAGATAAATTTTGCTTTAAAGCTTGAGGCATAGAGACTGTGTGCATAAAGACCAAAGAAAATATGTTATAAATATTTTTGGAACTATTCTTTAAAAGTTAAGAAATGAAAAATAACTAGTTGAGCATATTAGAAGTTTACAAGAAACTGTAGCATTGATCAGAATGGAGGCTAATACTGAATGACGTGCATGCTTCAATGTAAAATAATTACTAAAAGCGTTCAACATCAGAAGTTCATACTTAAAATGATTACTTTTTCAAAGTGTTCATTTATTAACAGATCACTGACACATTATATCAGTAATAATGAGAAAAGTGTCATATACTGATGTAGCTCATTTATAGCTGAACTCGAATGCAGAACTACATAGTTATACAGCTTCCCAGAACAAGAGAACACGTTTATTTTAAGTGTACAGTAAACTGTATATACATAACTAGACGTGTCTGAGGCAGCAGTCCTCATTTGTGAAGTGAATTATAATTTATTACTGTAATATGCATACATATATCATAAAGTTAATCTTCGAATTCATCCTCTTTGTTAATTACAGCCTATTTCCAGAAGAGGTCACTGCTGAAAAGATTTAGAAGAACCATAACAACAAGACTTTATGAACTAAATTTACACTGTTTAAGCTGAAAGTCTTAAAAACAGAATTGCTGAGAATGGTGAGAACCTGAAGAAGTGTAGCCCCTAGCTGACAGTACATGCCCTAGCTGACTTTACATGCAATTTTTTTTTTGTTAGAAGTGCAGCTGGTTGAGGGGGAAGGATTAGTTTAGCTCCGTACTTAGTCTGAAGTAGAACAGGATTACATCCACAGGCCAAGACACAACAACCATTTTATCAGAAGCTAGCATTTAGGAGGAAAGCAGCTGTTTCACTCCATTCTCCTGGGGATCTCCTGTTGAATCACTTAAGCAAATATTATAGTAGTGTGTATGCATAAGCAAATCCTTGCCAACAAGGCAAAACAGCTCTGCCTGTACATTATAGATAGGCAGACCTACACAACTCTTATGAGTAAGACAATTAAAAGAGACAGGTGGTTATAAACCTACCTCCTCTACTCAAAACCAGTTGTTCCTTTTGAAATTGAATCTAAATATTTCCACACAGGCTTTTCTTTAAAAAATACAGACAGATATTATTATGAGACACAGAGAAACTATTTACAGCTCATTACATGGTTTGACAACAAATGTAAAGAATGATTGACTGACATATATCTGGCACTTTGCCATGCTGATTTTTTTAAAATGATGTCTAATTTGTTTACAGCAGCAGTGTATGCTTTAGTTGTACAATAGACATGCTCCCAAAGGTCTTGGTGCCTTTGCTGTGTTTTACCAAACTGTTTCTTTCCTCAGAGTTATCTAACCATTAAAATGTGAAAGGGAAAAAGAATAACAAAAGAAATTTGCTCCTGTGCTTCAGACTACCTTAATGGTTTGACATTTAACTTTGCATAAACACTGTAACTAGCAATAATGTTTAAGGTAGGATAGCAGCATCTCAAATGATGCAATGTTCTCTGCTCATTTACAATGTAAATCAACCTTTTTTTTTAAAATACATGGTTGCCTGGTTAAATTTCGCAATAATATGTTCTCAACATTCTGCGCAAGCTGTGCAAAAACTGTAGAATGCAGCCCAGAGGCTTTCAAAAACAGTCAGCCATCATTCAGTTTTGTAGATCAGTTTCATTTGACTTGTAAAAATATTTTATAGTAGTTTGTCCTGTACTAACTGAAACATTTCAGTGTAATTCCTGTAGAGAGGGGAGGCCTTTTTAAATAACGTTAAACAATTACTAAGCAGGAAAAAAATGGTTATCAGTACTGAACTAGGCATACATAGGTTTATAGGTATGTTTAGGCTAATGGCCCTGGAGCATTTTCAAGCCTACCCCCAAAACAATTGCCCAGGCACCATGCCACCCGATGTTAGTTTACAGTGCCCCTATCCAGTAGGGCAATTGGAATGATCCCTGGAGTGAGCTTTCTGTTACCCATCCACTCGTCAAGATTTCTCTTGAAGAGGGCTAGCGAGGTGCTCTGCTTGACATGAATGAGAAGCTTATTCCAGAGTATGGGCAGTCTTTTGGATATGAACCTGTCCCTCCAGCACGTTCTGTTAATTGTGGTAATGAGGTTGTGATCTCTGGAGCATGTGGCATGGGGGGGATTGGGATTTCTTTAGATGTAGCATAGCAAGTAGGGCTGGGTTGGACATGGCTTTGTAATTCAAGCAGAGATCACCACTAAGTAGATGATAAGAGACTGCTGAAGTTTCTTGAGTCTGTCCATGTAGGACATGTGTTTAATGCCTAGGATCCTTTTTGTGAGGTACTTTTGTTGCCTCTCCAGCTGTTATAGGTGTCTGGTCAGATACATGCCAAATGGGGTGTTATATTCGATGACTGATATAATGAGGGATAAGTACAGAGGGATGATGACCTCTTTCTTCCTGGATATGAAACCTTTGGTTATAAGATGTGCCACATAGAAGGACTTTCTGACCACAGTGGCAATTTGGTGGTGGAAGGTAAGGTGGCTGTCGACCTGGGTGCCCAGATCTCTTATGGCCCACTCAGTGTTCACTGGGCTCCCATCAACATGGTAATTCGTGTGAACTGATTTTTTTCCAAAGGGGATGATAACGCATTTTTTGGCATTAAGCTTCAGGCCACGGTTCTGACACCAGTCATTGGTCTCAGAGAGGCCCTTTTGTAGGATGTCTGCATCACTTGGGGCATTGATAATGACTCCTAGCTTGCAGTCATCAGCGAACTTGGTCAGCCAAAGTCCATCTGTGTTGGCCTAGACTTTTGAGAAGTAGATGCCAAACAGGAGAGGCCACAGGACTGAGTCCTATGGGACTCCACTCATGACTGGTTGACAGTCTGACTTGGAATCTGACTCTGTGGGTCCTGTCTGTGAACCAATTAGCAACCCACCTAGTGATGTAAGAACTGATGCCTAGTTTGGTGAGTTTATCAATGATACCTGAATGGGGAATGGTATCAAAGGCCTTGGCCAGGTCAAGGTAGGCTGTATGCACTGCCTTACCCTCATTCACAGCCTTGGTGACTGCCTTAAAGAAGTCAACCAGGTTCAGCAGGCAGGATCTCCCCTTGACAAAGGAAAACAGTGATGATCAAGAGTTTGGAGATTGCCTATATCTTTGTTAAGCAGGTCCATGATGATACGCTCCATAGCTTTGTTCCCAGGGTGTTGTAGTTGCTCCCCCTGTATGGAGCGGGATGATTGTAGCAGTGCAACATTCATTAGGGACATAGCCTGAGGTAAGGCTGTGATTGAAAAGGGCACACAGATGTGGTGCCAGTTCGTTTTGTAGCTCATGTAGGATGCAGCTAGGGAGATTATCAGGTCCCATGGACACTGTATTCTTGGATTTGGACAATGCAGCTTTTACCTGTGCCTCAGAAATGGTGGGTACCAGGCTTTCTTCTGGTATTGTGATAGGGCCCTGGGTGGGGGTGGGGGGGTAAAGTTGGCACTGAGTCTGTTGGCCAGTATGTTGGCTGTTAGAGAAATATGTATTAATATGTATGTTTAGTGCTTATTAGAAGCTAAAAGAGTTAACACATTTCATTCTATTTTATGTACAGCTTAATTATGTATGAAATTATAAGATGATTTTTCAAACCACAGTATGCTTTCTGAAACTGCAAGATGCACCCTGACCTAGTATTTGCTAGCACAGCAAAATTCATGTTTATGCCTTTTGGAAATGTACTGAGAAGCAGGTGATTATCTGCTAGGTCAGGAAAATGTATGAATAGTGTATGAATAGAACAATACTGTTTTCTATAATATGATTGAATATGAACAATCAGCTCTGTTCATGTTATGAGAACATGCACAGCTGTGGAAAAGAAGAGATACATGAAACAAAAGACTGCTTGAAGAATCTGTACTTGCTCTGTGCTCGAATTAGCTATAGTACCTTGAACAGTAACATAATGTAGTGGGAAGCTGTATCTAACCAGTGGTCACCAAGGCCACATTGTTTTTCTTAGGAAGTTTTTCATAAAATTGATAGTGCAAGCAGAAAATCATGGACAAACAGCTGCTATGAAATGATGATGATAAAACTTGTGATCTGTTACGTCAGCTTGGTAGGCAATGTCTTATTAGAAAGTGTATAAAGATGGACTTACTTCCTGATTTTGGTTAGACAAACTCTGTATTAACATGTTTTTGTCTCCTTGCTGCAAGATTAAAGTGCCTTAACCTGAACCTGCCGTGTATTGATCATTTTTGAAGTTTATTTTTCCTTTGACAGATTGGTCCTTCAGACCGGAAAACTCTCGCTCTAGCTCAGGTCAGATGGGCCCGGTGGCATAAAACTGTATGGGAAAGAGGCCACATCGATTCTTCTGCTCTGAAAGACCTCCGACTGAATTGTCATTCAAAGGAGGCCAGCCACTGTTTCTGATCTGCGATTGGAGGATGAGTCAACGGTTCCAGCAGTGAGACGATCAATCACGGAGGCTCAGGTAAGGAGGAATTTACCTTTTCTTTGTTTCAGATCAGGGACTTGTTGCAGTATTTGTTTTTGTCAGGGAGATTTTATATAAATCAGGGACAAAAAAGATTGCTGTCTTGTCATAGATCAGGGAAACAGGATAGGTAGGCAGTTATTCTAGATAAACTGTGAAAAAGAGAAAATCGTGGTACCACGTGATAAGAAGGGTTACGTAACAATTTCTAAGTTAAGACAACATGGGAAATAAGTGCACAAAAAGATCCCGAGATCCGCCATTAACCGAAAATGCAAAATACATGCAATTACAACGTGCCGATAACATTAGGTACTATACAAAATGGGTTAATAAATACAAATTTGATGGCAAATTAGATAAACCTTCACTTATCAGACTTGTCAAACAACTTAAAACAGATGCAAAAGGTCAGGTAAAAAAGCAATGCCAATTGGGTGTTCCTCAGGCACACAGGTGGCTTGAGGAAGCAAACCGCAGGGAACAAAAGATTAAAAATTCAAAAGCAATGTTTTTAGACAAGGAAGACAATAACCTAGTAATAGCATTGGCCCCTCTGCCCCCTCTGCTTCCCTTACCGGAATATGAAGCGAGTGGACAAGCTGATCCACCTCCGCTATATCCAACTGTCCCTGCAAAATCAAAACCGTTTGTCAGAGATACCGTCGAGACTAGGTCTCGAACACGCAACTTAAGAGGGGATATTGAATTGTATGAAATAAATAAAAATTCACAAGCTATGAGTGAAGAAGAGATGTGCCCACTCATAGAAGTACCAAATCCACAGGCAGGACAGGCAGGACAGGACCCAACTCATCTAGTATATAGACCGTGGACACCGGAAGACATCCGGAAAGCCACAGAGGGAATTCCCCATCCAAAAGTTAATTTTAGAAAATTCTTAGAAGACTTACAGGGCATGAGGTTAAGTTACCATTTAAATGGAGAGGAAGTAGAGAAAGTAGTCAGACAAATCTTAGGTCCAGATTGGCACATGATCAGTGGCAACTGGAATCCCCGTGATGCAGAACATAGGCCACTCCCACATAGTAACGCAGAACTGGATAACAGAGTGAAAGGTCTAACAGACCGAATCTCTGAGAAATGGAAGCCTAGGACTGACTGGACTTGCATTAATCAATGCATCCAACAAGAAGGTGAAACTGTTGATAGATATTATGCCAGATTATTAGAGTGTTTTAATAACCATTGTGGAATGCAGGTACCTGAAGACCAAACACATGATTCCCCATATGAGCAGCAACTAAAGAATGCATTTTTGAAGGGTAGTATTGCACCCATAAGCAGTTTTATTACGAAGCACATGGTAGATCATCATCTGAGTAGATTACAGTCATTACTTGAATATGCAAGACATGCTGAAAGGCATTTTAATAGCAAAAAGAAAAAGAAAACTCAAGTATTTGCAGTAGAAGACGGAGCAGAAGTCTTTGTAGTACAGTCCGGGAAGAAGGGTAAGAAAAATGCCCAGGGAAACAAACAATCTGATAAGCGATCAAAGGAGTTTGAAGAGAGGAAGAAAAGGGGTGAATGTTTTAAATGCAGAAAAAAGGGACATTTGGCAAGGGATTGCAGGCAAAATAAGAAGGTAACCACGGAAGATAAGTAAGGTGAGGACTGACTATATGGTAGTCAAGAATCACTAGAAAGAAATGACCAAGAAAAGACAGATGTGAGTGTGATAGAGGGAGTAGAGGATGTGATAGAAGAAAAAGAGGATGTGCATGAAATCACAGATAATGAAGAAAATGAAATCTTGGATTTAGCATTATTGAGCTTAGAGCTCTACTTAGCAGACACAAAACCGGAAGTTACACTTCTGGTAGAGGGGAGGGAAGTTAAATTCCTGTGTGACTCAGGGGTTTCACGGACCCTGATACATCCTGCCAAACTACCAGAAAATTCAGAATCACTTGATTACATATTAGTGAAAGCAGCTAATGGACAGCTGTATCGGGAGCCACTCTCCCACAACATAGGAATATGACCCTGTTTCAGGGATGACCCAGAAAAGCAAAATTGTTGTTTCTGCAAAATGCCCAGTAAATCTTCTGGGCAGAGACCTTATGCAGATATTTGGCATAGCAGTAGTTCCAACTATGCAGGATATGGAAGCACAGCGACAAATGGATACTTTTGTGGTGCGACCGGAGGGTGAAACATTTTATTGGTACAGCCAGGACTTGGTTACAACTGGTCCAGGGGCAGTAACCGAAGAACTGATGAACGTAGCCATCAATAAATCCCCCTCCCTTGACACTGATAAACAACATTTGTTGCACTGTACTCTATATTACTGTAGCATACCAGGACCTGATAAAGAATATGAGCAAGAACTGTTTAGAAACCATGCTAACAGATTAGTATTACGTAATCTGTACTGGGACACAGAAGGAAACAGTGTAGTTAGCTGTTCATTGCCCCAGGAATTCCTAGCACTTTACAAATCTAATCGATTACCACATGTGAGTTTGACTAAAGATAAGAATGTGAGGTGGGCAGACCTAGGAGAAAAAGTCACAAGGTGGGAAAAACATACAGAATTAGAACTGTCAGAACAGGAAGTACAAAAGCAGAAGTTGAATTGGATAACACAGACACACCCAGCTGTGCACTTGCAGGCAAGTGAAGACAGCTGAGTAGCACTCTTACTAGAGGAAGAGGAAAAAGCCTTACGAGGCATACCAGAGACTCTCTGGTCAACAGGGAAATCAGATGTAGGACTTATTCGCACAGCAGGACCAGTCACTATCATGCCAAAGTCAGCATTTAGACCTCAAAAGAGACAGTATCCCTTAAGAAAGGATGCTGAAGTAGGAATAAAACCTATAATAGCAGCCTTACTTAAGGAAGGAGTATCGACAGAATCTCCCGAATCGCCATGTAATACACCCTTATTTCCTGTTAGGAAAGCAAATGGAGAATGGCGTATGGTCCAAGATTTACAAGCTGTAAATGATGCAGTTATACCTAGAGCACCTATGGTGCCAGATCCACACACCTTATTAAATGATTTGAAACCACAACAGAAGTATTTTTCTGTGGTAGATATCAGCAATGCGTTTTTCTCAATACCGATACACCCTGACAGCCAACATTGGTTTGCGTTTACATTTCAGGGGAAAAGGTATACATACACATGACTACCACAGTGATATTGTGAGAGTCCAACAATATTCGCACAGGAAATGGCAAGTAACCTGGCGGGATTTATCCCACCGAAAGGCAGTCAGATTTTACTTTATGTAGACGACATTCTGCTGGCAGCCCCCACCCAGCAAGAATGCAGAGAAGATACCATAGCATTACTACAATTTCTAGCCACTCAAGGACACAAAGTAAACAAAAACAAACTGCAACTTTGGAAAAAAACAGGTTAAATACCTGGGATATGTAATATCCAAAGAAGGCAGAATATTAGATGAAGACAGAAAAACAGCAATATTACAAGCACCCAAACTGACTACCAAGAAGGAAATTATGTCCTTCCTAGGTACGACTAATTTAGGAGTTCGATTCCAAACTATGCCTTGGAATCTGCTCCACTGACCAACTTAATATTCAAGAAGCCTATGGCAGCACAAGATTCATTACAATGGACACCAGAAGCAGAATCAGCTTTCTGCAAATTGAAACAACTGATAGCATCCTCATTAGTTTTAGGATTACCGAACTATAATACACGATTTTTTCAAAATGTAGATTGTAAGCAGGGCTATATGACATCAGTGTTAACACAGCAACATGGGGACAATCAACGCCACATAGCTTACTATTCATCACAGCTAGACCCAGTGGTGAGATCCTTGCCCCACTGTCTACAAGCAGTAGTCGCAGCTGCAGTGGCAGTGCAGGCTTCAGCCTCAGTAGTATTGTTCCACCCTCTCACATTGAGAGTGCCTCATGCAGTTGCGATTATTTTACTGCAAGAAAAAGTAGCATATCTTTCTCCTGCTAGACATCTTTCCTGTATGACTATACTGTTGAGCCAACCTCATATGACAATTGAACGATGTACAACTTTGAATCCGTCAGCCTTGCTCCCAACCCCTGCAGATGGCAAACCACACTGCTGCCTGCAGGAGATTGAGCAAAAGACACTGCCTAGAAAAGATCTCATGGATGTTCCCTTGGATGATGCCGAGGTGACATACTATGTGGACGGCTCGTGTAGAAGGGGTCCTACAGGACAGAATCTAGTGGGGTATGCAGTAGTTTCTGATACTGAGATTTTAGAAGCAAAGTCTTTACCACACAACTTATCTGCACAAGCAGCAGAATTGATTGCTTTAACAAGGGCATGTACCTTGGCAAAGGATAAACGTGTGAACATTTTTACTGACAGCCAGTACGCTTTTTCTACTGTACATGTTTTTGCGCAACAGTGGAAAAATAGAGGAATGGTAACATCTACTGATAAACCAATTAATCATGTGCAATTTATTTTAGATTTGTTAGAATCTATTCAGTTACCTCAGAAAGTAGCTATTTGCAAATGCGTAGCTCATACCAAACAACAGGATAGGATTTCAAAAGGTAATGCAAGAGCTGATACAGCTGCAAAGCAGGCAGCTTCAGCTTCAGAAGTATTTCTTTTGAGTGAAGAATTACAACCATCTGAGATTTTAGATTTACAAATGTTAAAAACAATGCAGACACTTACTAAAAATGTAGAAAAACAAAAATGGATAAAACGAGGAGCAATTCTTGAGAAAGGGCTGTACATCTCCAAAGAAAGAAAACCAATTTTACCATCTAACTTGTTTAGATATGCAGCTTTGTTGAGCCATGGGCAGTGCCATGTCTCAACAGGGGGGGATGGTACAGTTAGTGAATCGAGTGTTTACAATGTATGGATTTACAAACTACACAAAAAATTTTTGTGCAGCATGCCATGTTTGTAACAGGCATCATGCACAGGGAGCACTGAAGCCTAAGCAAGGGAGTTTCCCTACACCACCGTATCCATTCCATACTATCTGTATGGATTTCATAGAACTAAACAAATGCAAAAATAAAAAGTACTGTCTTGTCATTATAGATATGTTTTCCAAAAGGGTGGAAGCTTTTCCGACCAAAAATCCAGATGCAGCTACTGTTGCAAAAGTCCTAGTTAAAGAAATTATTCCTAGATTTGGCATACTGGAAAAGATCTATAGTGACAATGGCACATACTTTGTAAATCAAACCATACAACAATTGAGCCGTTATTTCGGGATTTCTCTGAAAAACCATTGTGCATACCACCCCCAATCTGCAGGATTAGTAGAGAGGCATAATGGAGTTCTGAAAAATAAGCTTAGGAAATTGATTAGTGAGACACAGAAGAACTGGGTCTACCTCTGGCACTGTTGAGCATGAGAACTGTTCCAAATGCAAAGGGATTAACTCCTTTTGAAACACTGTTTGGGAGGGCATATTATATACCTCAGTGGAAACCTCTCATGCCTGCAGACCAGGAGGCTGACAGTTCACTTGCAGGGTATATGAGGCGATTTTTGAATAACAAACTTCTGCAGTTAAATTCTGTTTCAGATAAAGAACAAGCCAGACCATCAGAAGCAGCAGTAGTCCCAGGCACATGGGTCTGGGTGAAGGTCGTGAAGAAAAGAAATTGGAGTTCTCCAAATTGGAAAGGGCCGTACCAAGTGCTACTGTCAACACCCACTGCAGTCAAGATCGCAGAGTGGGCATCTTGGATTCATCTGAGACACTGTAAATTGGTTAAGAACTTTGAACTGGACAAAAACCTTGTTACTGTTATACAACGAGAACAAAATGACCAGGTATAGAGCAAACAGGGATGCAGAACAACCTCAGAAAAATTGCATGATCATCCTGTTAGCTATACTGATAACAATGATCTTTTTGCTGTCGCCTTTCCGTTTTTGAGCCACACGAGTTGAACTGAACAAACGTGATGCGTTACTCATAGACTGGCATCCAAACTTTAACACTTACCAAGCAATTAAATATGTGTATGATGAGACTTTTAATGTTTCAAACTGCTGGATTTGCACAGCTATACCAACAGCATATGGGGGATTATTGATGACTGCTGTCCCCCTAGGGGTCAATGAGACCTGGGAAAATTTGATTTTTGATACTACACCTGTGAAATCACAAGACAAAATAGCATTGTACCTACCTGTTACACAAAAAGGAATTGTATGTTTTTATAAAAATGACACTATTCAGGTGGGTTGGAGCAATTGCAATGTGACTGTTTCTTATAAATGTTATATTAAGGCTAATAAGGCGGAAACTATCTGTGATGCAAACTATGACTCATATCTTGAGAAAATGAAAAAAACTGTTAGTGAAATATAACATAATCCTGTTCTTTTGAAGCAACTTTCTATTATTGACAAGAAAATGTTTCATGCAGGGCAAGCATATATTAATACTAAAGTAGAGAATTGTTATTTTGTTTGTGGGAAAAAGGCATACAAATGGCTACCTGAGAATTGGTCCTGCAGTTGTTTTTTGGGTTACCTGGTCCCGGCCATACGACACACTGCAGCTTTGCCTCAAGGGAAAATTCGAAATGTCAGAGAGGTCAGCAGTAAACCTGGAAGTCCAATCAAGAGACTCGAGAATCCACTGGGACGAATCGAAGCAGGGCGGAGAAACCATAACTCCGTGAAAAACAAAGATAAACTGACACACATGGACCTGAGTGACACTATTATATCATGGGCAGGCATAGCCCCTACATATGGCACAGTGAAATCGATTTGGGAGCTGAGAAAACTGTCCAAACTTCTCGAAGTTATGAGCAATGCAACTTTTTCTGCTCTCGAATTAGTGACTGATGAACTAAATGGTATGAGAACTGTGGTGCTTCAAAACCGCATGGCTCTTGACTTCGCCCTAGTGGCGAGAGGTGGTACGTGCACTTTAATCAAAGAAGAATGCTGTTTGTATATTCCTGACAACTAGCATGAGATAAACGACCATCTTGAGGTGATCCAGCAGGTGTCGACCATGACCAAAACAGGCCCAAACCCTCTGACGGACTTTTTCCAGAATTTGTTTGGGGGGTGGGGTTCCATCCTAATGAACATCCTGATTGGCATTTGTGTGGGATTACTCCTATTAGGAGCATGAATTTGTTGTGGTATTCCCTGCATGAAAAAGTTAATCAAAGATTTTATAGACATATCAGTTTCTGAGACTTTGTATCAAAGTACTAAAATTGAAGAGTTGAAAACTGAAATGCTTTCATAAGTTTAAACTGAATGACTCCCTTAACTGCAAATCCAAAATGGAAGAGGTTAGGAGAAGAAGCAAACTGTTTATGCTTTTGAAAATAGAATAAAAAGTATTAACAGGGGGGAAATGTTAGAGAAATATGTATTAATATGTATGTTTAGTGCTTATTAGAAGCTAAAAGAGTTAACACATTTCATTCTATTTTATGTACAGCTTAATTCTGTATGAAATTATAAGATGATTTTTCAAACCACAGTATGCTTTCTGAAACTGCAAGATGCACCCTGACCTAGTATTTGCTAGCACAGCAAAATTCATGTTTATGCCTTTTGGAAATGTACTGAGAAGCAGGTGATTATCTGCTAGGTCAGGAAAATGTATGAATAGTGTATGAATAGAACAATACTGTTTTCTATAATATGATTAAATATGAACAATCAGCTCTGTTCGTGTTATGAGAACATGCACAGCTGCGGAAAAGAAGAGATGCATGAAACAAAAGACTGCTTGAAGAATCTGTACTTGCTTTGTGCTCGAATTAGCTATAGTACCTTGAATGGTAACATAACATAGTGGGAAGCTGTATCTAACCGGTGGTCACCAAGGCCACGTTTTTCTTAGGAAGTTTTTCATAAAATTGATAGTGCAAGCAGAAAATCATGGACAAACAGCTGCTATGAAATGATGATGTTAAAACTTGTGATCTGTTACGTCAGCTTGGTAGGCAATGTCTTATTAGAAAGTGTATAAAGATGGACTTACTTCCTGATTTTAGTTAGACAAACTCTGTATTAACATGTTTTTGTCTCCTTGCTGCAAGATTAAAGTGCCTTAACCTGAACCTGCCATGTATTGATCATTTTTGAAGTTTATTTTTCCTTTGACATTGGCTATATCTGTTGGCTTACTAAGGGAGGTGCCATTGTGCAATAACTCAGAGCAAATCTGGGTATTGCCTTGGAGGTTTTTGATATAGCTATAGAAGGCTTTGTGGTTATTTTTGGTGTCAGCCACAATTCTGCCTTCATAGCTGGCTTTAGAGGATTTGATAAGGGATCTCAGCTTTTTTTTGAGACTGATAAGGCAGGTTTTCCAGTCTTGTCTGGCTACATGACATATTGTTACTAGTGGCTCTGCAAGCCTTGGACTAACATGCATTTGAAATGTATTCACTGCTGTGAGCAGTATGTGCACGTGCGCTCGCGCACACACACACACACACACACACACACACACACACACACACACACACACACACACACACACACACACGCGCACAAACATAAAGGCACAAACACACATGGGCAAATGTATACAAACACAAATACACACACACAGACACATACACACGCACACACACACACACAAAACCACATACGATTACACATTCACACACATTCATGTTTGCCTAGATGTACAATACCAAAAGTTAAATACAAAGTGAAATTAGAATTTTAACACTGGCTTGCAATGAATGCTGTGTCTTGAACTACAGTATGATTCTGCAGGGACCATCTCATCATTATAGACATGAGGTCTCATTCATTTATATTATATTATATTATATTATATTATATTATATTATATCATATTACATTATATTATATTTCCATTTTTTATCTTCCTCCATTTTTTTGATGATGCCTGGGAAGTAAAGCTCAAATACATATGCACAAGTAACTCCGTAACACAAATAATACATTGTATGTCTGGTTCTCTGCAATTGTCAGTTTGAAACAAGAAGATTAAGAATGCTGATGAAAGTATAACAATTAACAAGAAGCAGTCCCGATGTGGTAGGATCACTAGAAATCTTGTGTTGAGAATAATCCTACCTACAATTTCTAAAATTTGCACAAGAAAGAAATTTGAAACAATATTGCTTTGAGGAATGGTATTTTGATTAGGAGATGCACTAAGCTGTACAGAAGAAATACCTAAACATATTTAATTGAATTATGTTTTTAATATGTAAATATATCGGTATGAAGGCTGCATAGAGAAGAAAAGGTAGAAGAGCAGACTTAATATCGGATGGAATCCAGATAATGAGAAGGAACAAAAAGGACTGAGTAGAACAGAAGTAGTAAGAGTTAAGAAGGAGGCCATACTGTTATGAAATAATACCTTATGAAACAGAAGGCAATTTGATGACATAGTGAAGTCAGCTGGTGAAATGAGAATTTTCATGGATAAAGCTGAAATAAAAGATGAAAGAAACACAGCCACACTGAAAGCAGGCATAATATTAAGGGGTTGGTAAGAGATAAGATATGATGTGAGAACAAGGAAGAGATGGGTTATATAGGGTCTATATTACCAAATCAAAACTGTAAATAGATGAATACCACAACATCAACACATAAAGATCAAAACAGCAAAACTACGAATGGCCACTTCAGTGAATTTTTTTTCCTAGGGGGAAAAAGTTGCTTGGCCGTCATCAGGAATTTGCCCTTTTCTCCTCTGTAGAGTGATCTCCGAGTTGGTATATTTAGTTGGGGGGGGCACAGCCCCCACACTGGGGGTTGTGGGTGGCAAATCCCCCCACTTTTCTAGAGTTTGACAGTTTGTTTTGGTTTTGGTCAGCTAAGCGATTTTTTCCCATGGAAAAAAATTTGCTGAAGGCCATTCTTAGTTTTGCTACTTCGATCTTTATGTGTCGATGTTGTGGTGTTCGTCTATTTACAGTTTTGATTGGATAATATAGACGCGTTATATAGACAGAGGACAGGAAGGTAAAAATAAGTTACTTGTGACTATGGGAATCATAGTTAAGGATGTTAAACTGACACCTCCTGTGCAATTACCTGTTAATTTCATTAAAAAAGCAAACAAATAATGAAATTTTAATAGCTTTTTCAGTTGTTCAATTTTAGAAACTTTTAATATCAAGAGATGTTTCAAAATTTAGGAAACTGAACATAAAAGATAGTTTTCCCTTAATTTTTTTTTTTTTTTTTTGAATTTCAAGGTTCTGAAAGGTTGCTGGGACTGTGACCTAAGATTACATCTTGGAACTTACCACTGAAGGTTGTTCACAATTGCAATTATTTTGACACAAATTGAATGTTGACACCCATCTTTACCTAAGCAAGGATGAGCAAATGTGATAATTGTAGCCATCTTGCTCTCTGAATGGATCATTCTACAGTGATATGTCTTATATGTAACACTGGTAGAACGTTTTGTAGTCTTTAATTACGTTTCTCCAAAGTTATTGAGTATAGGACAAGATTAAATAAGCCTCATAGACAGATAAATAAGCACTGCTGATATATGTGCTGGATTAGTTAGAAAATCTTAAATTTGGTTGAGTAGTCCTTGCTTCATATTTATTTATTTATTTATGTTGCAGCTTTATTGATATGATGAACAAATATCATATAATAATGGATAGTAACATCTGGAAGTGTAGAGCTACCAACTACCTCACTGTTTTTGCATTTGACTGAAAAATATGAAAGCCATTTGCCATTGTTTAAAAGAACAATGTCGTCTTTATTTCATAGCAACGAATCTTCCCAACTGGACCTAAAAGGCGAGGTAGACAACCGTTCAAAAATAAACTAATACCCAAAAGCTGAAGGTAGCTGTAATGAAGTTAAGTAATCCACACAGTGTATAAAATCTAACGTTTTAATAAAGATAGGTGAGCACTTTCACAATGCTCAACATTGCTTCATCAGACAAGTAAAAATCAATTAGTCTCTGCTTAAATATGCATTTCAAACTTTGAAACAGCCAATCAGATACAAAAAATACCATCAGCCTTCCTACTCTGCATTCAAAATCATTCATACGTGTATGTAACCATATATAATACTTAATATACATGTATGAGGAAAACATCTTGATATTCTGCAAACATCTGTATAGTTGAGAGATAAGATGCCTATAGGGGACATATACTACAACAGGTTTGCATTGCTTTCTGTCATTTTGGCACACTGGTGTTGCTGGACTGTCCCCATATAGTTGTTGTAATAGCACACTGCTATTTGCCTGACAGTGGCCGTATGACATATTAGTGGGAAGTTGCCCATAGGGGACACACCACAGTAGACTGCAGTGATGGGTGTAGGGACATATAGCAGAATCTGTCATGGCACACAGGGACATAACCCAGTGTTGCTTATATCTTGATGATATCCACACATGTAGTATATTTCCAGACTGTGGGGTATGATGTGTGAGGGAGCAGTGGATAGTGCAGGCCATTATGGGCATGCAGGATCTGTACATAATCAATGTCCATGTATCTGGTCCTGTAATGTGTTCTTCTCTTGTTATCTTTCTGGAACCATATATTACAGGAGACATCCAACATCCACAACTGCAGAGAATGACATAATACTGGATGGCCTCAAGCACTGCCATCATATCTTGCTTAGCAGGCCTTAGGACAATCATGAACAGAGGGCAGCATTGTGGGCAGACCTTGTGCACACTGTTAATCAGATTGGCCAACAGGACAAGACCTATGAGGAGGTCCGACACCAGGCCACAGATATGGTGAATGCTGCACATTAAAGAGCAGCTGCTGTTGCCAGGGATTGTGCTGCCTCCAGTGGAGGGTCTGCAATGAAACAACCACTCTTGGCCACAGAGGAATTTCTGCTGAACCTAGGATGAAGCAACAGCTCCCATGCATCCACCATGCCTTACATCTTGGAGGTGGGTGCCACAGCATCCACAGAAGAGGAGTTTCCAGGTAAGTCTACTGTGTTCACCAGTGTAATGCTGTATCAGTCATTGTGGCAGGCTGTACATACCAGCACATGGGTGTCAGGTCGATCTGCATTGGGGGGGGTTGGGTTTTATGCACAGTTGTGCATACATATGCAGAATGTCAGGAATATAGCCATTATCACACTAGCTACTGTACATGTGGATATATGCACATATTACCTTGTAGCGCTGCAGCATTTGGTGATGCTGACAGTACCTCTTCCTCACCTTTTTATAGGTCTGTCAGGAGTGGCCAAAGTCCATGGTTCTTTACCTGGTAAGTGTGATGCAGTTTTTTATGGATCATATATACCCTATGAAAGTTAAGGGCTGCCATATTGCCCTATGTACAACTGTTGTGCTTACCCAGAGTAGTCTATTTGTATGTTCCAGTCTGGAACAGTTAACTATAGTGCATATAGTCTGGGTAATCACAGGTGTGTATCTTATAGGGTTCACAGGGTTCATGAACCCTATGAACCCTATGAACCCTATGTACAACTGTTGTGCTTACCCAGAAAAGTCTATTTGTATGTTCCAGTCTGGAACAGTTAACTACAGTGCATATAGTCTGAGTAATCACAGGTGTGTATCTTATAGGGTTCATAGGGTTCATAGGGTTCATGAACCCTATGAACCCTATGAACCTTATGTACAACTGTTGTGCTTACCCAGAAAAGTCTATTTGTATATTCCAGTCTGGAACAGTTAACTACAGTGCATATAGTCTGAGTAATCACAGGTGTGTATCTTATAGGGTTCATAGGGTTCATATGGTTCATGAACCCTATGAACCCTATGTACAACTGTTGTGCTTACCCAGAGTAGTCTATTTGCATGTTCCAGTCTGGAACAGTTAACTACAGTGCATATAGGCTGGGTAATCACAGGTGTGTGTCTGTACAAATGTTAACACGTTTGCACTTATAGTTATGAATGACTAAGCAGCCTGCTATACATGAGGCAATTACTCCAAGATGCTTGTTCAAACACACTAGGGAGAGAGTACATACCTGAGGCAGTGATACTACAATTGGCATATCATTCTCAAGATAGGTGTACTGAGTGTTATGTGTAGTTATATCATCTACACTTTCATATTGCATACTTCACAGTTGTATTGTACTGGCAACATTAACTGGATGTAGCTGAAGCGTATGTTATAAAGAGTCTGACTTGTTTGTGTATGTTGTGAGCTTGTCTGTTGTGCATGGAAGCAGAGATGAGGAGATGTGGGACATGTAATGCAGTTGTGGATCCTCATCTGTATGCATCTGTGTGGATTACCATACATAATAGTGCTGGTAGTAATGTACTGCTTTTGTCTTGCTTCTCACAGGTGAACGGGGGGTTGGTGTCTGCCCCCCTCACAACCTGATGTCAGTGTCGCAGACTCTGATGATGATGGTGGCCATAGTGAAACACAGGTAGGGTTGTCAGGGGCTGAATCTGTCCCAGAGTTCACATTCCTTTTCTGCCCACATTGTCATTGCACACAGTCAATATACCCACACATGCCCAGTCCCCAGAGGCCACAGCTATTGGACAGAGGGTGACAACATTGCACAGGACAGTTTGACAACTATGGTGTCAGTGAGTGTAGATACTTTTAAATATCCTTAAATCCCTGTCACTAATGAACTTGCTATAAAATGGTTCAAGTCCTACTTAGATAACAGACAACAGGCTGTGCTTTGGCACAATATTCTAACTCCCCACCTGCCTGCTAACCTTGGTGTCCCTCAAGGGTCCATATTAGGACCCTTTCTTTTTTCTATAGTTATCAATGACCTTCACCTAGCAATCCCCCAAGCTACATGCATCCAGTACACAGATGATTCCACTCTTATATGCTCATCCACAACCAAATCTGAACTTCACTCCCTTACCCAAAAGGTGTTTAACATAGTTGAACAATGGTTTACACAGCGCTGTCTCCTCCTGAACCCCAAAAAACTAAACTCCTTTTTACTCCTACTCATAAGTACTCCCCAATAGATTTCACTGTAACATCCAATAACAGTACTCTTGTATCCCCAGAACCTACAACCAAACTACTAGGTATCACCATAGATAGCAACCTCAACTTTGACACCCATATCAATAATACTCTAAAAACTGTTAACAGAAAACTAGGCTCTCTCTACAGGATCAAACCCTTCCTTTCTCCTTCAGCTAGAATGACTATTGCTCACACTCATCTAGTCTCTCCTCTCCTCTATGCTTCACCCTTATATACAAATCTATCTAAAAACAACCTCAAAATGGAACATTCCTACAATAACATAGCCAGTTTTGCTACAGGAATCACTTTCAGAACCCACCACTGTTATAATCTAAAGCAACTAGGATGGCTTGAACTGCAAAATCAGCTTAAATTCCACCAACTGACCACTGCCCATAAGACCCTTTACCAACCTACCAATACTCCTGTACTATCTACCTTCATCATCCCCTGTACCAATCTGAAGACCTTACAATCATCACATAAACTTCTTGTAGATACTTAAAAATCAAACAGAGCTGCGGACTCTCTCTTCTCTAATGCTGTTGGAAAATCCTGGTACCTACTTCCCAGTGAACTTTCATCACTGTTGTCTACATCACTTTTCAAAAACAAACTGAAACTCTTCCTCAAAACACACTGGTTGTGCCCCTGTACTAAGCCTGACTAAGCAACTAGCTCTTCTAATCTTGTTTCTGCCTACCCTCTTCTTCTCATTAATCAAGTCCTATTTTCCTTAAATACAACATAACCTTGTCCTACTATATACTGTTACTTGCATCTTCCAGAAACTTATGATTGTGACAACTTTTTTGCTAACATAATTATATTATAACCTGCCTTCTTTTTTATATTATATATTAACCTGCATTTTTTGTATTGTACCTGCATTTCTTTTGTACTATGTCTTGAATGTCTACCCTCTTTGATTATCTCTGTACTATACCTACAACATACATTGTACATACGAGTAGTTGTTTATGAGATTTTGTTTGCATATGAGATGTTTTTTTTTTTCTCAGAGCTTATCTCCCCGGGCCTCTACAGAAAATGGAGATGTATCCAGTTAGAATAGCCCAGTCAGCAAATGTAAATTAAAATAAAATAAAAATAAAATAAATAAAATACTGGCCATTGCCAGAGAGCCGGCGAGGTCCCACACATACAGATTAACAGGGGTGCACAAAGGAGGACTGCTGCCCATCCACCATCTGTTGCAGGTGTCACATCATGGGTTACTCTCTGCATGTTTTGGGATGTTATGGAGGCACAGGCATATTCTGAATGCAACACCAGACAGATGCTTAGGATTATGGATGCAGCACTGTCTGACATCTGTGACTGCCTCCATTGCATTGGTGACACTTTAGATTAGTTCACTGATGTAGTAGACAGACAGTGGGCTGAGACAGTGTCTGTCTTTGACCACATATTGTCTGTACTAGAACATCTGGTTGGAGTTGGGCATCGGAAACGTGGACGTAGGCCACCACCACCATCTGCTGAGAGTCTAGGTGGCTGTGAACACTCATGATTCCATAGTGGCAGTACATCCAGCACTACACAGGGAAGTGTGATGTCCACACCATGATGTGGCAGGTTATGGGCACGTGGTCCTGGGCAGTCCCTTAGGGGTCATGGGCCCAGCAGACAGCAGTCACTGGTACTGGCACTGCATCTGACCTTGGGCATGGTGGTGACAGTACTACTCCTGGTGAAGTTAGTTCCCATGCTATTGGCCGGAGACAGTAAACTGTCCACTCTACCATGTATGGGCCACAGCTGTCCACCATACACACATGTAGGGCTAGCACTGGGCTTGACTGTGTACAAACACATGCTCCAATAAAATGTCACATGCAGGTCACCAACAGACACACACATCACCTCTCTATGCCCCATCTAACTAGCACCACTTGACTCACAAGTCAACTGTTTGGCACAGCTTAGGTCTCTGGCACCCCCACACCACATCCTGTGCATGCGGTGATACCTGAGCCACATCCCTGCCATCCATGCCATTGATGCAGGGACCTGCAAATATGTGCCGGATGCACAGGGTGACTATATTACTTTGCATGTATTTGTGTAGTGCAGTAGAGTTATGTCATGACAGTTGTGGGCCACAACAGGTACTCTATGCTGGCATGTGTCAGGACTACACATCAAACTTTGTATATCTTTGTTGCCTGATGATACACTGGTAGCAGTGTTACAGAATTACCTGTGCAGGCTTTTGTCCCAGGAGCCTGAGTGGTCAAACTATGGACACATGGAAACAATACAGTGGCACAAGGCACAAGGCAGCCCAGCAGAAATATGATGTCAGCAAAGTATGCTAGTATACATGCATGGCTTCCCAGTTGCATATGTGTAGAACAATGAGTCAGGGACAATGAGGACAGTCAACATCATCATGCTTTCATACCCTGTGACAAGGTTTGCTACCATTGATATGTGTCACCTGGGTATTCTGCATGTACAAATCCAGATGGTGGCAGACCTCAATTATGCTTATGTAGATGAGGGCAATTTAGGGCCAGTGGCTATTCACTGGGCCATAAAATGCATAACCATTGCACAGAGATAAGCCAGATGGGCATGTCTGTTTTACCACAAGGGGATATATGTACATACACACAAACACAAGTTGGAGGATGTGAGATAAGAGCCCGTACCTATCTACTGTTACACACTACAGCTTGCAGTACTTATCGCATGCACCATGGAGTTGATCTGATATTAGATTGTCAACAAGTGCTGTGAGGGGATATATTGATAAACACACAGAGTTACATAATGTGAGATTAGAACCCCTACCTATCTAGTATTACACACTACAGCTCACAGTACTTATTGCATGCACGACAGGTTATATTTGTTGTATATGTTGATGTAGGCACAGTACTTGTGGAGTACACAAAGTGGCCTTGTGTTAGACAGCATGTGTGGCCTGCAGAGTTTTACTGCTTGGTACTGTTATAGTATCTAGTGTCCTAGGGATTGGATACCTGGTAATATCCCTGCTATGTATGTACACTTACCAGTCTGGCCATATGTGGCTGTTTGCAGTTTGATAGGTGAATGTGTGGCCAGGGACAATATGGCCTTCCGAGGCATGCATTGTACCCACTGTACATTACACCACCTGCATACCTGTGTCTGTCTACAGGGTGATAGTCCACAGGCACAGGGGTCTGTGGGTGAATGGCTAATGTACTGTTGCAGCCTTGGTGTGGTTCCATCAGACAACTGTTGTGATGTGTAAGTGCAGATAACCCCAGCATTCTGGGGTATGTGAGGACATTCATACATCCCCACCCATATCTATATAAATGTTTATAACAGGGATGTCTCATTAAATGTTGTTGTGTTTGTACGTTATGTAAATATGTTATGTAGATATATGTGGAGAGTCTTTGTATCATTGTACTTTATATAGCTATATATACATCTTGTTATCATATATATATATATATATATATATATATATATATATATATATATATACACCGCAAACTGACAGATACACTCATTAAGCATGAGGGGATAGGGAGAGACAGATATGTATATGTAGCTGTATGTATGTACAGACATATTTCTACATAGCAGGTCTTTGGGAGGTAGAGGCAACAAACTCGGGTTCATGTTTGCTATGTGTATGGCCATGCCCAGTGTGACTGTCAGTACTTACAAGGTGACTCCAGGCCAGAGCTACCTGTACGCCAGTCCGGGATAATGTGTGCTGGAGATCATTGGCTACTGCACCTTTTACCGCAGTACTGCATTTCCCCTGATATTATCCAAGGCATTAACTTGCTGACCTTAACATATGACTCATATCTCACAACTGTACAGAGCTTCACAGACTGTTCAGCATTTTGCCTCACATGTTTGTTTTGTTTTACATAACATTGCACTTTTCTGGCACATTAGTGGCGAATTAGTGAAGATTGCAGTCAATAAATAATGACAGACATTTGAGTTTCAGACTCCAAACACATCAGGAGATTCATGCTAATGCAAGACCTGTTTATTCTTTTGACATTCTACATTTGTAAGAGCAAATATTTAAAACTTGTCCCTATTTCTCGGCCTTGGTACCACTTTTATTCATGGCTTTGGCCAGATTTCCTGCTCTAAGAGATTAAGAGGTATGATGTGACTGGGGTACATGATGTAACACCACACACAGGGTGACATTCTGCAAATCACTCTCTGAAAATGTTTTTAAAGAATGTCTAGCATTTCACCCCATCTGTCTGCTCTGTTCCTCATACATTTATGGTTTTCTAGTACTACACTGTAAACAGCAGTCATTGAATTGTTGTAACTACTGACACATTTCAGTGATGGCCTTTACATCCTGCAGCAAATCTGACCTGTTGTAGCCTGCTGTTATATTAGCCACCTGCTAGGTTACTCAGAGCATGTATAATGTCTGTTTGTTGGTATGGCCTTTTGTCCCCCCATTCACTCTGGCTTTGTCCAGCTTTGTTGCAGTAACAGACTGAGGGGTTACGACAGTTTGTGGAAATACCACCATATGAGTACCTCACATGCAAAAGATATTGGATGCTGCCAGATTCGAACAACCAATACAATCACCCATGCTACTGTCCCTGGCCCAGTGAGCCACACCAGCCACCAGACAGACAGCTTTCATTCCTCACACTATCAACAACACACAGGAATTGTCTGGTCTACTGGTATATCATTGCAGACTTACTGTTACAGCAGTTGTATGGGAACACTGATGTATTTGGGGTGGGGGACGACCAGCCTATGGTCTGCTGGCACAGACAGTCATGCAACTGTCCTGTGACCCCACTGTTTGGCATCTCTTTTGAATAATGTCATGGAGTTTCCAGCCATGTGGTCTAGTGGATATTATAGGACACATACTAGTGAACAAAGTACCCATTGTCCCAAGTGGCTGTTAGATTTGTACAAGTAGACCAGTAGCCCACTATAGAGCTCTGCAAGTAGCCCAGTAGCACACTATACATAGCCCACTATGTTCCTTTGCATACATGCAGCAGGTCCATACATATGCTACCATATTGTAGTACCCCCTACAAGTGGTGTATAGGAGAGTGGCTTACCTTGCAAATGCAACAGTTGACAGGGCAGCAGATGACAGACCTGTATTTCGGGGCTAACTCTGTCTGATGCATGCAGTCCATAGCCAATTCATGATGACGCTCAGGTTGTGTGGTCTTAATATGTATGCGAGTCAGAGTAAGGTGTCAGTCCCTAAGCCCTAAGTTGTCAGTGCATGTGCTATGCATTGTCTCTTGGCCAAGGCCAGGGCATATTGAGTATGCCTATATCTGCCTACAAAGACAGCCTCATGTGGTTTTCCTCCAAGTCCCCAATGGGTGCAGCTGTGGTGACCTTGGCACTGGTGGGGGGGCTGTAGATCCCTTCCCTTTGCTGATCCTGCTGCAGCAGTTTATGCAGGATCATATTGTGCAGCATGGCACATACTGTGAACATGTGTACACATGTGGCTGGACAGTACTGCAGGGCTCCATCAGATATATTTATGTACCAGAACCGTGACTTCAACACCCCAAACATATGGTCTATGATGTTCCTAGTCTGTGCGTGTGCCTCATTATGGCATTCCTTGGTGGGTGTTTATGCATTTCTGATGGATGTCATAATCCACAGTCCCAGAGTGTAGCCAGCATCCCCAAGTAAATGGATGTGTGGGATGTCCCCCCCAGCAAACATCTGGTTCAGCTGTGATGCATGCCAGATATGGGAGTAGTGATAACTGCCAGGGCTGCCAGCACACACATTCAGAATAATGCCCTGGGTATTGCACTTGACCTTGCAGATGATGGAATGGCACTCCTTGCAGTTTACATAGATTCTACCCTCCTCGACTGGTGGTGCCTTGATGTGTACATGAGTGCAATTTATGGCGCCAAGTACCTCAAGGTAGTGCACTACATGGTAGAGAGTTGCATACTGCTGTCCTTCTCCTCAGGGTTGGGGGGAAAATAAATGTGCTCACTGGCATGTGGTAGCATGGCATCGAGGAACTGGTGGAGTACCCTGGGAGCAGATGCCTGTAAGACCCTCATTATGTCCCCAGTTAGTCTTTGGAAAGTACCTGTAGCTAGTATCCTAAGGGCTACACATACCTTTGTTTCCACTTGGATAGGTTCCCCTCTGTTGGCTCTGGGTCTGAGTTTAGGTTGGCAGAGCTCAGTGAGTTCTTGTATTATGTCCCTGTCCACCCTGTAGCTCTCTACAATCTTCAGCTCATGTAGCTCCTGATAGGTTACCCTGGGTTTGAACACTCTTCTCCTTCTCAGTCTAGGCACCTATGGTTAGCATCAGCAGCAGCTGCATTGACCTCAGCATCTAGCACATACATATGTAGCAGACATTCTCTCAGTTAAAATTCCCAAGTCTGTACTCCAATGGTGTAGAGTATGGGGGAAAATCAGACTGTAAGGGGTATGCATATTTTATAGTGCTCTGCTATAGGTGTAGCCTGTGTGATTGGCTAGCTGTGATGCAGTCCACCTGCCAAGTACATCATGAAGCGATTTTAATGACCCTAGTTTAGGTGAAACAGGGCTTATTAGAAATTAATATATCCTTGGCATTGTCAGCCATTTTTTTGACAGCCTTCCTTGCTGAGCACTGTGATATGCCATGCAAACCTGTGCTGCAAAGAAACAGAACATATCAGTCCATAGACATGCCCCCATGGAAGGTCATACTCAGCATAGTGGCGCACCATGCAAACACGTGCAAATACAATGAAACACGTGCCTCACAGGAAAACTCATCTTAGCAGTCATTGTACATACCCCCTGCTCAGCTCAGGGGTGCACCACACAAACAGGCAGTGCTGGGCTCCAATGAGCTTACAAGCACTTAGGAATACCGCCCTTTGATGGCAGCTACCTCTTTTGTGGACACCAACATGGTTCTATGCCTACACAGATGGGATCTGTGGACACATAAAGCCATTTGTGCTATTCAGTAACCCCAGCTCATTTGCATATAGATCCATGCACAGAACCTGGAACCTCATGGTTAGCAACCACAGCTGTGTAACATTGTACATACTCCATACAGGGTCCTATAATGCATTACTGTTACAGACTCACAAATTCTGGTATTTACACTCTTTTTATATATTTTTTTCCATAACAGCATGTTTGCACACTGTGGTGCACCACACAAACATACCCAGGGTAATAAAAAATATATAATTATTTTACATTATTTTCCATATAGTTTTTGACATGCAGTGGATAGTTTTGCACATATCTGTATCCACTATGCTCATTCAGACACTCTAAGTACACTTTTACAGCCCCTGATGTCATTTTACATGCTATACACAGAATGTTTCCATGTACATTACAGACACCAGCACAGGGTCTGCAGGACTGCCTATCAGCTTGCTGGATCACTCCACCACCCTCATTTGCATGCATTTTTACCTGCTTATGAGGTGATTTGCATGCCACGGACACTTCCTTTGATGGCAGCTACCTCTTTTGTGGACACCAACATGGTTCTATGCCTACACAGATGGGATCTGTGGACACATAAAGCCATTTGTGCTATTCAGTAACCCCAGCTCATTTGCATATAGATCCATGCACAGAACCTGGAACCTCATGTTTAGCAACCACAGCTGTGTAACATTGTACATGCTCCACACAGGGTCCTATAATGCATTACTGTTACAGACTCACAAATTCTGGTATTTACACTCTTTTTATATATTTTTTTCCATAACAGCATGTTTGCACACTGTGGTGCACCACGCAAACATACCCAGGGTAATAAAAAATATATAATTATTTTACATTATTTTCCATATAGTTTTTGACATGCAGTGGATAGTTTTGCACATATCTGTATCCACTATGCTATTTCAGACACTCTAAGTACACTTTTACAGCCCCTGATGTCATTTTTACATGCTATACACAGAATGTTTCCATGTACATTACAGACACCAGCACAGGGTCTGCAGGACTGCCTATCAGCTTGCTGGATCACTCCACCACCCTCATTTGCATGCATTTTTACCTGCTTATGAGGTGATTTGCATGCCACGGACACTTCCGTGTTCTCATTCTTATGCACACCCCTCAGCACCGTTTACTGGATCAGTCATCTGCTTACTTCTGTCTAAACACTGTGCCACTATGCCTATGTGGAAAATAAGTCTGTGTATGCTTTATTGAATCCCCAATTCTTTAAGTTGTTCATAATGAAAAGGCGATGTTGTTATTGATCTGTTTTAAAGACTTTGACAAAAACAAAAAGGAAGAGCCATTTAAAAATTAGATGGGCTGCACAAGGCAAGAAGTAGTATAAATTTTACTGATGGGAGTGTTGAGAAATAATGGAATTAGTATAAATCATTGTGGTATACTAACACTAAGATGTCCAGCCACAGAGATAGAATCATCTAGATCCAACTAGATAAATGTGTAACTTGAGGTGAGTGAGAAACCATACCAATGCCTTTCAAAGTTTGTGAAATAGCCCACTACTTCACAGTAGTTGAGTTGTTTATGAATGTATTAAGTCTTGGTCAAATGTGTTGCTTTTATGATGTGATAAAGACAGAAGCTATGATGTGTAGCAAAGATTAGGTTATAATTGTCCAAATAAGAAATAGTTTGCTTATGTAAACACCTTTTCAGTATGTTAAACAAGGTGGGAGTATAGCAACAGGCCTGCAATTAGACAGTGTAATAGATATACCACCTTTCTGGAGAAGGACTATCATGGTGGTCTAGAAGTTAGGCCATAGCTTTCCCATACAGACCTGTTATTTAGTACAGATACTTGACAGAAAATTCCATCTATTTCAAATATATGGAGTTAATATCAGTTGCTAATTAGGTTTTGTATAGTTACCCAATATATAGGTTTTTCCTCCTTGAAAGCACTATTTAAGAATTCCTTTCCAAAATATCTGGGTGCATCAGTAGGGATATAGATACAGACAATTGTCCCTCAATTTTATTTTTTTTCAAATACATTTGAATGAATTCCATAGTATTTATATATAATATCTTAAATAACTATGTACACTATTTACATTAGCCTGACACTATAACAGATCTCAATGTGTACAGTTACTTTATAAGTATGTCCAATCCATTATCAGAGTGTCTGATCAATTATTGTATAGTGTCAATCAATGATAAGACTTTTCCCCAAAGGTTGTTGATAAATGGCTTTGGATGAATTCTTAGTTCTTTAATTTTAATTTCCAATAATGCTGTGGTCTTTAGTAGGCTGTAGAAGTCTTCCAAAGTTGGCATTGTGCTTGCATTCCATCTTCTTGTTATACACTTCCTTGTAATTGCAAGTATAGTCCATACTAAATACATTATAGCACACAGTTATTTAACATATTCACCATTATTGACTTATTCAAATGAGGACCTGCGTTCACATTTAATAATACAAGAGCTTTAGTTAAATAAAATGATTCATTAAATAAAGCTTGTAGAAAGTTATTAATACCATTCCAAAATGGCTTAATTTTAACACAATCAAAGAAAATGTAGTTCCAATCTGCATTGTGTACTTCCTCACATCTCCAACATATTCCTTCTATGGAAGAACTAATGTTACTGATTCTATCTGGGGCTAAGAATCCTTTGTGCAAGCATTTCCCAATTAAAAACTTTCCAGTATTGTGTAAAGGATGTATATTTTATCAATAATAAAATATTTGTTTTAATATCTTCAGTAAACTGTATTGAGTATTTTTTGTTGTTGTATATTTCCAATATGAGGTTGTGGGTGTTGTTTTATAGTTTAGCAATATTTTGTAAAATTTTAAAATACTGTTTCCCATGTCATAGTCATTATATATGATTTCATATATGTATTTCGTAAATTTGGGTATTTCTTTAAATGAAGAATTGTTAATTATTATACTTAAATCTTGCGAATATGACAGAATACTTAGTAAAGTTAGCCAGTCCTGTTGTGGAATTTTGTATGTTGTTTTTATTACTTGCATATCTAAAACTTTTAGTTCTTTGATACATTGGAGCCAACAAACACATCCTTTCTGTTCCCAGGAATTAATAATTTCTCTATATATTTTATGTGGAAAGTTTTTTGTGACTATAAAATGGTGGTAAAAGATCAAACCAGACTTTTTAAATCTATATATTAATAATTTTCCTAAATGAGTCAATGTAATAATTAATCATACATTTTAGTGGATTTAGTTGTTATACTGCATACTAATACATATGTGCCACAGCAAATTGTTTTTATCTATTTGAAATTTTTTTTTTGTAAAGCAAATTCATTTATTGATATTACAGTTAGTAATTCTTTCCAATTTGCAGAGTAATTTGGACTTATCCAATCTTAGATTGTTTTAGATATTGATGATTTTATATATGTTTCTATATCAGAAAACTTTAATTCTCCCTGTTTCCATGGTCTGATATGATGTATTAAAGCTATTCTGTTTCTTTTGGGAAACCATAAAAATTTTATTAGGCTTGAATGTATTTCTTTAAGGATATTTCTTTCTGGTAACAGTTGTATTGCCAAGGCTATATATAGGATCTTGGACAGTAAAAACATTTTTATTAACTGTAGTCTATCTTCAAATATTAATATTATTGTGTTCCATTTTTCCAGAGATTTTAATTGTATTGATGATACTATTGAAGTTTTTTGAGACTAATTCATTATTATCCTTGCATAACTCAATTCCTAGATATTTTAAGGTAGATTCTTGTTTCCCTAGGATGTGATCCCCCTTAGTCTGCAGTTCTTTTTTTTATTTAAAAATAAAAATTTTGATTTTGATTTATTGAAATGGAGTCCTGAAGTCATGTGAAATTTGCCAATTAATATATCTAATTCTTCTAATGTCTGTTTTGTATTAGATAATGTTAGCAATATGTCATCAGCAAATAGCATTACTTTAGAATTGTATTGTTCATAAACATCTATTCCTTTGATTTTTATATTGTTATGGATTGAATCTGCCAATATTTCAATAGCCAGAGCAAATAGAATCGGTGACATGGGACATCCTTGTTTAATGCCTTTTGTTATAAGTATTGATTCAGAGGTAACAGGACCTAACTTGACATACGCTAAATTATTTGTATATATATTCTTTAGGAGATGAACAAAGGATATAGGAAATTCAAATAGCATTAGGATTTTGAATAAATAGTCCCAATTTAGGGAGTCAAAGGCTTTCTCTATATCTAAGCCAGTTATGAGTGTTTATTTTCTTTATTAACATAATCTGTAAGAGAAATTATCCTTTTAATATTGTCATGTGAGTATTTATGATATATAAATCCAGTTTGATTATTTAGTGTTTTGGATAGTGTTATATTCATTCTGTTGATTAATATTGTCATAAATATCTTATAGTCATTATTTAATAGTGATATAGGTCTATATGAGGTATAGAGGTTTGGGGATTTGTTTACCTTTAGGACTGGTGTGATTAAGGAATATCTCAAAGAGGGTACTATTAGAGCCTGTGACTGAATTTCTAAGAGTTTTTTGGAAGAGGGATAGTATCTTTGAAGGAAAAAGTTTATATATTTCCATAATGATGCCATCTATACCTGGAGCTTTATTACTTTTACCCTCTTTTTTTGTATCTGTAATTTCTTTGTAGGATATGGGTGCTTGCAGATCTAGTTTTAATTTTTATAGTATTTTTTTATATTCGAACATTTTTCATCTAGATTTAATTGATCGATATGTATATTTCCTTTTTGGAAATGTTCCATATAGTGATTTCTATAGACACCAAAAATGTCACCTATATCTGAGACATTTTTCCCTTTGTTTTCATGCAAGATACTTTTAATGTTGTTAGCTTTTGACTGCATTTTGATTCTTGTGGATAAATTATGTAGATATATGGGAGAAGTGGCCAAGGTATTCATTTTTAGTTTTTCTAAAGCTAAACTAGTTTTATGTCTTAGACTTTCATTGTATTTATTGTTTAATACTTATTTCTTTTTCATCTCCAAATGATTTGGATTTTTTTCAGCTTTTACTGACAAAAGTTTGGATTGTAGAGCTAATAATTCAGAATCCAATTCTCTGATTTTTTTATACCAAGTTATGGCTTTACCATATATGTAAGCTTTTAATGAGTCCCATATCATTATTTTATTTATCTCTGTTGTGTAATTAATATCTAAAAAGAACTGTAATTTAGATAATAACCAGGGTTTAAACTCTAATTTTAGTTATATATGCTGGAATTCTGAAGTTAAAGATTAATGTTTTTTACCCATTTTGAAGTTTTAGTATCAATGAATTGTGGTCTGCAAAGGGCAGGGAGTGATTGAGAAATGAATGATTTTAGACTGTAAGTCATGGGCAGCAAATATTTTATCTATTCTAGTTTGGGTACCAAATCTGTGATCTTGATTGGAAAACAACAAAGATTTATCCTCTTTAAATTTGAAAGTATCTACAAGATGAAATGATTCTACCCACTTCTTTAAAGCTTTTGATGCAGTAGATGTACACAGCAGTCTTTCATTTGTAGTTTCAGAAATATCAAATATACAGTTATAATCTCCTCCTAATATTAAGTTCCCTTTATAATTATTGGAAATGAAATCCAAGCATTTTATAACAGTTCCTGTTTCAATGCCTGGGAACCAGTATAGCTTGGCTAGGGTCTGTATTCTGTTATTATATTTAACTGTTAGTAATGCCTTATGGCCTTCTTTATCTTCTTACTTATAAATGATTTCTGGGTTAATCAAAATTGTTTTCCATAAAATTGCTACCCCTTTTGTCTTTGTCTTAAAAGTGGATTGTGTCAATATCATATATTCCCTAGGATTCCATGTGTAATTGTCATTTGTTTTGAAATGGCTCTCTTGAAAGAAGACAATTTGTGCTTTTTTCAATTTTAAATATTTCAGTAGATTTGATGTCTTGCTAGAATTGTTTAAGCCATTGGTATTTAAAGATAATAAAGTTAAATCTATCTTAGGATAGACTATGCATTTTTTGTTATATTGTGACTATTAAACATTTTCCTCTGATAACTATAAAGTATATGTTTGAGCTTTTAAAGGAAATTATCATTTTTATACTTTGAGTATTGTTAGGTCAGGCATGCTAAATGTTTTTGTGAAATAACAAATTTTAAATTAATAAATGTTAACAAAACTAAGATTCTCACTAGCCATGGAATGAAAATCATTCCTAATCTGATGGATAAACCTAAGTCCATCAGATTATCACTCATACCTTGACAATCCAGAACATCTGAGCTCCATAAATTGAATTATCATATGGAGAATATTTGTAATAGGAATAAGCAATATTTCTATTCTTTTGAACAGATATAGTACTATTGTAGATTAGCCAGAATTCTAATACAATATAAATGTCTGCTTATTGTATAAGCAATTAATATTTACATGAAAGATAGATGACAAGCAATTCAATCATGGCAAAGTAGGATGTATCATATATAAAACCTCAGTAAAAGATTATAGCACACAGTTATTTAACATATTCACCCTTAGTGATGAAGTCTTTCAAAACTTATTACTTAATATAAATAGATGGTAATAATATTTATACCTGATATTTATAATACAATGTATTTTACTGGATATATCAGAAGTTATATTTCATTGTCTGCCAGCATTTAAGTAATCACTTTGTTTGTTGCTAACTTACTTAAAGCATCAAGTTTGTTTTATGTGAACATTGATGAAAGTTTGTGCATTGTAATTATCAGTGCATCCCTCTTCCCCCCATTTCCTACACATAAGATTTTCATATCTGTCATTTCTTATTATAAAATGAGTGAAATTATAGGTTAAAAACAACAAATTCACTTATTGTGATTAATAACTTCAAGTTCCATTTCCATATTCATAAATTGCCATTTTATGACATCTACTAAAAGTTTTTAGATTTAAATGGCAACATTATATTTTGTATAACAGCAAAGGTTAAACTGAGTGATTATTGTCAATTTAATAATATTTGTTCAGAATGTGATTGTTGCATTTTCTGACATTCCTAGTTCTGGCTTCTATTGTTTGCCTTGAACAACTTTGTCCATTTCATGTCATGTATAAAACATTAGTTATCTTGGCAACAGCTTAAGTATTGTATATGATCAAGATAGGTTACAAAAACTACAATTCAAGTTAAAGCAATTATATGGCTTGTTATGCATATTTACTTATATGAGAAGATCATCATGCTTCCCCTTGATGTTCAATATAGTGTATGTCATTTTTGACAAGTTAAAACATTAGTGTTATTATACACAAGGCCATGTTATTAAATCCTGTCTTTAATATCTAAATTCAGCAGACTGCTTCATCTTATATGATGATTATATATTTTATGTCTAGATTTACCAAAATCATACATTACATAACAATTGTGTGCATTTTTATGTTGACTGTTGCTTAGTTACTTGAGAAACACAAGCTGTATTGCTTATTTTATTATTAGCTCCTTCCAAGCATGTTGATACAATCCATAGACTTTAAATTATGAGACCCTTCTAGCTTATTTGTTATATTTCCATCCTTACATACACACATATCAGTACTTCAAGCACAGGCAACAATGCCCATCCAGTTTTCCCAGAATACCATTCAGTAGTTCATGTGTTGTGTTTCCACACTGTTCTTAAAATATCCAAACCAATATTTGTCCTGTTCCATTTTACCAGCCTTATCTATGCACTGGCCACTCTGCCAGTGAACCACTCAACACACCTTCCATTCCCACAGATATTTCCATGAAGGAAATCTGATGACTCTCTATCACTTCCCGGCAACCCCAAATACCCCTAGAATCAACTATCCCCATATGCTCAACAAGCAACCTCACCTCTCAGACCACTGCAAAGGGTACTGCACAAGACCAAGTGCTCTTAGTCTTTCACAATAACTCAGACTTCCACTTTTATGTAAGTCCTTTATGTGTTTGGACCAAAATACATTTTAAATATAAAATTTCATTTATTATTATTCTTTTTATCAAGAATCAACTTAATGAGCTAAGCAAAGTGTTGGGAGACCATCAGTATATGTACATGTGGTTAAAAACAACCCTTTTAATTTATATATATATATATATATATATATATATATATATATATATATATATATTGTAAACCAAAGACTTCATTGCCGAGAACCATCTCAGAGGCTTCTCAGAGTCGTTAAGCATTATCACAAGTCTGTCTCCATTACCATAGCAACCTGGAAGCAACTGTTTCTGTTAGTGTGTCTGTGTACTCCATACCGGAGGCTTGCAATGCACCTGAATTAGAGCTTCACTTCACTGCAACTTCAAGCCTAAATTCCCTCCCTTTCAGTGAGGCATCAGCCAGGAAAAGAATGGAGAGCAAACAGATCAAAAAAAAAAAAAAAAAAAAACACCTCCCAACAAGACACCACAACAAGACATAACACATTCTTCCAGACTTCCAACCTCTCACTCAGCAGATGTATAAACAAACTATTCTCTGCCAAAATATGCCAAATCACAGTTTTATCCACCCCTTCCCTTGGATCCAGGCTAAAACACCAAATGTCTCTTCCTAATACACAAGTATCAGTAAACCTCGATTGCAAGCCACAACCCACAGCTTCTCAGAGACGAAAACAGTAACATACAACAGCTGCCAGACACAGCTGCATCCACACATACCATGTCATGCTTAATCAAACAGTGCTCAAAGTTAAGATACCTGCCATAATTGATATTAACTATCTTTAGACAGAAACATAATGACATTTGTATTAGCTGCCAGACACAGCTGCATCCACGCACATCATATCAGGATTGATCAAACAGCACTCGTAGCTGTGATACCTGCCATAACTGATATTAACTATGTTTAGACAGAATAATAATGACATTTGTACTAGCTGCCAAACACGGCTGCATCCACGCACACCATATCAGAATTGATTAAACAGCACTCAAAGCTATGATACCTACCATAATTGATATTAATTGTATTTAGACAGAATAATGATGACATGTGTACTAAGAGCTTGCTACTATTGTTTAACCAGGATGTAAATGACATTTCTAAATCATACTTTAACTGAAGATGGCATTAGTCTCCATGATAGCATTTTTTTCAAAACACTCTACTGTTACTGCTATTATATATGATGTCAATTTGTTACATTTGAGTCTGAACTCTGATGAACGGTACCTTGTTGAATTAGTTAATTACTTAAATTATTATAAGTAAAAACAATGAAAAATGAACAAGTATTCATTGAGTTCAAGTAGGGCAATATAAATGTCTATATTTGTATTATATGTTGCTTTGTTTGGCTTATATATAATGTAAATAGTAACTCATCTTGACATACCTTTGTTTGTGTGAAGAATTATTGGACTCTTTGAACTTTCTAAATAAATCATTACTGTTTCTTGGTTGTTTAAGAAACCCTCCTTTTTTTAAAAAATAAAAACAGATGACAAGTGATGTACCATATGATACTTTGAGAGATGTAGTTGTAAGAGTTATTTTTTTGAGACAGCTATCTTGGAATCAGTTTTTTGTTTCTTATTTCTAGCATAAGTCCAAGGATTTGTTTCTTTTATTCTTTTAAGAGTAGGCTTCATCCATTCCATTTCTTCTGGGATAGGCACTATGTTGTTTTTGATGAATATAGTAGCTTCCTCTAAGTCGTTAAAGGTTCTCATCTCATTGGCAAAAGGTATTTTTATCTTGACTGGAAAGGCCAGCTGTGCTTTGATGTTGTTTTGTTTCAACAGTTTTATTATTGGCCAGACTTTTTTCCATTGTTCTAGTATTCTGGAAGAATAATCATTGTCAAACCTTATCAGGCTTTGATTGTATTTTAAGGTGATTTTCTCCAAGCAGATTTTAATATTAGTTCCTTGTCCAGAAATGAAAGAAATGTTATAACTATGGAACTAGGTAGAGTATTTGTTGAGTTAGAAGCAGGTTTCCTCAGTGCTCTATGTGTCCTTTCAATTCCAAATGAAAGTCCCCCTTTCAAGTCTAAAATTTCAGAAATCCAGGTTGTTAAGAATGAAATAATGTCTTCTCCTTCAGTGTTTTCAGGCAGACCAAAGACCCTTATATTGTTTCTCCTTTCCCTGTTTTCTAAGTCATCTATTTTGTTAAGCAGCCATGTATTCTGTTTAAGCAGAAATTCATTTTTGGAATTCTTTCTCTTTGAGTCTCCCTTCAATGTCATTTAGAGAAGTCTCTATATTTGTTATTTTTGTATGGTGTTGCTGTAATATTTCCTTAAGAGTACCAGTCTGTTTTTGAGAATTTAATATGAGGTTTTTTAAGTCGTTTCTAAAGCCATCCATCTTCAAAGATAGTCCCTGTAAGGTAGATGTCATCAATTGCAGTTCTTTTTTCAATGCAGCATCTGGATGAGAATTCCTTGAGTTGTTCATATTCAGTGAATCAATATATCTCCAAGTTACTTGACAGGAACTTTTTTGTATATCTCCACCATTACCAAAATTAATATTCATGTAGTTTAGTGGTTTATCTATAGATTTCTGATGTTTTCAACTTGAACATAATAAAATCTTCCTATATTATTATACTAGTTTATGGAGCTCTCAAAATTCACTGCTCTCAGTTGACCATCTATGCTCTGCCCCCGATACAGCCAATTGTTACTGATTTATATATGCTGAGTTTTTGTATATTAATCTTTAATAATGACAATCATAATTTTTTTTTTTTTTATATTAAGTATTAGGATGGGTACAACTCTGTGTAACTTGTGGAAGCAGTATTTGCCATGGGTTGCAGCAGAAGTACTGTCTCTCACATGTCAGACAGATCTTGCAAATAAACATTGCCACCCAAAATAAAACTCCATAAATGCGTTTAAGCTATTAGGAAAGACAGGATTTCTTTGTTTGCAATTTATTATTTAAACCAAGGTTCAGAAAGTGCACTTATGTCATGGCTGTACATGATATCTATCAGTGAATAACAGTGACTTTATTGCACATGATATGAGTATTAAAATGAGTTATCTTCAACACAGTGTTTTTTTCCCCTCAAGAATAAAAGACACAAGTCATGTGGATTGACATTTTCCTGATGGGGTCCAGGATCAGTCTTTTTCTAACATCATAGGAGGAGATTTTTTTCAAAATAATTATTTCTAAGCCTTAATATAATCAAAGTCACACTGCAAGCTTTATGAATAATTAGCTTTGTCTTAAAAGTTTAAACTACTAATATTAAAACAGCTTGCATTTTTGAAGACTTTGAGATACAACTATTGTACATGATAGGTCTGTGTTTCAAAGTCATATATCGGAAAGCTCATGGGAGAAATAATGCTCCAGTTCATGCATTTTATAGTTGTGTATACAGGATAATTTACACTGTGCACCAGTAGTTATTGTACTACTAAAGAATGGTAGAAAATACAAATAACATATTAAGAAAGAATAGTGGGAAGAACTTTGAAGAGACACCTTTCTGAGGTATTTGAGCTGAGAATAGGGAGGGAGTGTCTGTGTGTGTGTGTGTGCGTGTGTGTGCGTGTGTGTGCGTGTGTGTGTGTGTGTGTGTGTGTGTGTGTGTGTGTGTGTGTGTGTGCATTATTTATTTATATTTGTTTAGTGAGAAAGTCTGAATGGGCACAGGTGCCACTTTTCCAGTGAAGGCCTGAGGAGAAAAAAATCTGTGGTAAAATTTTAAAGCAGTCAGTATTTATAATAACTAATTTTATAATGCAGTTTCAGTAAATACATAGCATAATATTCAATACAATAACATTTGTATTGATATTCAGAAACATTAAATTTACAAGCCTTGTGCCAAGTCTAGGCGGAGACAGATAGAAGAGTAATGTATAAGATAGGTAGAAGCAATTTTTTGAAATACAGTAGACTGAGGTATTAGAGGAGATAAGAAAGTGTTAGTTTTAATGGAGAAGTAGTGATGAAATACTAGTTTGGTAGTGCTAATTAGAAGTAGGTATAGTAGTTTACAAAGTGGAATAAAGTGAGGTATTAGAAGGGGATAAGCAGGTTAAGTGAGTTAGTGCTTTAAAGGGAGGTGTAAGAAGCATGATGAAGGGGGCTTGAGAGTTATGTCCAAGATAAAGAGCTAGTACAAAGACAGGAAGCAAAGAGGAAGCCTTTAGGTAATGGTTTAAAAAGATGAAATTATGGAATAGACCTGACTGATATAGGAATTTTATTCTATGCTCTAGCCACATTATTGGAATACAGTCTAACCCCAGCAGCCCTTTGAGGTTTGTAGATGGTAAGCAGTTGCTTATCATTTGACTGAATGGGATAATTTGATAGATAGTACTGGAGTGTGAGGATAATTGCTGGGCAAACAAATGGGATACAGATGATTTTTGTGGGTTAAGATGAGCTGGCTATAAGATAGGTGGTAAGAAAATGTGAGATAGTTAAGTGTTTTTACTGCTAAATACTGGTGGGTCTGGTAAGTTTTTTTGCAAACAAATCTAGCAACTTTGTTATAGCATTGTTCAAGCTTTGAACTAAGTGAAACTTGTAGGTTAGTCTTGACAGTGGTAGATAGTGAATACATTGAAGAGTAGAGTACCAGGGACAGATCCTTGTGGCATGTCAGTATTGATAGGAAGGAAGGGAGAAAAGGTAGAGAGACATTTATCAGACTGGGATCTATCGGTTAAGTAGTTTTTAATAGTGGTGTGGATTGTGAAAACCCTAGGAAAGACAGTCGAAAGAGGAATTTTTGGTAAAAAAAAAAAGATCAAAAGCTTTAGAGAGATCAAGGAATAAAGAGGAAATAAATTAACCTTTGTTTATGACTTTGTTAAAACTATTTATGTAGGTTAATAAGACCATGATAATGCTATGGGTAGGTCTAAAACCATGCTGTGTGGGGGTCAGGAGCTTTTCCTGAAGGACATATTCAAGTACTTGTTTGTGTTTGCACTTCTCCAGAAGTTTTGGCAAAGGGGTTAATTTGGCGATAAGTCTAAAATTGGTTTTATCAGAGGAGGTTTCCGCTTTACTTAGGGGAATGAAGATTTTTTTCCATAGAGAAGGAATGTATCATTCGATTATAGAGCCATTAATTAGGATAAATACATGATAGGCCATGGAAGTGGCAACTAGCTTGCGGTATTCTGCTAGGAGATTATATGCTGAAGAACATGGTTTCATGTAAGGAGTAGTGATTTAATATTGGAGGTCTGGATAGATTTTACAATGGAGTAGGAGGTGTTTGCTGCCTCAGGAAAGGGCATGTCAGGATTGTTAGGTAGAAAATCTTTAGTAAGGGCTTTCTATAAAATAAGTGTTAAGCTGACCAGCTATTGTAGAGGTACTGTTATGTAGGGCAGGGTTAGAAGTGGTGGTTGTTCCAGGATAAAGTTTACTATTAAGTATATTATTAATAGAAGACCAGAAATTTTAGGATTGGAACACTGATTTAATAAGGGGTTACTGTAGAAGATTTTCTTGTCTGCATTAATCTGTCTTTTAGCATGATTACAGAATTCTTTAAAGTGTTGTAGGTTTTGCATAAATCTATGTTTTAACCATTCTTTCCAAGCAATGACTCTTTCATGCACTAGATACCAAGGAGTATGGATATTATTTATTTATTTTGTTCTAATTGAAGGGTTTCAGTTTGCAGCTATATGTCTTATCAAGAGTACATCAATACCTAGTTCTTCTAACTTATTGATCAATGTTTTGTGTATGGCCCTGTCAAATGCTGAAATTAAATCTATATAAATTACATAACAGGACAATTTGTCATTCATAGTTATTATATTGTTATAGAACATCACTACAGTTGGTAAAATATCTGTTTTCAACATATGCATGCTGATATATGGTTTCAAGTCCCAACCTATCCGGTTGAGACAATAACATATCCAATATTACCTTCTCCCTTACTTTTCCACAACATGAAAGTAGACTTAACGGTCTGTATGACTCTGGATTTGTCCTACTCCCCTTTCCCTTAAAGAAAGGTTTAATAAGTGCATGTTGCCAATCTTAAGGAATTTCTCCACAATTATAGAACCTAGTAAATAATAGATACAATGGTACTGTAAGTTCTTGCTGAAGTATTCTCATATCATTATTAATAATTCCATCTCTACTGTGTGCATTGTTTCAATCCAATGTGCATAGTTCATTTTAATATAATATAATCTGATTTCAGTATCTGAGGTTACCTGGATGTCATTAGGAAAATGTATCACTCCCTTTGTGGGGCCAAACTGTTTTAAATAAGATTTTGTAAATATATCTACAATCTGTTGTGTCCAAGAATAAATTTTAGAATATAAACACAATTTATTGATTTTCATGTCTTTAGTCCTTCTAAATCTTAGGTATGTATAAAATGGCTTCCTATTTTGCGCAGTATCTTTATATAAATGTTCTTCAAATTTCCTTGATCTTTTGTCTCACACTAAGCTTAATCTGTTTGTCCATCTTGTTTATTTCAGTTTTCAAAGTTGTAGTTCGACTTCTTTTCCATTTCTTAAATGTTGTGTCTCTCACCTTAATCAGGTATCTCATTATTATGGCAATACATCTCCCTGACTTTGGGTGTCTAGATCCTGATGTTAAACTTTTTTTATTTTATTTTTTTTATTATTTTTCATTCAAACAATTTCTCTTCCAAATCTTTTCACATTCCATCTGCAGTTTTTCTACTGAACACCTCACTCCAATTAGTTTTACAGAGTGACTGTTTTGCTACCATATAATTTATTAATCTTTTGTGAATTGGTTTAGATTTCAGTTTGAAAAAATTATCTAGCAACAAATTAATCTTAATAACTCCATCATCACTGCACATCAATGGTAGTAAAACTTGATATGAAGTAATAGTTATTTCTTTAGAAACTGTTACTCCGTGTAAAGGAACTGTTCCTTGGTATTTTGTTTTATTTTTTACAATCTGAGACAATTGTTGCTCCTGAACATATGTTGCAAATAATTTCCTTATGAATATTGTTGAATCAATATTATTCCAGTCTGTTTCTGGTAAATTTAAGTCGTCACAGTATTATTCTTCCCTACTGTGTTTCATGCAAGAAATGTATGAATTTCTCTAGGTCATCAGTTCTTGAATTTGGTGGTCTATACAATCCAACAACTGTTTTATGTTCTACAGTTGTCTTTATTGTCACAGTTACTCAATCTGTATTATTGGCGTTAACACTAAACACATAATAATCACAGGTCTCATAACTATCTTTATTCACTATCATAATATCCACACATTTTTATTGTTAGAATGTCTGATACCGTAAAAAAAAACATTTATACCCTGATAGAACTGGTTTCCAGTCATTGCATTGCCATGCTATATAACAAGATCAGTCTTTTGGGACTGTAGCAAATTTTCCAATTAAAAAAATATTATTAATGCTCGAAAGCAATAACATCCATCAGAGATATATCAAATGTTGTTGTCTGCAAACTGTAAAATTTTTGACCTGGCAAAAATCCTGTCTTTTGTTTGTCAAATATTGCAAAATATCTGCTGCAAAAATTCTCTATCCCTGATCTACACAAGTGCAAGCCATCCTGTCTTAGCATGTGTGCACAAAATTAGGCTTACAATGGTATTTACCCAAAGAATCTTTTCATTCATGGTGACTTGACTATTCTTTTTATATGTGATTTCTGAAAAATATGTCCTAATGATGGGCATAGCCAATATGGTGAGCAGTTAACAGCATTGTTTTTTAGCTCCGCTTCATTTTAACATCTCTGATAGGATTTTTACTAAAAATCTCAACTAGAATGTTTCAAAACTAGATGAATTCATAGTTGAACATCTGCTGAAAGATTTACTACAAAAAATAAGTTTCAAACTCAATTCCTTTTTCCTGTCAAGAAAACTAGAAAGAACTAATAATCTCAGAATGAGCCACTCTAAGCCCAGTGTACAGGACAGTACTATGACAAAAGACACACAGACTATGCTAAGTAACATCAGGGAGTTATTTGTAAAGAAATATAAATTAGAAAGCAAAATGGACAATTTTAAAGAGGAATGTAAAAAACAAGTTGGAATGCTGAATGAATCTGTTAAACAATAATGATCACACATCTTGACTAGAGAAGAAGCAATGTCTGATTTTGATGGAATATTATATGAAAATAAGAACACTGAATTTCTTATGAAACAAAACCATTTATTCTGGGATGAAACAGAAGAATCTAGAAGGACTAGCATCAGGATTCCTGAAAAAGAACAGAGACAGTATGATTCAATTCCTTATTATACTGTGACTGGCTATTAATATTCAAAAATTAGCACACTGATTGGTTAGCCCAACCAGCATGCTTGTTGTAAATCGAGCATATACCAATGGAAAAGCGTAAGGTCAGCCTGACTTTCTTTTATTAATATATGCTACGGTAATTCTACTAACAAAAAAAAAAAAGACACTTGAAAAGAATGAGACAAATGAGACAGAGAAAATTATAAGGATAAACATTTATGTTATGCAAAAGTAGACAAACATACCTGATTATCCTTATATTTTCTCCGGTCCTCCTCTCCCATTCATTTGAAGTGTCCCAATTTCATTTTTTTAATTAAAAAAAAAACGGAGATCTTCCTTTCTCTGTTGCTTACTTTACACAGCAGTGATGTACTGCATAAGTGTGGGAACATTAGTCCTATACGCATGTACAGTACATCAAGAAAGTCCCAAGATATCGGGAAAATGTGGAAGAGCAGTACAGTGCCATTATACAAAGACATTATTATTTAAAAAAAATAAGTAACTTTTTTCTTAAATAATGTCATTGTATAATAGCAATAACCCATGGCTATGTATGGGTAATGCTGATTTACCCACACCTAGCCATGGGTTATTGCTATAATACCTGGCTGGCTAAAACTTTGAACCTGCCTGACAATGACTATTCTACATTAGTGATATCTAAGAGAAAAGAATGTGTGCCACTTGTTAAAAGCTTACAGAAAAACAATATTAAAACAAAAATCTTGTTTCCAGCAAAAATAAGGATTCACCTTCCAGAAGGAAGGAAGGCTTTTAACACCTTAGAAGATGAAGTGGACTTTAAACAGGAAAAATAAAATCCTAGAAAAATATTGAAGAAATGGAATGGAATCTATACATTCTTTGAAGAGAAATGCAACAAGAGACAATTGGTTAATAAACAACAAAAAGCAGTAAAAAATTGAATGGCAAATGAAAATCAACGTATTTCATGGTAATGAATTCTTATTAATTAAAAGAAGTGCTTGAAATACTTATGAACAAGTGTTGAGTATTTCTTTTTACAAGGTAAATTGTTTATTTATTTCTCTACTTCAAATGGTTACTAGTTCTCTTTTTAAAATGTTAGAGTTTGATTTTTTCAGCTACGTATGAAATTAAAGCCACTTATTTTCACTTAGAGTTTAAAAAGTTAAACTATTCATCTTATTAAAAGTTAATCATCATTATGATGAAACATATGTTAGTTGGCACACGTCCTGATAGCTTGGCATAGCTGAGTAATGTACTATCAAATATAAAACAAGATGCAACAAATGACACTAAAGAGGCATGTTGAGTTACTTTCTGGATTCTTAAAATGGTCCCATAGTGTGCTACTGATAGTATATTTGACATGCAAGAGCATCCAGGAAGGATATACTTACACAATATAACAAATATAGATTTTTACATATATAAATGTTACTATTGGAGTGATATCAAATAATAAGAGTAACACTCACACTTTTACAAGTTAAACCTAGTTCACACATAACTGTCATTTTTCTAATGCAAGTTTATATGCCATGTCTCCTTTATAAAATGACAGTCTGCCTTATATTAAACATCTCATACAAATAGTGCTTGCTGAATCATTAAATCTTATTTCTTTGAGTGCAATGGCATTTTAGTCATTGGGATACTTTGAGATGTTTTTGTTATTTTTTGTTGGTTTAGAGGGGATTGAGGGATTGTTGTGGGGTGTGGAGGTTCTTGGATTCACTTGAGCATTTTTGTGCGAACTGAAACTGATGGTTTATTCATTTTCAAGCCCTTATCATGAAAATCAGCTTGAAACAATTTAAAGTCATAAAAACTTTTGTGATGCTGTGGGAGTTCTAAAAATTCTAAGAACTGTCTAGGTTACTTCTTCCTGTTTAAAAGTAAATAATCATAATATTTTGGATCATATGCTAAGATGTCAAAGAATATAAGTTATATAATAAGCAAAAGACAGTGAATTGCATTCTAAACCATTGTCAGTTAGTACATAGTTCTGAATTCTTGCAGTATGCCAAAAGGATGGTTTATATACTAGCCTATAAAATGATACTTATGGTAAAAAATAGGATTGTTTTTCTCTGTTATTGTCTCTTTTTAATGATAACAAAACTCACTATCTCATAACAATTTATTATGGAAAGTTTGAGTCTTAAAAGGGAAGATGTTTTTCAGATGTTTGTTCAGATACTATTAGAAATAACATTTAAGGAAAAATAGGACTGATTCTAACAGTAGTACTAACTTAAAGAGTATGAAATATATAAGGGTAAAATATAAAGGTTCTAATATATATTACTCTACACAGGATTACAGCTAAAATATAAAGCCTAGGAATATAGTAATAGTACAGGACATAGTATGCAAACAGAAATAGAAAAAGATCAGAATAAGTAAATATGTACATAGTTAAAGAATATAAATACATGTACAGGTGTGGGAGGCTGGCATAGTGGTTAAGGTATTCACTTTATAGGAACAAGGTGCAGGGTTTGATTCTCACATGAAATAATTAAGTGGACTTGGAATAGCCCACAAGGACAGTTAGCCTGGTACTAATTTATGAACTTATAATCCTGTGAACAACTTTACGCCATAGAAAAATATAAAATCATCTGACCTATAAATTAATAAATATGAAAATAACAACTGAATTCCTCCCTGCAGTAGACCAGTGAGATAATGTGAGGTGCAGGAAAAGATGACTGTAGACATATGCAGTTTGGTCAACTTATGATAAGGATTCTGAACACCTGTTTAACTTTTCCAATTCATAATAACTCATTCACAGGTTTTTTTTAAGATGATGTATAGTAAAAATATGAGACACGTTAATATGAATCAGAAGCATGAGCTAAGCATTGTTAGTCTAATGGAGAGTTTGAGAGGTAATTTGTCCATCTTTTTCAACAAACTGAGAATATGTTATTCCATGGTAGAATGTTTTTGGGTTATACCATTAGGTAATTTTTTATTTGTTTCAAAAGTTTTGTACATAGATGAAGATTTCATATTGTTATATATAAAGTGTATAATAAGTTCTGTACATCAATGTGATTTCATTGTACCTGTTGTTTTTCTCTCTTTTTATAATGTCTTATTTTAAATGCGTATTTATTAATATTAATGGATTGAATATTTCAGTAAAGAAAGTGAGTCTGTTCAAATACTTGTAATTACGTAAAGCTCAAATAGTATTTTTCAAGAAACACATTTACTTAATAAAGATGTAAATAAACTTTCATTAAAGAATTACTTGGTTTTAGCAGGTTCTGGCTTTTGAGCTAAAAGAAGAGGCACCCTAATTTTATGGAAGAACTCACCGGTGATGCCTAAAGTCAGAGATAACTGTGTTGTTAAAAATGGTTTGTTAAGCTTTGTTATAATTGAGTGGAACAGAAAACTATATACATTGGTGAACTCTTATTGGATTCCATGGGTTAGAGCTAAAATTGCAAAAATTTACTTAGACACTATAGCCTATTACATGAAAGGTAAAGTCATAATGGTCAGTGATTTTAATTGCATTTTATCACACAAGGATTTCACTGCAGATAAAAATCTGATAATCACATCTTCAGCCAATCCATCATCAACCCCTTTTCTCATTTTGCACATGGGGTCGAGGTGTCATTCAGCAGTGACAATCATCTCAAGCCAAGGTTTACACCACTAGGTGGCTAGCCCTGCCACAGTAGTTCATTCATACCACTCACTCACACACACACTCTCACCTATAGCTAATTTAGAGTGTCCAATCTACCTACTACATGTCTTTGGAATGTGGGAGGAAACCGGAGCACCTAAAGGAAACCCATGTGACCAGAGGGAGGACATGCAGACTCCACACAGAAGGCACCCCAGCCAAGAATCGAGCCAAAGAGCTTGTTGCTGTGCAGTGACAATGCTAACAGCTGCACCACTATGGCCACCTATCTTTAGTGAATCACTTAATGAATTTTGTAAATCTATTGAATTTAAAGAACATATATGAGCTAAGGAAAGCAAACTCACTTCAAATTACCCATTATTCATATAGATATGGAACACAAACAAATATTAATAGCATTTTTGAATCAAACAATCTGTTATCATATTTATTTATTTATTCCACATTTGTTAACCTGGTTAGTCCAACTGAGTTTGCAAACAAACCCATTTTCAGTGGAGACCCAAGGGGAAAACCACAGCAAACATAAGTAAAAATAAAGTGACAATAAACAAATATTAATCACAATACAAAATATAACAGAGAAGTTTCAATAGTTTCATGTCCATTATCATAACATAATGCTATAATATTTAATATTTTAAAAACTAACAATCTAATACATCACATGATATTACCAGTGTACATTATTAAAATAAAGGGATTCAAGGATTGGTATGTTAAAGAGATAAAAAAAATTCCTACAAATAAACATGAATGGTGAAATAACTGACATTGTCCTGTGGGATTCATTAAAGGCTTACTCAAATGGAAGAATTACAAGCTGGTATATTAGTAACACAAGAGAATGGGACAAATAACTGAATATACTACAGGCCAAAACAGACACACTAAAGTTAAATCTAAAACCATATGACATTATCAGTCAGTATGAACTTAAAAACTTAAATACAAAATATGATGACATTCTAAATCATAAAGATTCAATAAACCTGGAAAAATGTAAACTTCAGGCATATTCAGTAAACTCTTTAAGCTTGCATAAACTTGTTCTTAAATCAAAGAAAATGAGTAAACTAAATCATATCAAAGAAATTATAACATATAAGTAATGAAAAAGAAACTAGAACAGGTATTAAAGGTATTCTTTAGGACTTTAAAATATTTTATGAAAATATAAATAATAATATAAATAATCTAGATAATGATGATACAGATGAAAATTTTTAAAGGGAAAATATAAATTATAACTTAACAAGTGAACAAATAAAAAAATTGATAGAGCATTCACTTTAACAGAAATAAAAGATCAAATAAAAAAGTTAAAAAAATAATAAGGCACCGTGCTTAGATATATTATAAAATGCTACCAGATGCTGCAGTTAAAATATTATATAAGGTCTACAGAGAAATAAAAGCAACTGGTAAAGCCCCCCCCCCATCATGAAAATATCCCTTTACATCACCTATTTTAACACAAAATAAGGATCCTAAAAAGTGTTCCTCATACAGATCCATTTCACTAGTTTTAGCTAACACAATTAATCTAACTATTCCTAAACTAATTAACAATAATCAAACTGAGTTTATTTTAAAAAAGACAAGTACAGGATAATATAATAAGAATGCATACATTAATAGACTATGCAAATAAAAATTAAAAAAAACTTTCTAGCATTAGGCTTTTGACTCAGTTATTTGGTCATACCGGCTTAAAACACTAAAAGTGTATAATTTCTCACTTGAGCTAATTCAATTAAGTTCTAATTATACAATAACTCTTGTGCTTATGTTAAAATTGGTTATTTTCTTTCTAATTCCTTAAAACGATAAAAAGGCACAAAACAGCGCTGTCCATTATCATCTTTATTTTTTGCATTAGCTATAGAACCCTTTACTAATAGGATTAGATCCAATAGAAACATTAATGGTATCAGAATAAAATAAGATTTCAAACTAAAGATTCAACTCTTTACTGATGAAATTTTGCTAGCAATAGGAAAAATAGAAAATTCATTAGAACATATAATTAGTTCTATGAGTCACTTTGAAGAACTCTTTAAGATTTAATCATAATAAAAAAGTACATTATTAATTAATAAAAATTAAAAAAATGCACAAAATATTCTAACTTCAATTAGAATAGCGATCAAATGAAATTCCTTGTTATAACCATCATGTCTGATAGTAAAGAAATGATACAACAAACTTTCAACAAGTTGTTGATATTTTAAGTTTAGTCACAGACTGGAACAAATTCTTCTTTACCATGGAAGAATGATTAATGCTTATTAAGATGGTAATTATCCCTAAAATATTGTCTTACAATATTTAGTACTATCTCCACCCAAAAAATTGATGAAGAAGAAGATAACTAATGTTGTTGTTGTGTCTTTCAGCTTTTCCTGGTTAGGGGTCGCCACAGCGGAACTCCGGTCCATTAATGATTGGCAGTAGATTTTTACGTGCCGAGTTGCCGGCCCTGACACACAACCTTCAATGATGGTACGCCCATTCACGCATGTCTCCACGCAGAAGACGCTCTAGCTGAGAATCAAACAGGACAGCGTCTTAATGTGAGGTGACAATGCTACCACAGCACCACCACCGCAGCTAAGAAGATAACTAATATTCTACTTATTTATTATTATTATTTTTTGGCATCCTAAAAAAAACAAGATTTTACTTTGGTTGGCATAGAAAAGGTCGGGATATAGTGTTGTGGATAAAGTCATGTTATGATTCAAAATGGAAAGAAATACATCAATAAATATTATTAGTACATAATAAATATGTCACAACTACTCATAAATAAATAGCCCCTAATAGTTTTATCTGGTTATTTTGTGTAAATAGAATTACACCCTCTTGTCAAATTCTCTACTTAAATAACAGAATTTCCTCTTTCCAAAAGTTAAAATATTCTAACCATTGTATTAAAGACTTAATATTTCCATGTTTCCAATTACATATACAAATGACTGCTTAGAAACTCATAACTTCCACAAAATGCTAGTATTGAAACAACAAAGTAATTTAATTTATTGGCAACGATTCTTAAACGGTACTAATATACATAGTGTTGAAAATGTAATGTCCAAATGCAATCAAGTTTCTGAGAACTACTTAATTTTACAAATATTTAGAGACCCTATGAACACAGAGATAAGATATTTAACATAGATAAGAAATGATTTGCCAAATTATTGAAATTCTTAATAAATATCAATAATAATGCAATGAAAAATAAATCATATTTGTCACAAATTTATAAAATTCTTAAGTTAGATTTCACATATTTAGACAATTCCTATTGGAACTACTCCTCAAAAAATAATAATGAAGACTACTGTGAGGAATACAAGAAAATAATATTAAAATCGACAGATAAAACCGCATCTTCATATATTTTTACACAGACCTTTTATTACTCCTAATAAAATTGCAATTATGTATAAATCAAATAGAATTAAATGATGGAGGTATGATTCTGAAATAATAGCTGAATGGATGCATATGTTATATGAATGTGAAGTCATCTCTCCTTTATGGAAATAAATTAATAACTTTATTCAAGCTCTGTGTTCAGATGCATATATTTCTCAATCTTCGGTTTTATTTAATACTCAGATTCCTGAGATAATTTCAAAAACCCAAGTGCATCTTCATTAGTTTATTCTTACTATAGCCAGAAAACTAATTACTAAAAATTGGAAAAGTAAAGTTACCTCCTCTAGTGCTGAATTTATTTGTATGCCAGAATTTGTTTGCAGTAGTGAATTGCATACTATAAAGATGGGAACTTCTAATATTACACATTCATATAAATCTTGACTTAAACTTAAAGACTTGCTTGAATGATAGTAATTGTTGCTGATGTGAAACTTTGATATATTGATCAGCTGTGAACCTATGTAAATAGTTATTGTTTGTTTTATAATTGATTTGTTTATTTATTGTATTAAAGCCAGAGAGTGCCTGTCTAAAACCTATCCATTTCTAACAACAAATGGTTTAAATTAAAGGTAAAACAACAAAATACGAATCAAACTAAATCTTCTTGTCTGCTTTCCATTCCTTCCTACAAATACTGAAAAAGTCTGGTAAAAATAAAATATAAATTCAAATAAAACTTCTCTTACTGGGCAACTGTACAGTCCTTCACAAAACAGGACAGAATTGTTTAGATAAGCTCTGGAGTTATTTATGCATTATTGTGCTTTGGATATGTCTATATTTATGTGTATTTCTTTAAGAGGGTGGAACATAGGTGGAATCCTGGGTGAAAAACAGGACCTATAAATATAATGCCATTAGGAGTGGATGGGAAATTACAGGAAAGAAGGGAGTGTAGTGGAAAACAGCTTCAACACCTGCAGGAGGAGTATCTGTTTTGTTTCAGGGGAACAATGTTGTGTAATGGGAACAGTAGTCTGATGCATGTTTTGAAAGCACAAGGGTTATACTACTCCATCAGACGGCAGTTACAGTAGAGCTGTTTTGAAGGAGTACACTGGCCCCAACCCAGTCTGGTTTCATCAAGGCCAATCAATTTATAATTGTTTGATTAATGATCAATTAAAGCTTTTGGCTGTATATATAAATAAGTGGTTGACTACAGGTTGAAGTATACATTGAAAAAGGCCACTGGGCCAAAACCCGTGGAGCCACATTATAAATACTCATTTTCCAGTTTGGTGCTGGCTGCTTTGTGAAAGTTTATACATACTCAGACTAATGGATCTTTTTGAGAAGGTTACAAAAGCAGTAGAAGAGGGCAAAATGGTTTACACTTCCTACCTTGATCTGGCCAAGGCATCTGACACAATATCTCACTCGGACATTATTGACAAACTCAAAAGGTTAGGTCTAAACCCGTATGTCACCAAGTGGATAGCCAAATGGGTAGATCTGGGTTCATAGGTAGGTACTAGGCTATCGGCCCAAGGGCGTAAGTAATCCTACCCAAAAAGGTTTCCTGGCTTACACCACCCAAGAAAGTTAATTTCCTCTGCCCCTGTCGAGCAGAGCCAAAGAAGTGATCCCCAGGGTGTATTTCCTATTTCCCATGCACTCATCAAGATTTTTCTTAAAGAGTGCTAATGAGGAACTTTGCTTGACATAGATGGGTAGCATGTCCCAGAGTATAGGATGTCTCTGGGACAGGAATCTATCCCTCCAGCATGTCCTCTTTATTGTGGTGACAAAGTTTAGGTCCCTAGAGTGTGTAGCTTGGAGGGATTGGGATTTCTTTAGGTGTAGCATGTCCAACAGCTCTGGGTTTAACATAGCTTTATATGTTAGGCAGAGATCTCCTCGGAGCAGGCAATATGCTACAGAGTAAAGCTGGAGTTTTTTGAGATGGTCAGTGTAGGGCATCTGTTAGAGGTCAGTAATCCTCTTTGTGAGGTACTTCTGTGGCCTTTCCAGCTGCTGCAGATGTCTTTTGAGATACATTCCAAAAGAGGCATTGTACTCTAATGAATGCCGAGTAGAAGGGAACAATGACTTCTTTTTTCCTGGATGACAACCCTTTTGTGATGAAGTGTGCCACATAGAAGGATTTCCTGACTACTGTGGTGATGTGATTATCAAAGGAGAGATTACTGTCCACCTGGGTCCCAAGGTCTCTTATCACACATTTGGCGTTAAGTAGACTGCCATTTATGTGGTAGTTCATGGGTGCAGAGTTTCTACAAAAGGGGATGACAGTGCACTTTTTGGCATTGACCTTGAGGCCATGCCTCTGACACCAGGCATCTGTCTCAGTGAGGCCCTTCTGTAGGATGTCCACATCATTTGGGGGCTTGACTATGGCTCCTAGTTTGTAGTCATCTGAGAACTTCGCTAGCCAGAGGACTTCTGTGTTAGCCTGTACTTCAGAGAAGTAGATACAAACAGGAGAGGTCCCAGGAATTAACCCTGTGGTACTCTACTTTTCACTGTTTTGAAGTCAGATTTGGAGTATGCAACTTTTACAGTGTGGGTTTTGTCAGTGAGCCAGTTGGCCACCCATCTTGTGATGTAGGGATTTATACCTAGTTTAGTGAGTTTAGCTATAATTCCAGAATGGGGGATGGTGTAGAAAGCCTTGGCGAGGTCAAGATAGGCTGTGTGAACCACCTTTCCATCATCTACAGCTTTGGTGGCTGCTTCAAAAAAGTCGATCAGGTTCAGAAGGCATGATCTACCTTTCACAAACCCGAACGGGTGGGGTCCAAAGTTTGGAGGTTACCACTGTCTTTGTTTCATGATGATACATTCCATGGCCTTGTGACCAGGTTTGTCAGGCTAATAGAGCAATATTTCCCAGGATCACTGGTGGTACCCCCTTTGTGGAATGGGATAACAGTTTCTGTGTGCCATTCAGTGGGCACAAAGCCTGATGTGAGACTATGATTGAACATAGATATAGCTAGATTAATATATACATATATAGATAGATTAGATATAGATATTTGGGTTCACTACATACTCTCTAAATTTTGAAATATCAAATTTCAAAATCTCAAGACTATATAGCTGAAACCCCTAAATGCCGAAATACCAGAAGTTCGAAATTCAAAATCCTGAACATACAACACACATACATCACACGCACCCACACATACAAACAGCTTCCCACCACAATCAAACATATCCTACACTGCACCCCCCCACACCCCCCCCCACTTAAATATACTAACTCCGAGATTGCACAGACACACAAGTGAAACTCACACCCACACATTTTACAGTCCCTCACACACACACATCACAATCACAACACACACTGACACACATTAAAGCCCCTAACCAACACACTTACACATAGATACTTACCTGAACTTCCACCAATCCATCAACAAACCGCAACACCATAAGCGCTACTTCAATATCTCCGAACATCAGGATTTTTTAATTTCACGCTTCTGGTCTTTCGGTATTTAGGGGTTTTGGCTATATAGTCTCGAGATTTTGGAATTCGATATTCCAACATTTTGAGATTATGAAGTGATCCCAGATATTTATATATAAGGTCACCTAGCTAATGGAGGGACAGTGGCTGGAACGGGAAGGATGGTTGAACCATACACACCAGGGGGGACCTTCACTGAAGTAGAACAACTTCTTGTGAGCAATTTTCAACCCCACAGTCCATTGTGTCTCTCTCTCTCTGACCTGGTTGCTCTATGTGATTTAGATTATTATTCAATTTAAAATGGAGGCTTTATGATGTGGGACTGGGGTTGTCCTCTGTCTTCACACAAAGATGGCTTTTTAAATAATTGATCATTAAGGTCTATGCCATAAATGCAAGTCTTAACAGTGAACACAACTCCTTGAAGACTAATATTCTGGGTATACTTAGCTGGTTTCTTGTCTTCCTCTACTGAATCACCATAACAGAATGTTGCAATAATGCCCATTATCTTGTGAAATAATTTGAGCATACATTAGTTAATGCCACAGAAATACATACTGCAATGCAAGTAAAGTATGATTACAGAACTAAATGGTATTCATTGTTGAATGTAATAGACCTCATTGTGATTCTGCAGTTAGTGTTAAGAGTGGTCATACTCTTAGGAAATTTGCAAAATGAGCAAGAGAAGCCGAATCTAGCAGAGATCTAAGCGTTTGCAAGAACACAGTGCATAGGAATAAAATTTATATGAAATATGAAGCTTGGTGTATAGGGAGATTAAGAAATTAAGTAAAAATCTTTTGGGGGAGGGGTTATTTGTCTCACCTCTGCATCATCCTATGGCTCTTTAGCCAATGGTCCATGTCCAGTGCTGTATCTGCCAGACACTTTCTACCCCCAGACTATATCCAGAGGGCTAAGGTTGATGTGTAACCTAATGAAGTCCTGGGCACCTAGCTATCAACATTCATCAGGGTACTTCTCTTATGACCTGCTCTTGTCTCCTGTGGTAAAGTCTGGAGCTGGGCATGCTATGGGAATGGGCACCTTTTCACCCTACCTCACTGGCAGCTCAGTCATGCCCCACCATTTTCCTGTTTAGACAGAACACCAATATTCATTAACTGATGAAGGCTTTTTTGCCAAAACTGGTCATTTGGCTGCTGATTTTTGAAAAAATGCTTATATGATTAGAATACTTCTACAGTTTTTATGAGGTGCTGGCTGGTTTTCTGATACTTTACTCTTAATGAATCATGACCCATAGTATTTTCATTGCTCTCAAATAAAAGCAAATCAATGAAACATCACCCTCAAGGGAAGTTTTTTCAGTTTTATTGTAAACTACTAAAACTTATCCCAGGTCTTAAACATAGCACTAGCTCAAATCCTGACTCTTTTTGGCTAGCTGCTATGCTTGTTCTTCTTTCTGACATCTTGAAGAAGGCTGTAGCCTCTCATCATCGGAGCCACATTGAGTACTATGTACTTGTATCAGGCTATTAACATGGATATAGGAAGGATATGACATTAACACAGCCTTTTTTCTTCTTACTGATGCCACCAACAGTGTAATAAATGCAGTGACTCTTACTACTGTCATAGTCATAGTCTTGCGTAGGTCAATTGACTTTGCAGCCTGTTTCCAGCAGATTAAAAAAACTCTCTTTATATATCATCAACCCTATCTTATTAAATTGGTTGCCTGATTGCCTGTATCATAGATTTTGATTATTATGTTTCCCTACTGATGTCCTTTCTCTCCTTTTTTATGTCTAATATTGAACAAGGATCTGTTTATGAACCATTATTTACCATTGATATTACACTCTCAATGTGTCTCAAAGGACAAGTAATATCCTTCTGGGATATGGGCAAATCACTTCAGATCATCAGAGATTTATTCATTTCTAACATGGCTCAGTTATATCAGGTGTGTTAGCAGAAGAGATTCAACAGTGAATCTTAACAAAGCCTATGCTATGTATTATGGAACTCATAAGCACTTGAACGTATGTCATGGCAATGCCAGTCAAAATGGCGGTTCACTGAAAATAGTACATACCGTCCATCCAAGGTCACATGGAAGGCTTGGCCTATCCCAGTGATTAAAGGGCTGAAAGCACTGAATCTCATTCTGGCAGGGTGGCAGACTATCACAAAAAGCACAATCTTACTCACTCACACATTACAAACACACTTATGGGCAGTTTTATAATGTAAATTCACCTAAAGTATGCTTTAGGAGGTGGGAGGAAAACATGACATCAAGGAGAATGGAGCTCATGCAGGATTCCACAAAGAAAATGCCCCAGCAAAAGTCTGAGCTAGAGAACTTCTTGCTGTGAGATGGCAGTGCTACTCATTACACCCTTGCACTAAATTTCATAAAGTAGAACAATCCAGAAAATATCATGGTCACTGGTTGCACCCATCACTTACAGTTACCACTTGCACATGTAATATGAGCAATGAAGTTATACCAGTACCTTATGCATGGAATAACATCAATAACCTGCCATTCAGACAGGGTAGGGCTGTACTAAAACCTTTCATTCTTTCATTCTAACAGGTAGACTTGCAACGGAGAAGGATGCTCTTCTCCTGACCCTTGAATATTTCAATTCTAGAGGTAGAGCAGTCTCTGAGAGAACCACACTAGAATGGCAAACAATGCAAACTCACATCTTCTGCTTTATTTTTGGAGCAGTCAGGAATTATTAACCAGTTAAGAAATGTATGCAAAAATAAGGGTAAAAACTACTATGGGAATATAAGACTAGGCATCTTATAATACTCAAAGATCAATAGCCTTGTATCAGTGGGCATATAAAATGATAAGAAATCATCAATCCACTAGAGATTGCATCCCTAATAAAATAGAAAAGCCCTAGACATATAATATCTAATTTCAGTGATGCCCGGTCATTGCTACCACTCTTATAGGAACCCAGAGGTTGCTCTGAAGCAGATAGCTAGTGAGGGACTGATCCCTTAGGTGCAGTTGGTTAACCTGCTTCCTGAAAACCATATTGTGTACCATGTCACACAGAATAAACATTTTCTTAATGTCAAAATGGTGTAGGTGAGCCACCTATTTCTTTTTGTGACAGATGTGACCAGTACATGCCACAGATGGCTCTCAATAACATATGGTGTATTCATAACTGATTGACAATCTGCTGTTCAGTAAGGCCAGGCAATATAAACTGCAGGCATCATTTTGTATATTGACTCTGAGCTGACCTTACAAATATTGTGAACTGTACTGCCTAGGGTATCTGAGTTTGAACAAGTGAACCAGCTCTGCAGCAATACAATTCCCAGCATCATTACTCTATGCCTGTATATCACAGTGTATGCTGTAACTCGTTTCAACAGTATTTGTTAGTTAATATGTTATATCAGTTATTTGTATACCGTATCGTTTCAAGTAAATGTGATATATGCCACATAATACCCACTTCTCTGTCTTTAAAATGCTATTGCCCTGCAAGAGATGAAGAGCAATCCAGATACCCTTACAATTTTCAAAACTGTTTTCAAAGCCCTCCCTGTATTTGAAAGCTGAAGTGTGGTTCTCAAACTCCCCCTTATTCATTTGTCACATATGACAAAACATATATCAGTTCCTTGGAGTAAAAGTAATGTTTGGCACATCCCCATACATTACAATAGAAGGTTCCATATCCTTCCATGAATGATACATGGAAGAGTAGCACATTCTTACAAAAAAGGAAGAATGCACATACAGATAGCATTTGAAATAAAAGGCTCTATCACATAGCCAATGGTATAGGAAGAAAACATTTAATGACAGAAAAACAAATCATAAATTATTCAAAACATAGAAGGTAATCAGTATGTGTATTTTTTTGGGGGGTGCTACCCCTGCAATCCTATTCTTGGTCTTGTAGTCCTCATACCTGTGCTTAGTATGTACAACAAGGGGAAATTGTCTGCTCCCATAATCAGATTTTTCTTATGTCTCTAAGTTAGTGAAACTGAATTGAGGTGAAAGTCTCACTTGCAGAAGTGTCATCTTAAAAGTAAAAGTGAAAATCTACTGAACTGAGTCCGGTTACCAAAAAAGTACAAAATGTCAGAAAAGGAAAATCAATAAATATATAGGAAATGAATGCCTTATTATACTATTATACAATACACAAGTGAATTCTAAAATACATTTTCAGACTTACAATAGAAAAAAAAAGAAGTTATATGAATACCATCAATCAATAACATTATACAACTGGTAAAGATGCTCAGTACAGGCCAACCAGCTCATTGTCGGACAGTTTTAGAGCCAGTATTCCCATGAAATGTAAGAATGCTAAAGCCAAAAGCCATACAGGACACCACAGATAAATTCAATACACACAAGCTATCAAAATGTTATTAGCTTTCACAAATGCTTTCTCAAGCTTCTTTTTCTCAAATGTTACTGTTTATCTGATTTGGTGTACTTAGGACTTTATCCACTGACTTCTCTTGTGCTTTGTTAAATGTACAAATGTTGCATGACTACCAAAAACTCCAGTAGAAACTCTCATGGAAAGAAACCAATCTACCATCTGGTCTTCTAAACCCTAGTAATTCCACCTCCACAAACATCCAGCATTCTAATAATCTCAATATAACTTGCTTCAACTTTGAACCACTGTCAGAATTCAAAAGCCCCTCCCATTTCCATGCTATATCCAGCAAGACTGAATACTGCTACAAAACCTCAGTAGCAAAGCAAATAATAATATTTCACAGTAATGTGACTAAAGCTCTGGTCCTACTAGATTTACTAACAAAAGTATAATATTGAATAAATAAGGCAAATGAAACCAGGAGTCCCATCATAGCTACTTACTTCTGCTAATACTAAGATGAGTTGTCCATGTAGGTATGTGTCTTTACAAATTATATATATATATATATATATATATATATATATATATATATATATGTGTGTGTGTGTTGGGGGGGGGGTTCTGTGTGTGTGTGTGTGTGTGTGTGTGTGTGTGTGTGTGTGTGTGTGTGTGTGTGTGTGTGTATGTCTGTGTGTAAGACATTTCTGAGTAGAATATGCTTTGTGCCCATTTAAGAGAACCATAAACCAGCTGAAATCAGAAAACAGCTTAAATGTGGACAATGCAAGGGTGGACAAGTCCAAGTCTCCCCGCTGTATGGAGATGATTAATAAGGGCTCATTGAGTCAGATACCAATTAGATATTGCTCAGCCATTTGCATGTTATTCACACACACACACACACACACACACACACACACACACACACACACACACACACACCTATATCTAGATATGCACATATATGTGGATGTATGCACGTGTGTGTGCATGTTTGTATGTATTTTTGTTTGCTTTTGATCCCTTTCTGCTTCATTCTTTCTGGCTTGCTCCAATGTGTCTGTCCATTGCCAGATCTAGTAGCCTCTCCTACAACCCCCACACAACCTCCATAATCTCAGGTTTAAGAGTGGAGCCAGAATGGAACCTAAGGGCATACTGGGGGGTTATTTCATTATTTTGACAAGGGATTTTGTTTTTTATTCATGACAAACTCACCTGGTACATGTTACTGCTTCTCCTATTTATTAACCATACCTCCCTGCACCCTCTAACCAAACAATTGCACCCATCCTTACCTGCCAGCACCTCAAACAACTGAGACACTAATTAAGCCTGGGTCACCTGGGTCAGACAGAATGTTATCCCTCTATGCCAACCTCTAGCTTGTGTATGCATGTGTATATATCTATTTATGTATGAATGTCTCACTGGAGGGGCATACGACTCCATTTACCTCTCTATCTGCTGCCTTCATTTAGTTCAACAAAAAAAAAAAATGTTCATTTGCAGTTTCAATTTGCCATGACAAGGCATTTCCTGTTATTTTTTCCACCAATCTGGCTCATGTAGCATACAACATAGTAGGGACAGATGTTGCATTTAGGAAAAATGAATTCTTTATTTTTTAATATTTGGTGTTCTAAATATTATAAGATAAAAATTATTTTAATTTTACTGTTATACTGGAGTGGCCCTATGTCAACTTTTCAAACATTGTTGAAGCTTATGGTCCAAAATATCCATACAATATTGTTCCTATAGATGACACTGCATTATATAAAGTGATAATTGTTAAAAGAACAAGGTCCATATCATAGCACAGCGCTTATATTTCTTTACTGCCCATTTCCAGAGAAAAGTTTCTATGACTGAAATGAAATCTAAATCTGGACAACTTAATCCATTATTCAGTAAAGCAGTATTGTTATCAATTCCTTTAAAAAAAAAAAACAATGAGTATAGATGTTGAACTTTGCAGCTAAGTGTTACTCATCACCTTTATTTCTAGACCAGCTAACCTGAAAGATATTTTTATACACTCTAATGTAGTGTAGTACTTTCATCTTTAGCATTTTAATGTCATATATTTTTACTATTTATCCAGTTTCAATATGTGGTCTATTACAATTGTGTCTTTAACCCCGATTACTGGTTATACTCCAAAAAATGTTTTCTTTCATGGAGGTAACATACCAAAATACATTGAAATCCTGCTCAACCAGTTTAACATTAGGCATCTACAAGCTCTATAGTAAGTGTGCTTATCTTTTCAAGAACATACGCTGTTTACTGAACCTTATAGATCAGACATAAAACTTGTAAATGCAGTTAGTTTATTCTGCTCTCTTCGTGTTCTTCATAGTCAGAAATCATTCTGAATATTCTCCTTCCCATTTTATTAAACCTAATATATATAATACAGACAGAGAGCTATTTTGCTTCTTCAAAATTGTCATGGTATATAAAACATTTTGAAAAGAACCAGATATATCAGAAGACAAAATGTGCATTTACAGGGCACAAGGGAATACAGAGCATCTTTTGATATATCACATTTGCAAACATTTTCTATCTGTCATTTTCAAACTACATGGGTTTTGATTGGTACAATTTCAACATTATTCCAAATGCTAGTCAATCTGGTACTAAAAAGCTTTGTTGCACAGTAGGAAGTCAAAGAATACAATTCAGCAAAGCCAGTCTAGTTGGTCCCAGGGGATGCCCCCCCCCCCCAATTCAGTTTGTCATAGCCTAGATCCATCATGTCAAGCTAGTCTAACTTACTACTTCTGCCTCCATTTTTCCTTGTGCATGCTTCAGCTGCTGTCTGTTGAACTAGCACTCACACGAAAACACATAAAAGCAGTCTTTTGCAAACACAATGTTTATTTCTCAGTTGAATTCTCCAGAGCCATGAGTTTTTCCTCACTGTCTTTATTTTAGGTGAATGCTGACAAACCACTGAACCTTATTGCTTATAGTGACAGCCATGAAGCTACTTTTTTTGGAAAGCAGAAAAAAAAATCACTGGTTAGCTGAGAGATTTTATACTCTGAACAGCCTTAATTCAGTAGCAAGGACGGCTCCTGTTCAGATACGATTACTTGAAATATATTGATGATTTTTTTCTCTTCTTTCAATAGCAGTAGTCAGGTGAAACGCCTGCTAAAAGATGACTGCCGTGTATTCCCCTTGGGAAACAAGGTGTCAGCCATCTCATTCTGCTGAAGCAGTGACTTCAGCAATCCGATGTAATTACATGCAATTGTGCCAAGATCTTAAGAACCCTGTGGATTAACCCTGTAGGAATAAAGGTGGAAGAAATCTTGCACAATTTTTCAATAGGTGTTCATAAAAGATAGAGAAGCCTTTTTATAGGGATGAATGTGAAACCCATGGATATTTTTCTTTTGTACAAACTTATTTCCAGTTTTTAAAATCTGGAAGGTTCTTAAATCTTCAGAATGACATATGATACTGTCAAGAAGATTCACCAGTGTCACTGAAGAACACAAAAGTGGTAGGGATATGCTTTATAAAAATATCAGTAGCTAAAATTACAAGAACTACAATGAAGCTGATTCACAAGTACCATTTTTCTATAATTTATGGACCAACGAAACTAAACTGTTTTTTTTTTTTCAAAATAGTTATTTACTTAGAAAAGCAATGTAAATAAAACAATACACATCAGCCGGAATTAGTCTGTTGAAAGTTATGTGCTGCAGATGGAAAGTTAGGGGCCATGTGCTCTAGGACAGTAATCTCATGATGCACATCTGGATGGCACTGCCGAAATCCAGATTTGGGATGATAATGACAGACTCATGTGTCACGAGTCCCAAGATAGTATTACAAGCTGTGAGGTAATTATAAATGCATGTCTGTAGTGGAAATATTTATAGGGTAGACGATTTCATGAACACCTCAAGCAACTTTACAATAAAAAGGCAGTGGATATTATCGTATGAAAATCAAACATGGCTCATTTCTTTAAATTCGTTTTCTGTCACCCCATCTGCCTTCAGTTGTCTGAAAATTGACTGTAATATATGATACATACAAAAGGTAATCTGCGTGTAGTTTACATTCAAGGTTTTATATATTCAACTAATATTGTGTGGTAAGAACTGGTCCTCCAGAAAGGTCTGGAAAATATTACAGGGGGCTAAGAAGATTCAATACTTTCAGCCACACATCATCTGCTTTTGATCACAAATGATCATCTCCTTTTATTTTTATGAATGTTCAGAACAGGCACAGCTGTCATAATTAGCTCCAAAATGATGCGTAAAAAAAAGAGTCAATGGCCTGTATTGCAACAATACATTTCACCTGTTTTATTCACTTTTAAAAGCTTTCCAGTTCTACGTATTCCTTGTGCAGCATAGCTTCAAACACGTTCTTTCATAAAATCCTCTGTGGTACTGCTGAGTGATTTCTTTCATTTTTGATTTTTTCTTTCTATTCCTAATTAGGAAAATACTCACAGTGCAAGTCACTGTTACTAAACTATACTTTTATCATGGGAAGGGATGAATAGAAAAAGTAGTTGATATGCCGTAATTGACAGACTGAAACTAAATGTCCATTCATGTTATCATTACTACTGCATGAGAATACCTGCACTGCTGACTATGGTAATAAAAATCTACAAAGGTTTACTACGTCATCCTCATATAGTTGGGATAACCTATAACCTGGTCAGTTACTTAATTCACACCTGGCCTATTTATCAAGTTTTTACTGTATATGAAGAAGCAGGAAATAGTCCTAGCTTCTTATGCAGTGTTGGCACCATCTTCAGACTAGACATATAAATTACAATAAGTGTATATTTCTTGAATGTTATTAAACTTTTGCTTTATGAGAAGAATAGCAAAGCATATCATGTTAAGTTAGTAAAGCCAGTTGAAATTATTTCATTTTATATGGGTCCATTCAGTATAAGTTTTCATGAAGTATGTGATAAAATGGGGTCTATATGACAGTATTGAATGGACTAAATAGCAAATGCTATTTAGTTGATCCGATACTGTCGAAATGGCAAAATAGCGAAGTCACGGAACATCAAAATTTTTCCCAGGGAAAAAATCTCGTGGGCTGTCTTCGGGACTTTGCCATTTCCTCCACTATGGTGCGATCTCAGAATTGGTATATTTAAGTAGGGGGGGGGAGTGAAGCCCCCCATTTAAATTTGTGTTTAAGTTTATTTTTTTTTTTTTTTACGGAGCAGCAAATTTTTTCCATGGGGAAAAAATGTACTGTTCCGTTATTTTCTTGTTTCGATATTATAGGTATGATGAAATAGTGTTCGCTATTTACATCGTATGATAATATGATATAGACACGCTAAAATGCTGCAGCTGATGCTAAAGGCAAAACAATGCTGTGCCTGCGAATGGCGCTCAGAGATCAGTGAACTACCCCAGCAAACAAACTAAAATAAATAGATAAATAAATAAACATTTCTGAACTTTAGCTTCACAAGCCAGGTATAAATGCCAACTGGGATGTCTGTAACTAATAGCAACACAGCAGGAATACAGCTGGGGTTGTGATTCCCACCTAAATTAGTCCACCAGGAGCAGACAGAATGCTGAGGTATAGCCTCAGGTGATAGATTCTGGAAGGCAAGAGGTAATATGTCCATTCTGCAGTGCCTTGGTCAGACAACACCCTGAACACTGAGTGGAACTCTGAAGCACATGTAAGGAAAAGGCATCAGACTACTAGGTGGCATTCAGAGAAAGCTACTGGAACGTTCTGTGGGATGGTTGGTAAGAAGCATGATCAGAGCAAAAAGGAGTGAGAAGTGTTCTTACTTTAGCCTAGAAAAGACAAGGACAGCATGGTGCTGGTATACAAGAGCATGGCAAGAAGGTGTATAAAAGTTATTCTGAATAGGAAAAACAGAGGGACATGGAGGGGATGCAGGCAGCAGATTGTAGAGAAAATCCATATTCTGGATCACTTTTCACAGAGAGGGTTGTAGATCTATGGAATACACTATCAGAATGTGTGGAAGAAACAGAATCCACAGAAGTGGTCAAGAAGGCATAGAGAAAATGGAAAAAAGTATGGAAGAATGTAGGGATGGAGGGAGATAAAATGTTAAGGCACTTTTAAAAGGGTTGAAAAAAAAAGTTTATTATCTCCTGCTGCCATCCAGCAAATGCAATGTAATATGCAAGTTATTATGTGCAGGATGGCTTGGTTTAATAACTACGGTGACATAGAAAACAGCAGTAGCATGTTATTTATAGTGCTCGTCTACACAGACATGAGTATTTCCCACTGAGCATGAATATTTGGGGTGTGCATGCATGATGTTGTTATGATGGTATACACAGTGCTATGCAAATTTAAAGTTAGCCAGGTCAGCTGGTCAGATAAAGATCAAAGCACAAGGCACACCAACACAGAGAACAAGCTGCATAAACGAACGGCCACACAATAAAGCCCAAAGGAGGCTTTATTGTATGGTACAGCTTCCTTTGGGCTTTATTGTGTGGCCAGCTTCCTTCAGGCTTTATTGTGTGGCCATTGTTTTATACAGCTTGTTCTTTGTGTTGGTGTCCCTTGTGCTTTGATATTTGTTGTGAGACTTCTTTGGCACACTCTCCTGCTGGGATTACTGGTCAGATAAAGGCTGGTCGTAGATCTTAGAGAGGTTATTCTGAATACTGGGGTACAAGAAATCAAAGTTATTCCTTGGTAAGATATGGAGGGTGTGCGTGTGTGTGTGTGTGTGTGTGTGTGTGTGTGTGTGTGTGTGTGTGTGTGTGTGTGTGTGTGACTGTACGGATGACTGAATGTGAATGTGAGTGTGTGTGTGTGTGTGTGTGTGTGTGTGTGTGTGTGTGTGTGTGTGTGTGTGTGTGTGTGTGTGTGTGTGTGTGTGAGCATAGGGGTGCCTTTGCCAATACAATGTATAGGCCACCACAGTAAGCACTAGCTAGTATTAAACAAGACAGAAACAGAGATATGCTAATCAGACAATAATGAAGCCTTGGATCAAACTTTTTTGCTATTGTATAAATTGGCCTCACTGTAGTAGGCAGTTTTTGGAAGAAGTGAGAATTTTCTGAATCCTAGGAAGTGTTTTCTGCTAGTATGTGTCTGATTATTTTAGACACTTAAAAAATATTACTTCTCAGAAATATAAAATGTGGATTTAATTCTGATGTTATAACAGTAAAATGCATTTATAGTTCTGTGTGTTATGTATTTGTCACTGAGAAAGAGGAAATCTGCATGTCTGCTGTGGCATGAATATAATGAAATGTGCAATATATATATATATATATATATATATATATATATACTGTGAAATTATAATAACAAAGTACTAATTTAAGTAAAACCAATGTTTGTTCTTCATTTCATTTATGAAACACCACAGAACAATGTAATAGTCATTCTGTTTTTTCTTCTCACTCTGTATTGTAATACATAGAAACAACTAAAGATCCCTTTAATGCAAAGACGTATCTGCTAGCACTAAGTGTGTTATGGCTTTCAAAACTGTAGAATGCTTAGACTGCCTTCATTTTCTTTCTGCTGTCTGACTATGTCATTCCTAGTACAAAGACAGATAAAGCTGTATGTACAACAAATAAGTATGCATTGAACACCTTCATCATAAAAAAGTTGTTATAAGCTTGCAAAATCCATGCCAAGATCCAAGTCTTCTACTCCACTTTAAGGGGAATATATTTACATATATTTTCTGAGCACATAACCAACCTCTAGGTTATGATCAGAGACCTGATAACAATCCTCTATATTTTGACAGCTGGATATCCTATAATACTTGGCAAAATTATTAAAAATGAGGAATGTCTTAGATGACATTTGGTAGTTGAAACTAAATATCCCTACTTTCTGGTCCTGTCCATAAATAAATACATTTTGAAAATCACTACCAGAAGTAGTAAAATATGTATGTAAGTATAAATCCCCAGTCCATTATACAAACTCGATTCAAATTATTGCCAATAATATAGCAGTAATTGCAACATGTAATGTAATAACAAATAGACAATACTGAAGAGATGAGACTTTGGCCAAGAAACAGTAAATCATGGGCATTAATAAAAAGTGGCATCCTGGAACCCAGAAATAAAGCACTGATTAAAACATGACCTGGGAGCTTTTAGTGACCTGATCACCATAAAAACCAAAAATACCATTTGGGAACTTAGTGACCAGTGCTAAAGTAACCTATTCTCACAAGAGGCAAGCAGTCCTAAATACTGCCTGACTGGCTCCTACTGCATGGAGGACACATCGCACCAAACAAGGTGACCAAGATGTCTGTGCACAGCAAACTGCATTGTACAGTAGCTGCATTGAAAAGGCAGTTGGGAATGTGTAGAAAACACTGGAGTTGTACTGTGAGTCTTACAGACATCAGGCTGCCAAAGAAAATAGCACACAAGATACGTAGGGCTTCCCTAACAGGTGCTCAAGGAAAAATTTCCTGAGAGTCAGTAGCCTGAAGAAAAAAATGATGAGCAGCATAACGCCAAATGTTTTTTTCTCAGTAGGAAATCATTGCCAGCACACTGGTGCAAGTTTTAATTATGCACCAGCCATTTTGTTTTTCAGGCATTTTTTTCATTCCTTTGAAACACTGACTTTCAGAAAGTCAGCATTTCATAGTAGAACCAACAAGGAGAAGACGCATAACTCCTTAATGGTTGTCTGCATGATGACCTTTCAGCTGCACTGCTCCCAAAAAGCCAGGTCATTACAGATGCTTATATAGCAATGCACTGTAGAGAAGAACTTGCAAAGGTGAATAAAAGGTTTCTGAGAGATGCAAGGAACATGAAGATATAGACAAAGTAATGGAGATATCTATAACAAGGTAAACTTTAGGTGAGCAAAACAGACAACATCAGCAAAGCCAGGAATTGTTATAAAGAAGACTTAAAAAAATACAGATAAATGTCATTTGAGGGAGTCAATTGGTTTAAAGGAAAAATAAAAAAATATATAAGAAGTATATGAATTTAGAAGAGAGGCACAAGATACATTACATGGAAGATATATTAATACAACTAGTAAAGTAATCAGTAGCAGAATTCTGACTGAAGGTAATGCTATAAGACACTTAAGAAATTATGAAACAATGATGTATTAATTGTTACAAGAACAATTAAGTTTGTAGGACAATAAAAATCTCACTTTGGTGATTGAATGAAGGTTTCTGGGATAAATGTGACAAAGGGATAACTATTACTGAAGTGTTGAATCAGTTAATGCACTAAATACCTAAGGAAGATAAGAAGAGATAAATTAGAGAAGTGTTTTGAACAATCACTGGAAAAATAAAGTGCGAAAAAAAATTCATCTGTATGACCATGTAGAAAAACAAAAATGCAAGGGTAGATAAAGATGTTCTCATTTATGTTTATGGGTTTATGCCACACTAGGGAAGGGCTGGCATAATGGTTAAGGTCTTTACATCAAAGATGCAAGGTACAGGATATGATTCTGCCTTTTGGATGTTAGCTAGGCTGTGGAATGATAATATTTAAGAAGGGGTTTAAGATTGGTATAATGGTTAAGGTATTTGCTTCACAGACACAGGGTGCAGGGTTTGATTCTCATCTTTGCGAGGGAAATTGACTAGGCATAAAATGTCCCACAGAGACACGTATCCTAGTAATTAGCAACAAACCAGTAAAGCAAAGAAATGGACAGAGAGAAAGAGAGACAATGATGGACAGGCACACTGAAAAAAGACCAAGAATGTTGTCAGAGATTACCTGTATGGCACAGCAACATGGATCATTAACTTGTAGATTTATGGTTGATTCAAATTATCATCTTTAATACTGCAAGAGCTTATTAGCTCAAGTCCCACTATCCTCACATTGAATTTGAGTTGATAAAAGGCTTTATAACTAGTGCTTTGAAAGTTAGATACTAAAGTAAAGAGATGATTTTTAATGTGTCTTATGTATACTGAAGTAAATACATTATTTCTAATCAGTCATATGGCACATGTTAGCAGAGAGTGGCATTCCAAATGTTGGAGTGACTAGCTCTTTTTGTTGCATTCCCTAGAGAATAGAGGAAAATGCAAGGTTTCCACTCCTCTGCATATTTAAATCAAATTTTGCAATTAGTGAGTAAATTAATAGAATACTAATTTAAGGTTATAGCCTCTGTTGCTACAACAGTGTGTCATATGTAAATGCATTGCATAACACTGACCAATTTCTCCAGAAAAAACATGTCAAGATCCTATTTGGAGTGTTGCACTTTGTTTTAGAGTTACAGTCATTACAAGATGAAAAATAATCTTATAGCAATTTTTAAAAAGCCAAAGAAAATTTGAAAGGACTGCATTTAAAGACATAAAAAAAAAATAACATGGGTGTCTCTGACATTTATACCTTTCAGCAGATGATAGGCAGCAGGGAATAAAATAAATATGTATCATATGTAAAGCAACAAACATTAGCTAACTAACTACTAAGAGCTTAAGAGAGGTTGTAAAACGCAATGCACCACAAGGTGAGAATACAATTTAAGAAAGAAGAAAAAAATATGTAGTTTATTGTGAATACATCACAGTACTTGATCTTTGAAGCAGTCTTTCACAAAAGACACAAGCAAGTCAAAAGCTGTGATGTTTAAAAATTGTATAGTGGCCGGTATAAAAGCACCTTTATAATCAAGGATGAGAAGGAGGGGTGAGAACTTTCTACTATGTAGAAACTGCAAACTAGGTTAGAGGTAGTGACATTCATCTGCATTAATCTTCTGGGTTTTTAAGGTGAAAGCTCAATGTGAAATTAAAAGCAGAAGATATAAAGGTCTGTAAAGGATGGGACTCAGAGTAAATGGTCTTCCTCTAAATAAGTGAAACCAACCTTAGAGAACCAATACTGCTAGATGGCAGCTACAAATGTTGCTATTTTCAAATAGCACAAGTGAGTGTAGAACAGGAACACTAACATTGCTGTATTAGCACATAGCATTCATTTGTTATGTTCTCATTTGTGTCACCTCAAACTATTTACGGATATGAAAAAAAAATGAAAAAAAAATATTCAGTGCTGTTTTTGCAGACCCTCAAACTCAGCACAAAAAAACTCATTGCTCACTGTGTCTTTCATGTTTCTTTAAAGTTGCCTGTATGACAGCAGAGAGGATAAAACATAATTCTAGGAAAATGATAGGAGGAAAATTATAAAGTTAAATTAAAAACACTGGCAAAAGTGTGCATTTATAAAAGGAATAAATATTCTAATTATCATAACATATGCCAGAAGACATTAAATATTTCTAAAAATAGAGGAATGAAAAGAAATCAGCATGTTTTGCATTTTTTAACAATTTTGAGTAATATCAACATATTTTACAAAACATATTGATTCTTAGTAAAATAAAATTTCCAGATGGCTAACATTTAGAAAAGTTAACATATGGTGAATATTTTAGTAGATGTCAACATATTTTAGCACTTTAAATATTAGAATACAGATCATTTTATAAAAGAAAGAGGCCATCTTACATCAATTACAAGTAAAAAATAAATGAGAAAGATTCAGATTTGTTTTTAAGAAAATATAAACTTTATTTTAGTTCTTAGGTAACCATGTAAACCTGTTCAGACATCCTGGTTTTATAAAGTTTATTTAGTGTTTAAAAATGTGAAATATAAAAATAAAAGAACTACTGAATTTATTTATTAGTGCTATTGTTTTAGACCTACAGAATACTGACAGCTGAAGAAAGTGAATTATTTTTAGCTGAAGTATGCGAACATGTTTATAAAACCTTTAGGGCAAACATATGTCATTAGTGATTTAACATATTAGCATACAACGAATGGACCAGATTAAGACAATATATGTTTTGTGATAACAGTGATGCAGGAAAACCAGGCCCATGAAGGCCAACCATCCTTAGTACATGTTGTCATTTTTACAACAGAGCACAGAAAATATAAGATTTACTGTAACATAATGATGGAACATTGCAGATCAAAATGATGCCCTGGAGAGAGTTTAGCTCACTGAACAATAACAATATAACAATAAAAATAAACAAATAACTAAATTAATAAATAAAGATCAGAAAGTATTAGTGATTTTTTTGTAGTATATACTTTTATTTGTGATCACATTATTTAACAATTACTTATTTTTTTCATTTTATATGTGCCTAACTTAGATTTTCATAAGTGGCAACCAACATATGGACAATTCACCACACATTTTTCAGAAAACAGTTACATTTGGATTTTAATTCTTTTCAACATAGAGTGAGAATGTGTGTGTGTGTGTGTGTGTGTGTGTGTGTGTGTGTGTGTGTGTGTGTGTGTGTGTGTGTGTGTGTGTGTGTATGTATATTCACACATATATATATATATATATATATATATATATATATATTTCTGTGTATGTATGCATGCTAGCAATGATAATATGTATGTTAATAGTCTGGTGATCTTTCCAGATTTTTTAAAAGGACAACATAACAAGCAAACATCTCTAAAGAAACAAACCAAGTATGTCCAGAATTTTATAAAAGAAAGGGGTAAAACAGAAATTCATGGAACTTAATATGCAATACTGTTACAAAGGGTTAAGGAATTAACTTAATACTAGTTGTTTAGTGCCCACAAAGATATCTAAGCTTTGAATTTGTTTTAGGCCTGCAATACATTATACCATGTATTAACAGGCTGTGTACTCACAGATCTATGCTATGTAAGGTAATTAATTTAAGTGCCATTTGACAAAGAGGAATTGGCCAGAAAAGTACCATTTACCTCTGAAGCAAAGCAGAATAAAAATATCAAATAGTTAATAAAAAATGCTCCAGTTTAAATACTATTAGTTTTCCGAATTAGCGGGGTGGAGTTATTGGCGGGATTTTTGTGTTAACATAGGTATAAGTTAGCTCTGATATTTTACATACTACTAATAATTTTCCCTGCCAGCTCCATCTATTATATTAAGTTGGTATTTCCTATTCTAACATGGATCTTATAACAATCTTAAAAGGTCTATCGGTAGATAAAGATGATATTGGGATTTTTGAGTCTGTTGGTACCAATATATCCAGAAATGGTCATGAATCATCCCAAGATTATAGTTGTTATTCACAATTTGATAGTATTTTTAAACACACGAAGGCCCTTAGATCCAGTGTATGGCATGCCAGGCTTTTTAAAGCCTATATTCAGAAAGGCATCACCCCAAGGGGGTTGAGATTTAGGTTGAAACCTTTGGTGGGACAACTGGACGAGGCTTTACTTTCGACCTGGTCCAGTATTCAACAAAACTCCTCAATGGAATTTGTGAAGGCTTTATGTGCCTTTCATGAACGTGGGATTGAATTTCTCAATATAGAAGTTTCTAAAACGTGTCATGAAACTAAACAACATGAAAACAAACCCCAATACAAAGAATGTTTGAAGAAATTGAGTGGGGACTTGTTACAATCTGAAAATGAGCTGAAAGCTAGGAAGGTTTGTAAATTCAATAGAGATCAGGATGATTATAAACAGGGTCATCCTTTTGAACAGACTAAAAATGTGAGGTTCTCCAAGGTTAGGGACCAAACTCCCAGATAAAAAAGAAAAAGAAAGTCAATTTTAAAAAGGACCATAAGTGATGGTTCAGGAGAAAAGACATCCTCCCATACTGATACTGAAAATGAGGTTTCTCAGACATCACCAGTGCATAAAAGGTGTGTGTCCAATGATGGTTTGGTTACTAAGGTTAAGATCCCTTTATGGGCGCACAAAAGGGAGGGTAGAAAACAAATGCAGAGCAGATTCACAGTTTAACAATAGAGACCATGTTGCAATTCTTGGAACCGAAAAGACCACCAACAATGTCATAAATATTTCTATGGCTGTTTTGTCAAAAAATGATTATGATGTATTAAATAAATGATTGAACTACATAGCAAGTTTTTTTTTGTTTCATAAAGTGATTTTGCACAAGATTTATTGTCTTTTTGTAGATTTCTAAATTTAAACATTTTTTTTTTCAGAGATTCAGAAAACTACATAGAACCCAATGAGGTGGGCTTCAAGTTTCATGCATCCAGTTTTGTACCACCAATGAATAAACATGTTGAGATATTTCAGAAATGTAATGTAATACCAGTGAGGGTGTGCTTTTCAACAATTTAAATCCAGCTGAGAGGGAAGCCCTTTGCAAACTTAAAAGTAGGAAAGATCTGGTTATAGTTCAAGCAGATAAAGGAGGTTCTATAGTAGTTATGAATTGTTCTGATTATGAAACAGAGGCCAATAGACAGCTTCAGGAAGCCAGATTCTATACAAATATGTTTATTGATCCAACTTCTCATTTCAAAATTGAAATTGATAATTTTTTGGATATGGCCAAGAGTGAAGGCAACATAGATGAAGAAACATTTTTCATCTTAAAGTTAGTCAACCCTCTTCTCAACATCTTTATCTGGTTTCCAAGGTGCACAAGAGCCTTCAAAATCCCCGGGGTGACCAATTGTGTAAGGCAGGAGTTCCTTGATGGAACCCATCTCTGTTTACCTTTCCAAATATCTCAAACCTTTGTTGATAGGAGTAAGGCTAGGATTAAAGACACAACAGAGTTTCTTAACATCATTGCTGACTCTCAGGTGGAGGATGAATGGCTGCTGTGCACCTTGGATGTAACTTCATATATATACCAGCATCCCTCACTGGGCTGGCTTCATGGCACTTGAATTTTGGCTCTCCCAACTGGAATTGCATAGTCCTGGGATTAATACTTTTCTTTTCTGTTTACTTGAGCATGTCCTAATGAAGAATGTTTTTCTTTTCAATGGGAAATGTTATTTACAGGTGCCAGGTACCACTATGGAGACAGCCTTTGCCTCCATTTATACAGACGTTTTTATGGGTTACCTGGAACATCATATGATTTATAACAGGAGTCACAACATTTTTATGGATTAAATGGACATTTGGCATAGGTACCTGGATAACTGCTGGATGGTTTGTAAAGCTGATGCAACATATTTACAAGAATTTGTCAGTTATTTAAATGATAATAAAAGGGGCATTCAATTTACTGTGGATTTCCATAGAAAGGCCATCCCGTTTTTGGATGTTTTGATTAATAAAGAACAAGATGGTATTTTAGCTAGCACAGTTTACAGAAAGCCCTTTCATTCTAACTCATTATTGCATGCTGTCATCCAGGTTGTATTCCAAAATCCCAATATATGAGGATTAAAAGAAACTGTTCAAATCAGATGGATCTTGTCCATTTTAATAAGGATCTAACCCATAGATTTATGGAACAGAGGTATTCCAGCAAACACCTGTCATATACTAGTTCCATTGTAGATTAGATGTCCAAGGATGAACTTTTCACTTATAAAGGTTCAAAATCACAGGAAAAACCTTGAATCAGGTTTACTACCACTTTTGGTAGAAATACCAGATATTTTTCTGAGTTGGTTCAAAAACACTGGGAAATTCTACGTTCTGATGAATATTTGGCTAAATTTTTGGACAACAGATGTGCTTTTTCATATCGGAGGGGAGTTACTTTAGGGGGATATCTTAGTTTCTTCAAGAGACATGCTTCTGTTCAAATGAAAACCCAATGTACCTTAGATGGTACTAGAGTATATGGGTGCTTTCCCTGAGAACATTGTACTTTTTGTAGGTATGCACTGAAAACCAAGGAATTTTCTAGCAAACATACTACAAAAGTTTTTGAAATCCGGACTTTTACAAATTGCAGTAGCAGCTGGATGATTTATTTAGCTGAATGCCATTGCTCTGCATTTTACATAGGCCAAACATCTAGGTCTCTTAAATTACGGATCTCAGAACATTTGAGTAATATTAAAAATAAGGTTATTACAAATGCCTTATATAAATACACATTAGTTCACAAAACGGCTAGGTTTCATTTTACCATCATTGACAAGGTTCTAGGTTTAACGTTTTCCAAACAAAAATGGCATGAATATCTTAATAAGAAAGATAGGTCATGGATCATTCATTTGGGGGGTTTGTTCCCCCTGGACTCAATGACCACCTATAAAGTTATATATTCATATAATATGGAGATTTTGGTTCGGTATGTATAAATATAGGTCTCTGGTATAGACAATTTATTATACTGGGCTCTGTTATGTTTTCAAATTTTGTTTGCATCCCCTTTTAGTTCTTTATATATTTTTTTTATTTTTTATTTTTCAGGTTGTCAAATATGTTTATATGGGAGCGCTACAGAATCCTGAAAGCCCAAAATCCTGAAGACCAAAATCCTGAGACCAAAATCCTGAAAGTTCAAAATACTGAAAACTCAAAATACTGAAAACTCAAAATCCTGAAAAAGCACAAGTACATACAGAAACAAATAAAACACAAACTATATTACTGTTCTCCAAGTTTAAGCAGGAGGGCAAGGCCCCCCACACCCCAATGTCGGGGGCTGTGCCCCAAACACCCCCTGCTACTTAAATATATCACCTCTAATATTGCACTTAGTGTAGTGAAGTGCAATCTCGGAGTTGATATATTTAAATAGCAGAGGGTGTGGGAGGCGCAGCCCCCCACATGAGGGGTGCAAGATGGCTTGCCCCCCTTGCATATAGTTGGGTGATATGTTTCTGTATGTACTTGTGCTGGAATATAGTGAGTGTTGGTATCCTGTGTGTTTTCAGGATTTTGAGTTTTCAGTATTTTGAGTTTTCAGTATTTTGAACTTTCAGGACTTTGAACTTTCAGGATGTTGGGCTTTCAGGATTTTGGGCTTTCAGGATTTTGTAGCGCTCCTGTTTACATATCCTGCATGTGATAAATAATTTTTTATGTGGACATAGTAAACATATTCATTATATTCTTTATGTGGCTGTATTATATATACATTTTATTGTGGGTGTGTTTATTACATCTTAGTAAGTGAACAATTTTTTTTTTTTCTGATTGGTGGAATAATTAGGGGATATTCCTTTAAAAATTGTGTTACTATTGCATTTTTTGTTATTTACATTGATAAAGGTCTTCAGGAACAAAACCGGTCTGCTTTATAATAAAAAAGATTGGATTCCTCTTTTTGGTGGAGGCCATTTGTTTTTTTTCCAGTTTAAAGACAGCCACAAAATGAAATGGTGCATTAATACAAATTAACTGGATAAGCAACACAGACTTTGACAACTAGACTGCTTGTGCAAGATTTACATGGGAGAGTCTGAAAACCTAAATATTATAAGTGAATTGAGTAAGGAAGGCTCTGCCCACTAACTTTAAATTAATTAAACTTGAATTTGGAGAAATTTTGCATCACTGGATCCTAAAGTGGAATTCTTTATTTAGGATCAGTATCCGGGACACTGTAGGCCTATTGATGGGCTTATCTTATGGACATCAATTAATGAATAATAAATCAATAATATTAAGAAAACATAGTATGTTGTCCCCAACATGGAGATAGCTAGGGTATTAGCTGAAGCAAGACCAAATACAACAGATTTGTCATAATTAAAACCTTAAAGTGGATATTCACCAGAGACAAGACACAGGAAACAACATTAGCTGTGATAGCATGCCATAATACCCCAATGCCATGATATAGTCAAAGCCAAAACCATACTTAAGAGTTAACTCCCCCAAAGAAAAACAAATGTGTTCTTCTATACGTTATAAAAGCTACCTGCTATTCCTGCTGTCTACTTAAAAGTCATTAAAGGGAATAATATTCCCAATGTCACTGAACAGAAATATCTAGGCTTAATACCCAACCTAGGGCTCCTTCACTCAGCATGTCAAGTTTATAACTAATAAAGTACTTAGACAACTGAATGTGCTATAAAGTTAGCTATCTGTTTCCATGAGGCTCATTCAGTGGTTGATAAAAATGTATTGTTACCCAAATAAGAAAAACCCATTTCACCCTTATTTATCCATACTTCAAAACTACTTTCAGAGAACAGGCTTTCTCCAGGTGTAGATCTGCTCCATGCAGTCAGCTGCTTACTGAAATAAACAATCAGGAAACATTTAAAGACTTTAAGAATGCTCTTAAAAACATCTAATAGCAGATCCATCTGTAACTACTACCAGAATATGGGACAATTCCCATATTTCAGGTGTATTTCATCCTAACCAAACTTGTTCAAGTTTCTCATTGTACTATCTCTCTCTTGCTATATGTATTTTATATCTATCTATATATATATATATATATCTATATATATATAGATATATATATATGTATATATATGCGTTTGAGACTTTAGTAGACTATATATAGATAGATAGATGCACACAAACACATTCATATATCTATAGCTATCTCTCTCTCTCTCTCTCTATATATATATATATATAAATATATATATATATATATATATATATATATATATATATATACACGGATTCACTTTAGAAGCTCAAATTCCCCAAAACTCGATCTTCATATGGTCGAGACCATAAGTTCGATTTTTGGAAACTCGAACTCCTAAAATGAAACGTAAAAAAAAAACAAAAAAAGTCAAACATCGATTTTGCAGGGGGGCTATGCCCCCCCCACCCCCCTACTTAAATATACCAACTCCGAGATCGCTCTACAGTGGGGAAAAGGAAAATCTCCCATTTCGCTCTGTATGTGGAAGCATAAAATGGGAGATTTCCCGTTTCCTGTCAACATCGCAAACAAAATGAAAACATTACTTACACACAGAGCATTCAAGGATCCTTGCCTCTGTGTGCAAGTAATTTTTTAAGGTAAGTAAAGTGTTATTTTTTAACACTTTACACATTTGAGTTACTGAAAGCTCGAGCATATGGTCTCGACCATATGCTGTTTGAACTTTCAGTAATTCGATTATGTAAAGTGCTCACATATATATATATATATATATATATATATATTATAGATATATATATATATATATATATATATATATAGATTTATATATATATATATATATATATATATATATATATATATATACACATCCATAGAAACATATATTTAAGACTTGTGTACTAAAAGAAACCAAGTGTTATTCTGTGTAATTATTTGAGTAATTGATTTATATATTTGTACTTATACTTTGATCTGTATTCACTGTACCTTGTACCCAGGTCATGGTGGAAAGGGGTCAGTAGACAATCTCACTGATCAGGTTATCAGACAGCAATAAACAGATAAATACTCATTGATAAATTCCAGTTGGTGATGTGCAAGTTTTTCAATATATGTGGTATAAGTACTTGGATGTGTGAATCTTGTTTACTAGAATGCTGATCCAGAGGCAGAGTACTTCAAAGGGTACTTCAAAGGGTTCTGTATATGGTGTGCCATCTAGTGTTAATTTAGAGTATATACATTATGTAAAGAAGTATTGCATCAGCAGAGTACGTGTGTATGTGGGTCAATGATGCGAGTAGTTCACTACATATTTTACAAGTTCAAAGAGATTATATCAATGGCGTTACATGGTAAATGGAGCACATACCTTGCATGCCTACTTGTATTGCATTGTGAACATTTAAAAAAGTTTGATAGTTTACAAGTTGCTAGTTAGGCAATTGCAGACAGTGTGTGTTGGGGGGGGGGGGTATCAACTGTGTACAGCTCAAAGTGCCAAATTCTCATGCTGCAGCATTGGTTACCATACCTTGGTCATATGGCTAACTTTATTTTTGGGGCTGGGAGTCTACAAGTATTTAAGTGCACAAGTCTTAAATATATGTATATAGAGAAAGCATATGACAAAGTCCCAAGAAAGCTGATATGGGCAGTCCTGCAGTGGTTCGAAGTCCCCTAAATATGGGTAGAATTAGTGAAAGCTATGTACAAGGACCCAGTGACTCAAGTATGAACAGTGTTCAGTCTCACAGCGGGGGTTCCCAGTGGGAGTGGGTGTGCATCAAGGTTCACTGCCATTCATACTGGTGACGGATTACATTACCAAACATGTTGGAGGGGGCAGATCAACAAAGTTGCTGTATGCAGATGATGTGGCATTACAGACAGACTCTAAGCAAGAACTTCAGCAAAGGATAGAGGAATGGAATGTATAACTGAAGACACATGGGATGAAACTTACTACAGATAAAATAGTGGTAATGGCAGCAAACTGGAGAAATCAGAAGACGCTGAGAATTGAGATAGACTAGAAGATAGTGGAACAGGTTAACAGTTTCAAGTATCTGGGAGGGGTGGTTGAGGAAAAGGGAAGTCTAAATGAAGAAGTCAAAGCTAGAATCAAAGGGGCTGCAGCCAAATGGCATAGAATGTCAGGTGTAGTGAATGAGAGAAGAATGCCAAAGGAGCTGAAAATAAAGGTATATTAAACAGTGGTGCAACCAGTACTACTATATGGTACAGAAAGCTGGGCAGTAAAGGCAGAACCGATGAGGAAGCTAGAGGTGATGAAACTGAAGAGCTTAAGATGGGTGGTAAGATGCACACTGTGGGACAGTTGAAGAAATGAGGGCATAAGAGCAGAAGACAAAGAAGCTCCAATTGCTAAAAGATCAATGAGAACAGATTGCGGTCGTTATGGTACATGTGCTGTAAAACAGAAGACAGTCTGGTGAAGAAGATTTGGGCAGATAAAAAGAAGGCACGAAGAAATGAGGGCATCCAGCAAAGAGGTAGATGGATTGTGTATGAGGGAATATATGCAATAGTCAGGCATGAGTGTGGAAGCAGGCAGGAGTGTGGCATTGAATGGAGAGAGATGGCAACAGTTAACACGGCACTACAATCATGATGATGATGATGATGATGATGATGATGGAGTGTATAATGAGATTTTCCGCGTGTGTGTGTGTGTGTGTGTGTGTGTGTGTGTGTGTGTGTGTGTGTGTGTGTGTGTGTGTGTGTTTGCACTCGTGTGTGTGTATGTTTCATGTGACTGATGAATATGGTGTGATTCATACTCTTGCATATACAGAATGTTTGCTTTTACGAGGACAGATTAGCAAATTCTCTCCCCTTGTCATTATTGTTTCTCTCTAGCTCCCTTTCATTCTGTGTAAGTGTTTGTGCAGAAGACAAAATGCCAGTATAGTTAAACAGTCTTTTTTTCAGACAAAAAGTCTTAACTGAACATGTTTGGGAGTTCACACATATTGCTGGACTTTTTCTTAGGAAAATATAGGCTTTACTATGCTAAGCTGTGATGCACCATGCTTATAGAAGTCCTGATGCACTATGTCAGTTTTGTTTGCATTATAGTACCCTTGTATCACCTGGATTGGGACAAGGCAGCAGGTGACAGACTTGAGGGACTACTGTTGCGGATTTTGATGTTAGTCAATATTGTTGCCTTTTTTGGAAAGAGGAAGGATGGCTCTGCTCCTGTTTGCCTGAACTGTCTGCTGTTTATCATGAGTTTTCTTATTTTCCATATTTGTCAATTGCCTGTTTGTCACATATTGCTAAGTGGTACCTTTTTTCAAGTAGGTTGGTGTTTGCCTAGTGTAAAAATAGCTCAGCTGCATAGGCTAACATGGTATAGAGCTGAGTTGTGATGGCCTGACCTAGCTGGAATCTTGCTGTGCTTACTGATTTTGTTTGTATAGTGCCCTTGTTTCACCAAGATTTGGAATAAGTACACTTAACAGAAGTGTTTTTTATTTACAGAACGCAGTTGGTAATTTAATACTCTTGGTTTGGAATGTTGTGGTGTGACTATAGTTTTCTGTATTTCTCACTGTTTTTCTGAAGTTCTTCAGGTTAAAACTGAACATTGTGACCTGTTTCAATCCCTTATGTGTATGAGAGATAATGGCTCATTCCACTAGTTAAGTGGTCACTAATGTCTGGTCATGCATTAGTCTCTTGACATAGGTTTGCAGTTTGATGTGCCCACTTCGGTTGCCAAAAACTGCTTTGTGCTTACTAACAATCACGTACTTTTAATTTAGTGATACTAGCTTTGAGAGTTGTAAATCGCTAAATCTTGAGTCTAAACTCTGAAACACTACATAAGTCAGTAAGCAGCCTAACACTACATCTGCAATCTCATAACAATTGACTGAATTTGTCAAGAAATCATTAGCTAAGCCACTAAAACCTCATCTGAGCAAAGTTTGAACAGAAAACACAGGCTCCATGCTTTCTCCCATAGGGACTCCAGAGGCTGCATCCCCACATGATAATGTATTACAAATAGGTGAATATACAGTTAGGGACATTGTTCCTCTACGAACCAGTCTCTGCAGGCATAGTATCATGGTTAGCTTTCTCTGCAGGCATAGTATCATGGTTAGTTGTCTCTGCAGGCTTAGTGCCATGGTTAGCTTTCTCTGCAGGCATAGTGTAATGGTTAGCTTTCTCTGCAAGCATAGTGTCATAGTTAGCTGTCTCTGCAGGCATAGTGTCATGGTCAGCTCTCTCTGCAGGCATAGTATCATGGTCAGTTGTCTCTGCAGGCTTAGTGCCATGGTTAGCTTTCTCTGCAGGCATAGTGTAATGGTTAGCTTTCTCTGCAGGCATAGTGTCATGGTCAGCTCTCTCTGCAGGCATAGTATCATGGTCAGTTGTCTCTGCAGGCTTAGTGCCATGGTTAGTTGTCTCTGCAGGCTTAGTGCCATGGTTAGCTTTCTCTGCAGGCATAGTGTCATGGTTAGCTGTCTCTGCAGGCATAGTGTCATGGTCAGCTCTCTCTGCAGACATAGTATCATGGTTAGCTGTCTCTGCAGGCATAGTATCATGGTTAGCTGTCTCTGCAGGCATAGTGTCATAGTTAGCTTTCTCTGCAGGCATAGTGCCATGCCTAGTTGTCTCTGCAGGCATAGTGTCATGGTTAGCTGTCTCTGCAGGCATAGTACCATGGTTAGCTGTCTCTCTGACAGCAGGATTTGGTATTCTACTAAACCACTTAGTGTTCCTTTGCCTCAAGTATGAGTAGGTTCTTATCATTCACATGTCAAAGTGAATGATCTTATATACTCTACCCTGGGAAGATACAAATAGATATAAGAGAGCTCCGTATGCATATTCTCAAGGCAGGTACAGTATTTGTATTGAGTTTTACCTCTCCTTGTCAAAAATGATGTCACAATCAAAAAAAGAAATTGATTTTAACAGTTGGCTTATTAACTTGTATCATTCCAGGGGCATCCAATCTGTCTTACCATGAAATGTTAAGATTGACAGGCTTGCTTAAAGTAGCAACTTTTTTATTCCTTTAATGCCTTTTTAGACAACATTCATTTATTAGATATTATAACCTAACTGAGTCTATTCCACTTTCACTAAGGTGATTTGCTCAGTACTACACCTCTGAACAATAATTGCCATACTTGATAGCATTCATGATAGAATGTGCACTATGCATGTCAAAATATGTGTAGTAAGAGAAATTTAATTTCAATCTTCTGATAACACTCCTTTTATAAAGAATACAGCATGTCTATCACAATCGGGGCAACAAGGGAGTATATTTTTTTATTTCCTCATATATTAACTTATTTAATTAAATATTAAATATTTCAAAATTCTGAATACAATATTCCGCAATATCTTGGTCACGTTTGATAAAAAGTGAATTTCCACATGATTCACATTTAGAAATCCCCGTCACTGTCACTTGAGGACTACAGCAGGTAGCCACGCAAGTTGGATTTCACATTTATTAATCTGAGCACAATAATTCCTGTTGACTTCAATTATACATCAAATATTTGTGAGTCTTATAAGTTAGTCAATATTATTAATGCCAACGTCCAGCAAATTGTCTAAATTCTTACGAAAAGAAGAAAAATACTTGACCTTGTTCTTGCAAATGTTACCTTTGCCTGCATATCCACTAATATTATCCCCTCCTGTATCAGATCTTACCACCAAATGTCACCTTTTCTCTCAGAATTATTATGAACATTGTCACAAATTCAAATTCATTCAGAGACTCCAAAACCAACCTTGTGTTCTACTCAGAGGGCTATAAGAATTTAAACAGTGTTTTGACCCTGCTGACCTATGTTGTATACTTAATTAAGGAGCAAATGGCAAAACACACTTTACCTTCCTCACTTACTCTCAGTACATGTACATATTCACACATGCTTTCCTTACAGCAAGTGTGACCAGAACTAAAGTAGCAATATATACCCCTCTCTACTTTAACAATAATAATACTTTAATAAGAGTAAATCATCCATCATCCTCCCAGGTAAGATTCTGGTTCTATCAGCTCATGTGTCTGTCTAATTTTGATCAGACTCTGTAAACATCATATACATGTTATTCTGTAAGAGCATTGTGCAAAACCATTATCTGAAATGTATTTGTGTGGAGTGCCTTCACTTATGTAAACTGTAAAAAGGAATTTAGAATGGAGCAGATTTAACATGAGAAGGAAATTCAATTTCTGCCAATTTACTGTTGTAATATATTAAATAATAATAATAAAATGACAGCCTGGAGTGGTATTTAGAAAAGGTCCCACTATGTAATTTGCCAGTTTTTCTTGGGTTCAGTCAGGAAAAGGTACCGGTTGAAGATTTGGGGATGCACACTACCTGTTTTATTATGACATCAGCATGTTCACAGATACCAGGCTAGCTGCCTTTGTGAACCATTTCAAGCCTAGCCAATTTCCCTCAAAGGTGAGAAACAAACCCTGTACGTTGTTGCTGTGTCGCTGTGAAGTAAACACTTTAACCATTATCCCAACCCCAACCCCATGAACAGTTTCTTCTACTTACTTTTGTATTCCAGTCCACTAATATAAATCTCAGACTCTCTTTTTAGTGCACAAATTTATTGGTGGATTTATAAGCCTTTTCCCAGAAAGTCTGGCAACAGCATTCAGTAAGACCTATGAATCATATAGCTATTCACTAAGGACAGTTCATGCCATATAATGAAGCAGGCACTTAAAGCCTTTCTGATGCCTGCCATTTTATAAAAAAAAAAAAAAAAAAAAATGCTCTGCTGTACTTAAACAGGACAAATAAGAGAAGTTACTTTGAGTACTTCCAGCATAATGGTGGCTGTAAACATGTGAGTAAAAGCAACAATTTCTTTATCATACTCATGTTCCTGAGAAGGTAAACACTTGCACCACACCACACTCATCACATAGTCCTACTAAGCCTACACCACCAAAATCCACACATAGAAACATAAAAACATTCATGGAGGCTCTCAATAATAATCTGCTCAAGCAACAGAGACCTCCAAAGCAGAAATGCAAGCAACCTCCACCCTCCAACACAGCACAAATGACACATAGCCCACAGACTCAGTGTGCCATTCAACCACACCCATAAGGCAAAACAACGTACCTAACACATTAGTCATAAGTGACTCTATAGTCAGGCACACTGATGTCCCACTCATCAGGTTAAACAAGGAGAAGATTACTGTCAGCTGCCTGTCGGGTGCCAGGATCCACCACATAACCCACGCACTCAGGTCACTCCACAACAATTACATATATGACTCTGTCATTGTACATGCTGGTGTGAATGACCTGAGACGTACCTCCCTGGACTACATGAAAAGAGACATGGAAGAGCTCTCTGATCTTGTAGCCCAGGCATGTATGACCTAGCCCTGAGTAGCATCCTGCCATCACCCAGAATGATACCGCAGTACAAGGACAAAATGATTGACTTCAACAATTGGCTAAGCTTCTGGTGTCATTCTAAGGGGATCCAGTATCTGTCTGCCTGGGATGACATTGTCGACAGACCATGATGCTTTGCCAGAGATGGCCTGCACCTGTCATCCCTGGGATTCCAGATTCTGGCTAAGGCTCTTGCCGCCCCTGTAGTACCTTTTTTAGGCAAAGTTCAAATAATAAATTCACCACCGTAACAGGAACAGGCAAGCAAAAACTGAGGGTAATGCTACTCAATGCTAGAAGTCTAAATCTCAAAATGCACTCCCTCGAGGCACTCCTTAAATGGAGAACATAGATATCTGTGCAGTGACTGAGACCTGGTTCAATGCTCCAGAGAGCACCCCTGCAATACCAGGCTATAACTCATGCCACACTTTTTGGCCACCTAACCTGGACTGGAACACCAAAGGCAGAGGTGTGTCCATATTCATTAAGGATATCCACACCTCCAGGCTAGTTGCTCAGCATAATGCATCCGAGGTTATCCAAGTGCAACTAACTCTGGGCAAAACTGCAATCCAAATTGTAGCTTGCAACAGATCCCCCACCATACCCCAGGATTCCCACTCCTCTTGTCTTGATATACTGGAAAATATTAGGGTTAAACCAAACACCCTAATAATGGGCGATTTCAACTACCCCACCATTAACTGGGAAAACTACTCATGTACTAGCTACTTCACTCAACACTTTCTGGAATTCATAAATTCCAATGCCCTTGATCAGCTTATCCACACCCCCACCAGGGCAACAATATCCTAGACTTAGTCATTACCAACACGAGTGACCAGTGTTCCACACCTGAAGTTGACTCTTCATTGCTCAGATCTGACCATAAGCTAATCACCCTTGATATCCACATCCCGCCCCCACCACCCATTAAGGAAACCATGGTAAAAAATTTCTCCAAAGCCAACTTCATGCCTCTTAAGACAGAAGTGGTGAACTTCATGACACCCATGCAGATGGACAATACAGTTACAACTGCTGAATCCTACACAAATACACTCTATAACCACTTACATGACTGCATGGATCATGTTATCCCAAACAGAACCAAGACACTATCCTCCATAAAAAGGAAGCCGATCTGGTGGTCCCCTGCCATAAACAAACTCTACAACAGAAGGAAGAAACTGTTGCAAAAGACAGTAAAATGCCATGAGTGGAGTAGCTCCCTGGTCAGCCTCATTAAGAAGCTGAGATCCCTTATAAGATCCTACAAAGCTAGCTACAAAAACAAAATCACCACTGATTCTAGAGACAACCACAAAGAATTCTATAGCTATGTCAAGAATCTCAATGGCAACACCCAGATCTGCTCTGAGTTACACCACAACAGCATGAAAATTACAGAACCAACTGATATTGCCAGCATACTGGCAGATAGGTTCAGTGCTAACTTTACCCCCCTCTCACCCCCTAAAGGGCCCATATTTATAAAAGAAGAATGCAGAGTTCCTGTAATCACAACTACGCAGATAAAGGCTGCACTCTCTAAAGCCAAAAACACAGCATCTATGAGACCGGACAACATCCCAGGCTGCGATTTACATGAACTTCAGAATGAACTGGCTCCCCACCTAAGCACCATGTTCAATAATATCAGGCTTTATGCCCACTGAATGGTGCACAGCAACAGTTATCCCACTCCACAAATGGGGAACCACCACTGATCCCGGGAACTTTTACCCTATTAGCCTGACAAACCTGGTCTGTAAGGCCATGGAATGTATCATCATGGAACTCATAAACAAAGACATTGGTAACCTTCAAACTCTGGACCCCAACCAGTTCAGGTTTGTGAAAGGCATATCATGCCTCCTGAACCTGATTGACTTCTTTTAGGCAGTCACCAAAGCCATAGACGAGGCTAAGGTGGTTCACACAGCCTATCTTCACCTCTCCAAGGCTTTCAACACCATCCCCCATTCTGGAATTATAGGTAAACTCACTAAACTAGGTATAAATCCCTACATCACAAGATGCATTGCCAACTGGCTCACTGACAGAATTGTAAAAGTTGCAGACTCCAAATCTGATTTCAAACCATTGACAAGCGGAGTACCACAGGGTTCAGTCCTGGGACCTCTCCTATTTGGTATCTACTTTTCTGAAGTACAGGCTAACACAGAAGGCCTTTGGCTAATTAAGTTCATAGATGACTGCAAACTAGGAGCCATAGTCAAGTCCCCAAATGATGTGGACATCCTACAGAAGAGGCAAAAACAGAAAAACTGCACCAAGTTAACACACAAAAAATGACGTTTATTCAAACCAAAAACAAAACAAAAAAGAAAAGGTAAGCGCTTTCACAACTGCTGTTGCTTCATCAGAAACTACTATAAAATAACAAGCAGCTTAAATAGGTGCATTCAATTAGCTGATAAAAAACAGTCACATGATGCTATGCAAAGACAGATAAAAGGTATAGTGAACTGCAAATGGGGAAAGAAATACATTACACTAAATAATCACTAAAACCTAATAATAAAACCACAAGCAAGTTAAAAGACAATATTATAAAAATATATAGCAATAAATACATGTATATATATATATATATATATATATATATATATATATATACACACACATATATATATATATATATATATATATATATATATACATATATATATATATATATATATATATATATATATACATTGATATATATATATATATATATATATATATATATATATATATATATACATATCTAAAAAATATCAACTAAAAGCAAACATTATGTTAATGTTTAAGCCGTCTAGCTTTTAGAAAAGGTTTCAGGGAAGTAGTACCGTTAAGACCAGGGTATTTCTCTGCATTAAGTCTAAGGATCCATTTTTGTTCATAGCTCTCTGTAGTATTCTCAATGTCCCCACCTCGTATACTACTAGGTATATTTTGAATAACAAAAAAACTACAGGTATGGGAACTATCAGTATGCATTACATGATTAGCTAAAGCATTAGTTTCCTTACAATTAGTAATATCTCTGATGTGCTCCAATATTCTGTCTTTCAACATCCTATTAGTTTTCCCTATATAATATACAGGACATTTTTGACAGAAAGAAAAGTACACTACATCTGTAGTCCTGCAATCGGAATACTGATGGCTAGAGATAGAAAATTTTTGAGTTGGGTGTGTATAAGAATTCTTACTAACTATGTATTTACAAGCAGCACATCTTCTGCAAGGAAACGTACCGATGCGTGCAGGGAAACTGAAAGTCTCAGAGACTTCACTATTACATAAATGTTGCTTGAGAGATCTATTGTTCCTAAAGCAAAATAAAGGAACCTCACCACCTTTTTCAATTAGCCCTGGAACTTCTTGTAGCAAATGCCGATGTCTCCTGATAATCTGCGTGTACTGATTAACATCACTAGAAAACTGAAAAACAACCCTGAAATCATTCTCAGCTGCCAAACTATTATCTAAAGTGCGGCTATTAATATGTTCTCTAAGAGAGGGTCTACATCTAGTGTCCCTCAATTTCCATGCTTCAGATATTGTTTTATTAATATCAGATAATAAGTATCCCCTTTCTAGAAAATCAGACTTAATACTTTCAAGAGCTATTTCTGCTTCTTCATCGCTGTTGTGGAGATGCAGAGTCCTAAAAACTTGTCCCTTCAAAACATACCTAGGGATATGCCTTGGATGCATACTAGTTTTATGTAAAAATGTATTTCTCCTTGTAGGTTTGTGGTAAACACTACTACTCAATTGATTAAAATCAGACCTCCTGACCTTAACTCAAGAAAATTGATTTCTGTATCTGAGCTATGGTAAGTAAATCTCAGGAATTCAGTTGTGGTATGTAAATAATCAATAAATCTAAGAATATCAGAGCCATGTCCCTTCCTCAACATAAAAACATCATCTACAAAGCAAACATACCATAATACTTGCCCAAGGAAAGGATTATCTACAGAAAAAATAGTCTGCTGCTCCCAGCACACCAAAGCTAGGTCGACGTAGCTATAGGCACAAGCAGTGCCCATAGCTACGCCAACTTTCTGAAGAAAAAAATTATCTTGAAAAACAATAACATTATTCTCGAGTATAATTTCCAGTAGACTGCAAATCAACTGAATTTTAGTATTTGTAAGGCATCTATTAACAGTAAGGAACTCTCTGACTCTGTCCACACCCCAAGAATTGGGGATACTTGCAAATAGAGATTCTATGTCCATTGTAAAAAAAGTAAACTCTTCATCTTGTTCGATAGTAGTCATCTTATGTCATAGACATTCCAAAAACATCTTAGTGTCTCGTAGTAAAGTATGACAGCCTTCCAGGAAACCATGCAAATTCCCTTCTACAAAAATAGAAAGGGGTTCAGTGCACCAACCAGTTCCTGAAACAATTGGTCTCATGGGAGGAACAAACATATCGTTATGAACTTTTGGTAGGCCATAAACCCTAGGGACTGCTGGTTTATAGACATTAAAATATTTGAACAAGGGTTCATTAATCAAGTTAGTTATTAAAAGATCAAAAATTAAAAAAGATACTTTCTCAACAATTGCGTTCACTATTGTTCTACAAATACATTGATAAGTCTGTGTGTTATGTAGCAATTTCTCCATTTGTCTAATATAAAGGTCTCTGTCCAACAAAACTATACCCCCACCCTTGTCAGCCTGTTTAATTTCCAAGGATTGTAAGCTTTTTAGCTCTTGAAGAGCTCTATATTCATCACTGGACAAATTACAGAATGAATAATTATTATTAGTAGACATATTCAAGTCTCTAAAAGCGATCTCACAAATGTCTAAGAACGTCTGTACTCCTGCAGGTACTGCAGGGACAAAAGTACTTGGTTGCTTATAACGTTCATTCATATTATTAGACCCCACTGAGACCGTAGCAAACAAGTATTTGAGTGATAAATTCCTGCCCAGTAATCTAAGGTCTTTCAGCATCTCTGCCAGGTCAGCTTTCTTGGCAGGGATGAAAAACAGACCCTTATTCAGAAGATTAAGCTGTTCATCACTCAAAGTAAAGGACGAAATATTTATCACCAAACCTGTAACTATGTCCTTCTCCTTTTGGGCTGTTGCACAGTTCCCACTGAATAGTGATTCTTTTGCGCCCTTCTGTATTGTGAAGTGCTCCTTGGACGCGCTTTGTATGGTAATGGGACTTTCAATGTGAAGTCTCCTTTCTTCATTTTGTCTAAAAACACACTGTTGTCATCTGCTGGACCCTGAGTCCGAACAACTTGCTGGAGAGGGGCGCTGGCAATATACGGTAATGCATGATCAGTACCTTGTAAAGAAGTGAGCCTGGAAACGTTGCCAGAATTATCACCGGTTGGTAGAGAATTGTTCAAGCTAACTAAGTGAGAAGTAGAAGCGTTAGTATTTAAAAATGATGCTGCAATACTCATTGATTCAGATGCAGCACCAGCTCTCTCTTCAGAGAGACCAGAAGTAGAACCGGATTGACTGGCAAAACGGGTTGGGTGCTCTTGTGGAGCAGCACTTGTAGATCTAACGCTAGAAGTACCATTTTCCCGAGGTGATGTAGTCACTGCTTCTCTAGGCCAAGAAAAAACATTATTTTTGACAAAATCTAATTTGTCTCTATTAAGCTTAGTTAGCTTAACACTTTGGAGTTTCTTTTCATAAGAGACAATACTATCCTGCAATTGTTCCATTTTGTTCAAAGTAAGATCATTAGAAAAAGTGTCAAGAGATCTTTTTCTCTAAAGCAATGATCTGAGACTTCAGATCATCCTCTATTGGTGAAAAGAATTCAATCAAGAGTTCCATGTACCTTGATAAATTGCAGGTTAAGCTCTTGCCATTTACGGAGCAGTGCTGGATACGTATCTCCGTAGGTAGGCATGTTAAGAATCCTAAGACCACGTGGAATAATTTTAGCTTCAAGAGAGGCTTGTAGGTGCAAACGCTGCCACTGCAGTCTTTTGTACTTGTACATCAAGTTCTACGATTCTCTGTATAGCTGAAAAAATTCCAGTAGTCGTTGTTGAGTAACAAAACCATCATCAGTATTACTGCCGAGATCAGCATTAAGTAATGGATTGACAAGAACATCCAGGATTCGTAAAAAGCGAAGATGTGGTCCAGTCAAATAATTCTCATTAGGTAAATCCTCCATATTATGATGTGTGCCCCTTCACCGAATAAAAATAAACAATGTGAAGAATAAAAACGGCTAGAGGTAAAAACAAGGTGCAGAAAATATATAAGGCAAAAACAGAAAAATTGCACCAAGTTAATACACAAAAAATGACGTTTATTCAAACCAAAAACAAAACAAAAAAGAAAAGGTAAGCGCTTTCACAACTGCTGTTGCTTCATCAGACACTACTATAAAATAACAAGCAGCTTAAATAGGTGCATTCAATTAGCTGATAAAAAACAGTCACATGATGCTATGCAAAGACAGATAAAAGGTATAGTGAACTGCAAATGGGGAAAGAAATACATTACACTAAATAATCACTAAAATCTAATAATAAAACCACAAGCAAGTTAAGACAATATTATAAAAATATATAGCACTAAATACATAAATATATATATATATATATATATATATATATATATATATATATATATATATATATATATATATAAAGCTATGTCAAACCCAGATCTGTTGGACATGCTACACATAAAGAAATCCCAATCCCTCCAAGCTAAATGCTCAAGTGACCTAAACCTTGTCACCACAATAAACAGGTAAACAGGACATGCCGGAGGGATAGATTCCTGTCCCAGAGACTTCCCATACTCTGAAACAAGCTACCCATCTATGTCAAGCAAAGTTCCTCATTAACACTCTTCAAGAAAAATCTTGATGAGTGGATGGGAAATAGGAAATACACCCTGGGGATCACTTCTTTGGCTCAGCTTGAAAGGGGCACAGGAAAATTTCTTGGGTGGCATAAGCCAGGGAACCTTGTTGCCTAGGCTTACTTAGGCCCTTGGAGCGATAGCCTAGTACCTACCTATGAACCTATGAACCTATGATTAACAAGTGATACAAGAAAATGTGATATGTAATCAGCAGTTACGTTTATGTGACCCTGCTTTGTACTGAACTTTAAATGCAGTAGTCTACCAGACCACCTGCTGATGTGTATTTCTACATTTCTCAATCCTTTTGTAGTGCGTGGCGCATGGAGATTATGCTTGATATTCAGAAAAGAAATCAGTTAAGTGCTAGAGTGGCGCAAGACCCAACCTTAACAAATGTTAAACACCCCCTGCTTAAGTTGTTATGGTTGGATCCCACTCTAGGCAGTTAAAACTGCCAGTTCTGCTGTCTATAACATGTCCTGACTTCCTGTTATAAACTTAGAAAGTAACTACGGTAACAGGATATGTGTCCACCTGTATTTTCTGAAGGATACAAAGTCTGATACCTAAATGTATGCCATTATTTAGTGTCTTCAATCCTTAGTAATTTCTCTGAAAACCATGGCCTTTATGAGAAACAGACAAGGCAAAAATCTGGATATTCTATGAAAATCTGGACATTTGAAAGGCATGGAAAGTTGCTGTAAATGTAAGAGATTGTGTGTTACACTATCTTTCTGACAGTGCTCCCTAAGTGATTTATGTCTTTGGAAGTTATGGCGTTTTTGTTTTTACTGTAACCAGTAGTACCTGGATCAGATAAAGCTCCAAGCACTGCAAAGAATTATGACTGGGTCAACGACGGTAAGCTAATATTATGCGTTCACAACATGGATGACAAGATTCACCTCTTGAGCTTCGCTCTTGCGCTGAATTTCTTGGCATCCATGTCTTTAACACATAATGAGTCAGTTAGCATTGGTGGCCCACTCTTAATCCTTGATCTTATAACAAGTATGGTGAGTGCTCTGTCTCTTTTTTGATTTCTCCATGTTTTTTGGGTTTCTAATATCATGACGGGAATGGGTCCCATTCCTAAGTCAAAGTATGATTAAAGTTCATGAAATTAGTACTGTTTCAATCTTTGATGTCAGTCAGACTTGCTCTTTGCGGGTTCCTATTATGTAAACGAATGCTTAAAGTTGCAAATGCTGTTTAATCCAACGTGTTTACCTGAAATGGCGAAATTCCAAAAGCATGGAACAGCATTTTTTTCCCCCTAGGTAAAAAAAAATCACTGGGCCATTTTCGGGACTTTGCCATTTTCTCCACTGTGGTGCAATCTCAGAGTTGGTATATTTAAGTGGGGGGTAGAGGGCACAGCCCCCTACATTGGGGGTGTGGGGAGGGTGAAGGTCCCCGCTTTATTTTGTGTTTGTTTTTTTTGTTTTTTTTAATGGCTCAGAGATTTTTTCCCATTTGAAAAAAAGTCGCTGACCGTGGGTTCGTCATTTTGGAGTTTTGAAGTGTTTGAGTCGATTAAACAGAATTCGCAATTTCAAGTGTTTGCTGATATAATATAGACCCCTCTTCGCAGCACCCACAATTTTCCCACTAATGGCTCCTTCTGCAATTCATATGGGGTTACATGTATTGATGATACATCTAAACATGAATATAGATTATTTTTTATTACTACTATTATTGGAACTGTCGGAGTATCTTTCTTCCACATTGCTCTCATTTCTGCCTACAAATTCTGATATTTTATGACTTTGCGCCTGTAGTCACTGGGTGTGGTGATTTCAATGATCAGTGCTATTTTTGTCTTCTTTTCATGGACCACTATATCCAGTTTTCTAGCACCTATCTTTTGAACTGTTGGTAATGGGTGATCCCATGTGATGTAGACTTCATCATTTTCTATGATGCTTTTTGGCTCATGTTTCCAGTGTTTTTCAACAACTTCAGTACCATAATGTTTGCACAATCCCCAGTGCAAAAGTCTTGCCACGTTATTATGCCTTTCATTATACAGTACTTCTGCCATTAGTATGTTACAAACAGCAACGAGGTATGCAACTGTTTCCAAATCTGTTTTACAAAACTTACATTTGTCTGTTTCTCCCACATGTTCACTGGACTTTGTAAATCAATGTGTACATAGCCCACTATCTTAGGCCAACAATATTAACTTTTCATCTCTTGATTTGAATTCACCTCTCCATAACCATTCCTGTGTATGATCCTGATCAATTTGAGGTTCTTCCAGAATTTTTCTATACTTGCAACTATATTTATTCCTTTTCCACATTTCTTGCCTTCTCATCTGGTCCTTTGCCTTATATTCTTTCATTTTTTTTTGGCACAATCAGTTACTGCCAGATTTTTATCTACTTCTGGTTTGATTTCCATTCCTGCTTGACCCCGATATGCTTCTGCTAGACTAAGCAGAGAAGTCATATTAGATTTATTCTCCTCATGTTTCAAAACTTTCACTAAATTTGGGACTTGTAAGGTCAGTAGAAATGTGTGCAGTCCCATGAGTGCATATCTATACATGTAATCAATTTCAAGGAGACCCATCCCCCCCTTCGGAATGGGGAATATATAATCTTGGTATGCACTGATTTTTATAAATCATTTGGTGAGCATGAAGCATCCTTTCTGATTTCCTGTCGAATCTATCCAACACATTTTGGGGCCAGACAGTCACTCCAAAACTGTTAGTTAGGACAGGAAGAGAAAACTGATTTATAGCTTGAATTTTGTTCCTAGATGTCAATGCTGTTTTCGGATTAATTTAAGACTTCTAAAGTATTCCTTACTAAGTTTTATTTGCATTTGTTTATGCTTTACTGTTGAGCTTTCATCAGTTCCCAAATACTTATACACTCCATCTTCCTCAAGTTCTTTTATATCACATTCCTGTCCTAAACTGATGTTTTCCTGGTGTTGCAGTTTTCCTGCTTTAAAGGCTGCTTTTGCACATTTATCAAGACCAAATGACATTCGTATATATCTGAAAAAAATTTTGACATCTTGCAGTTGTGGTTTGACTTAATCTGATGAGTTATACAGTTTTAAATCATCAACAAAGAGAAGACGAGAAGTCTTTACACTTTGTTGTTTTCTAGGAGCCAAATTATAGCCATGGCAAAAGCTGTTAAGTAGACAGCTTAATGGGTTAAGGGCAAGACAGAACAGCAACGGTGACAGAGTCATCCTGGAATATCCCCCTTTGAATTTTATCCCTAGGATAATAATTTGCCCTTTATCAAGGCTTAATTGAAAAGTGGTCTGCCACTGTTTCATGGTTGCTGTAATGTAATCAATCAGTGTAGGGTGTATCTTATGCATTTTTAAGCACTCTTATCCATGAATGATTGATACTGTCAAATGCTTTTTTTTTTTGTAGTCAATCCATACCATACTTAGATTCTTTCCCTTTTTACTGTTCTCCACTATGACTTTCTTTTACAACAAATGCTCCTTTGTTCTATAGAACTTTCTTTTATTGATGGTCTTTTAGATCCTTTTACCTTGTTTCCCATTTCTCCGTAAAACTTGTTTGGATCATCAATAAATTGCTTATTTTGTACTTTTCCTTTATATTTATGTACATATCTTTTAAGTTTTTCTGCCTGTGCTGAAATTTTTAGTTTGTTATTTGTGACAGTGCACAATAGATCCTGATCTGTTCTAATGCTCCGCATTGCTTTTATCATATCTAAGTATAGATCCCGATCTGTTCTAATGCTCCGCATTGCTTTTATCATATCTAAGTATATATCCTGATCTGTTCTAATGCTCCGCATTGCTTTTATCATATCTAAGTATAGATCCTGATCTGTTCTAATGCTCCGCATTGCTTTTATCATATCTAAGTATAGATCCTGATCTGTTCTAATGCTCCGCATTGCTTTTATCATATCTAAGTATAGATCCTGATCTGTTCTAATGCTCCGCATTGCTTTTATCATATCTAAGTATAGATCCTGATCTGTTCTAATGCTCGCATTGCTTTTATCATATCTAAGTATAGATCCCGATCTGTTCTAATGCTCCGCATTGCTTTTATCATATCTAAGTATAGATCCCGATCTGTTCTAATGCTCCGCATTGCTTTTATCATATCTAAGTATAGATCCTGATCTGTTCTAATGCTCGCATTGCTTTTATCATATCTAAGTATAGATCCTGATCTGTTCTAATGCTCCGCATTGCTTTTATCATATCTAAGTATAGATCCTGATCTGTTCTAATGCTCCGCATTGCTTTTATCATATCTAAGTATAGATCCCGATCTGTTCTAATGCTCCACATTGCTTTTATCATATCTAAGTATAGATCCTGATCTGTTCTAATGCTCCGCATTGCTTTTATCATATCTAAGTATAGATCCTGATCTGTTCTAATGCTCCGCATTGCTTTTATCATATCTAAGTATAGATCCTGATCTGTTCTAATGCTCCGCATTGCTTTTATCATATCTAAGTATAGATCCCGATCTGTTCTAATGCTCCGCATTGCTTTTATCATATCTAAGTATAGATCCCGATCTGTTCTAATGCTCCGCATTGCTTTTATCATATCTAAGTATAGATCCTGATCTGTTCTAATGCTCCGCATTGCTTTTATTATATCTAAGTATAGATCCTGATCTGTTCTAATGCTCCGCATTGCTTTTATCATATCTAAGTATAGATCCTGATCTGTTCTAATGCTCCGCATTGCTTTTATCATATCTAAGTATAGATCCCGATCTGTTCTAATGCTCTGCATTGCTTTTATATTTAAGTATTTTTGTTGACCTATTGCCTCTTCCATACTCTTCTAACAGTGACACTTCTTGACTTAATTGCTTTATAGTTTTCTCTATTCGATACTTACATGATGGTTTCTGTTTTCAGAATCAATTTCAAGGGAAGTCATCTTAGATTAATTCTCATGTTTCAAAACGTTCACTATGTTTGGGTCTTGTGAAGTTGGTAGATGTGTGTGCAGTCCCACGATTGCAGATCTGTACATGTAATCAATTTGAAGAAGGCCCATTCCTTTTTTGGAACAGGGAATATATAATCTTTGTATGCACTGACTTTTATAAGCATCCTTCTTGTTTTCCTGTCTAATCTATCAAACACCTTTTGAGGCCAGTCAATCACTCCAAGTCGGCTGTTAGAATAAACTTCGATCCCGACAAAGATGCCCGCTGTTTCTATATTGACCAGGCACAACAGCAGAGTACTGTCTTTCTGCCTCAGTGACCATTCTGAATGCAAACACAATTCTGTTTTGACTGCACAGAGTTGTTAAAGAGCAGCACCAAGTCCATAATCAGAAGCATCAGTAATCGCTACAGCAGGTAATGATGGATCAAAGAAAACTGAAATAGAGCTATGACAATCAGCTGCTTTACTGCATCACAGTTGAGCAACAGCAAAGCTATTATATGTAGAAACTCCCTGAAGTAATGCTGTCAGTGGCTGCATAACTGAAGCATAGTTAGGACTAAACATGACATACTAAGACGTATAGCTGAAGGAAGAATGTGACGTCTGTGGGTCACTTGGTGTAGACACTTGCACAATGGCCATTTTGTGATCAAGATCAGGCAATATGTGGTGCAGCGGTTAACATTGTCACCTCACAGCAAGAGGTTCTTTGTTTCAGTTCTTGGCTAGGGTGACTTGTGTTTGTGAGGGTTTCCTCTGGGTACTCTGGTTTTCACCCACATTCCAAAGACATGCATCTGGAGTGTTTCTCCTTGGGCCTCCACTGAAAATAGAGTATGTCCTAGTCAGACTTTTCTGGTCAACAAATGTTAAATAAATAAATTATGCACTGGATGCCAGCTTCGAGAGAAAAATTGCACAGGACACTAAAGACAATCCTAAGGCTTTTTTCAGTTATGTTAGGAACCTGGGATGCAACTCCCAGACTTGTTCTGAGTTGATTCTAAACAACAAAAAATACACTGAACCCACAGACATCGCCAATATCCTGGCAGACAGGTTCAGTGCAAACTTCTCCACCCCCAAAACAGCAAGTATCTATCCCGGCAGAGTGCAGCCTCCCAAACATCTCTGATGCTCAGGTGAAGACCGCCCTCTCCAAAGCAAAAAACACTGCTTCCATGGGACCAGATGGCGTCCTGGGTTGCATCCTACATGAACTCCAAGAAGAACTAATCCCTCAAGTAAAACTGCTGTACAATCTCAGCCTCACTACAGGATATGTGCCCAAAGAATGGCGTACAGCAACAGTGGTCCCACTCCACAAAGGTGGCGCCTCTGCGGACCCTGGAAACTATCGCCCCATAAGTCTGACTAGCCTAGTCTGCAAGGCTATGGAGAGGATCATCATGGAACTCATAAACAAAGACATTGGGGACCTACAGACACTTGATCCTACCCAATTTGGCTTCGTCAAGGGCAGATCCTGCCTTTTGAACCTGGTCGACTTCTTCGAAACAGTCACCAAGGCCATAGATGAAGGGAAGGTAGTCCACACAGCCTATCTGGACCTCGCAAAGGCATTTGACACAATACCCCACTCGGGCATCGTAGATAAGCTATCCAGCCTAAATATAAACCCCTATGTCACAAGATGGGTCACAAACTGGCTCAAAGACAGAACCCACAGAGTCAGAGATGCTGGAGCCATGTCAGACTCGAAACCGGTCACAAGTGGCATCCCACAAGGTTCTGTCCTGGGACCTCTCTTGTTCAGTATTTACTTTTCTGAGGTACAGGCCAACGTGGGAGGACTATGGCTCACCAAGTTCGCAGATGACTGCAAACTGGGCACCATAATCGACTCTCCAGCTGACACAAACATCCTTCAAAAAGGTCTTGCAGAGACGGATAACTGGTGCCAGAGCCATGGTCTAAAGCTAAATGCCAAAAAGTGTATAGTCATACCCTTTGGCAAAAACAATGTGCCCACAAATTACCACATAGGTGGTAAGCCATTATGTACAGAGAAAGTAATTAGGGATCTGGGGACCCAAGTTGATAGCAATCTCTCCTTTGACAACCACATTGCCAAAGTGGTTAGAAAGACCTTCTACATAGCCCACCTCATCATGAAAGGATTCACATCTAGATCAAGAGAGGTAATCGTGCCCCTTTAGTCATCCCTCATCAGGCCCATCATAGAATACAATGCCCCCTTTGGGATGTACCTTACCCGACACCTGCAGCAATTAGAAAGACCCCAAAAGTACCTCACCAGGAGGATCAAGGGACTCAAACAGATGCCATATGCTGCTCAGTTAAAAAAACTCCAGCTCTACTCAGTTGCATACCGCCTACTTCGAGGCGATCTATGCCTGACATATAAAGCTATGTCCGACCAAGAATTAATGGACATGCTCCACCTCAGTAAATCTAAATCCCTTAGAGCCACGTGCTCGAGGGACTTGAACCTCAGCACAGAAATAAATAGAACATGCTGGAGGGACAGATTCATAACCCAGAGGCTCCCTTTGCTCTGGAATAGAATTCCAATTCATGTTAGGCAGAGCACCTCACTGACTCTCTTCAAGAAGAATCTTGATGAGTGGATGGGAGATCGTAGTTTTTTCCCGGGGATTACTTCCGTGTCACTATTAGACAGAGGCACAGTAAACTAAACTTTAAAAAGGGCACAGTATACTCAAATCAAGGGGTGGCGTAAGCCAAACACAATCAGGCTAGGCTTATAAATGCCCCAGGGCAGATAGCCTAGTATGAACCTATGAACCTATATGTCCCAAGAAAGCTACAACTTCATCCCTCTGCAAGCATACAGTGCAAACAGCACTGACGCTCTTATCATGTAGTACTGATGAGGCTTCATAAACATTACTATCATCCAGGGAGTGCAGAACACCTTTGACATTTGCCACAATAGATACTGCTAATTTCTGGAACCAACTTGGTGCAGCAGCAAAACTGTAAGGCAACTCTATTGAAATGAAATAGATCTTCAAGTGAGGTGTCTGCCTTCATTACAAAGCAACATCTGGTGTTAGCACTTTTGTAAATCCAGGATATAAAAAAATTATGCTCTTCAGATTTCTGACCAAACTTCCCCATGTGCAATCAGGACCAGCCATTGGTGAACTGGTGCTCTAGGCAAAAGATCTCTACATTGCCCCCCCCCATCACCACCCTGTGCCCCCATCCTAGTCTACTTACACCATCCATATTACTGAAAAAGTGGCCCTGCTAGAACGGCACCCTAGCTTGCCCCTTGTTTGCCTATGCCTAAGGCTGGCTGTGTGTGCAATAGAGGCTAACTATAAATGGCAGCAGTCTTGTAAAGTTCACAAAGATGAAACCTTTGGATTTCTTTACCCTTGCAAAAATTAGTGTCATCCATTCAAATGCATCAGTTCTTTGAATGACATCCTGATTCAGTGCCTTACATAAAGCCTGTGAGACAGCGTCTCACTCAAAATATGGTCCTTCTTGCTGCACACTGGCATGAGAATTAGAGGTTCAGGCTGCTAGATGGTGAGACAGTTTCTGAAATCCAACTGACTGACATTCAGTTGCAGAGACATATGGCTGTTGCAAATTCCCTCTCAGCAAACAACAGCATGCATTGCCCTGTCCACATAATTACCTATTACAATCATTACATTTTTGTCCTTTTTGCAGGACAACTGCTGTTATGTGAATAGGATCCACTTCAATACTGAATTTTTCCACCTGTACTTGAATCAATTAACCCCAAACAATTTTCCATCCTCTGCTTGAATCAATACACCCTGCTTCACATGCCTTTAAAATGCTACTTCTCATATTTCTCTTTTACTAACTGTTCCTATCTACTGCTGTACCCCTCTCATGAATTCCCTATATACCTCAGTTATAAAGCATCCAGATATACCAGTTTAGAACAGCCAGCCTTGATAGAACTAATCCTATACCCTGTTCTTTGAGTCATATGCTATTACCACTGCCCTGCTACACAATACTACTCTTTCCCCTCCTACAATAATTTTATTACTTACTTCTCAGCTCTACTCTTGACTCTTGAACTCTACAGAAGCCATTCTGTACTGAAATGTAAGAACAGCAAACTTTTTTACTGAGTTTTTTCTTCTACAGTATAAATCCATTTACTTTTGTAATAGAATTAAGAGCTACCAAAACTGTATTGACTTATAAATATTGATTTTAATACTTTACTCTATATACCTGTCTTGTAAGTATGTTTTTTTGAGAAATGTTAACTGTAGTTTATTCTGAGAACTGCCAGGAATTTACTTGTTACTATAAATGTGCTCTGACAGAGCTGTTCTCTGTGTCACCAATGTGGTACTAATTTATTATATGGCTTGTCATATTTTAAAGGAATGCAGAATTTTTGAATTTTACATCTTGTACATATATAGGTTTACCACATAACTGTGAAACAGATTCTAAGATGCTTAAGAAAGCATATGTCGCTCTACAAATAGGGCATCACCAAAATTCACCTGTAGTGTGGGTACTCTCATGAAAATAAAATGATATCACACATCTCTTACTGGTGATAAAGTTGAGAAGTACCAAACTTTCAAAAAAACAGGAAAACTAAGATAAACATGCATTTTTTGCATTATTTTTGTTCCTACATAAATCACTCACTCTCTCTGTCTGTCTCTGTCTCTCTGTCTCTCTGTCTGTGTCTCTGTCTCTTTCTCTCTCTCCACCCCTTTAGCCCATTGATTGCACTGGGAGGCTGTACAACTCATTTCATCCTAGCAGGGCAGGAGTTGTGCCACAGAAAGTAGAGACATCACCTATTCAAGGTTGGGAGCGAGTTTCTACTTTAAGGCTTTTGCCTCTCTGTTCATGCTCAAACTTTCATCAGTCAGCAAGGGGGTGTCACTTGTTTCTATAAGCAATGTAACCTCTCAAGACAGCCAAGACACCCTTAAAGTATTTTCTAATACCACATAGTTGGCACACCCATCAGTCCAACACTATCATAAGAGATATAGGTACTCTTGTAGATAATGTATCTTTTTGCCATCATGTCTCCACCTCAGTTCAGAAAACCTTCTGTCTCATCTAACTTCCAAAGCCACAGTCTTTAGATCCAAATAAGTTGTAATTGCCCTTTGTTCATATTGCACTATACATATTATTGGATATAATACCCCCAGCGGGATGCATTTCTCTAAACATATCACTCACCTTGAGAGAGCCATTATATTCATGACTAAAAAGCTCAGTGGCCTCAAAAATCTTAGTTATCAGGACAGCCCTCCCTCTCTGTATTCATTCTCTTCTGGACTTCCTCAGGGAGATGTTTCTCGAGCCTTTCAAGCCATGAAGGATCTTACTCTTTTTGACATTTTATTCCTTCACAAAGCAAATGGTTCTGTAAATACGTAGATAAAGGAACAAAACTTTCCTCAACACATAAATAGGGCATGTTGGCATGACAGATTCCTAGCATATCTCCTGCCAAACTTCGACTACATGCTAAACATAGTAGGATTCGTGTCAGCTTCATGATAAACATAGTTAATTGTATGGGCAGCCTCAGATTATCCCTGTCTAACTTGTATTGCCCTCATTGAGGCTAGAGTGAGTTTTTGAATATGGGTTAATGGCTATAGGCTTGTAATGGTCTATAGAATGATTTCTTAATACCTACCTATGAAGCCCAGTGGTCCATTAATATCTCCAGCCTCAACTGAAGATTCTACCAAAGGACGGAATGACCAAACATGTGACCCTCTCTCTCTGTGAAGACAGGTAATCTGTTAGTGCCTGAGCCATTGTTTGACCTTAAGCTGCCTAGGTCATAGTCATGGTTTCACAAGGTGAAACTGATAAAGTAACATAAACGTTATAAAATCTCAAAATCATTGTGTTTTAATTGAGATGTTGACTTAATTTATCAGATAATGCATACCTTCTCACATAAGATGGTTATATTCTGAGCATTACAAATTATCTCCAAATAATATTATACCATTTATGATGTCATTTTTAGAGTCAGCAGTCAGGATACAATTTAATATAATAATTAAGCAAAAAAATCTCACAACTAAACAAACTAAAATAAAAGTGTGGATCACTTCCAAAATGTGAAATGCAGTCATTTTTTAGTGCTGTTATGTCACCTTTATTCATCACTGTAGGATTACTTTTATTCATAAATGTCATATTTTAATGAAACTGAAAGAGACCTGCATCTGGTGTGTCTCCGCCATAAAGTTATATGCCACATATCACTACTCCATGCCATGGAAGGCTAAATTCCTGACTATGACCTGACTTCAAGAAGTGGTCAGACACTGGTGAGCTGGGTGGTGAAGTGTAGAAGGGAGTGGGTGATGCCAGTTTACCTGTCCTGGAGGAAGGGCAGTCATTGTTGCAGGTGTGATACCTCGTAAAAGCATACACCTGGTACATAGAACTGTATATGGAATGCATACTACATTTAAGAAGCTGGTGATGGTAGCCACTAAGTATGCATGCATAGTAGCCCACATGCATAGATGGGAAGCATTGTAAGTACTCAGCGTGTCATCAATGCACAGGTGAGTCACTAGGAGCAATGGTTAGGTTATGCAGGAATGCTCATCAGCCCCAACTTAAGGAATGATTTGGTTACGGGGTAAGGTCTTTAAGTTGTTCTGTTTCCTTTCTTGGGGGGGGGGGGGTGAAGCCAAATCCTCCAAACCCTGAAGTTGAGGGGACAAGGGCATACCCAGTTTGTGCAGGCAGGCTGAAACAGTGAGCAAGGCAAAGATAAGCTCAGTGCCTAAACGGATGTTGTCACCCTTTGGTAAGCTGTCTCCCTGGGGAGATTGAAGAGGCTTGCCTGCCCCTGAGAAATTAAGCCACTCAGGGCCCACTGGAATGACTGTTGTTTGGCAGGCAGAGAGGTAAAAAGAACCCAAAATTAAATACATTAAATTATATACCACATACATATTTCTCCATAACTGGAGGTGGAAACTAATAATCATTGATGGTAGCAGGGGAGAATATAAGACTAATCACTTACACACCAAACCTTTATGTGTCTCTTATACACACAGTCACATAAGCCTGTATGAATTTACAAGGTACAACTGATAAGAGGGGGGGGTGAGGGCATAGAAATAACTGTAGCTATCAGTAAAACTGCTTTGCAGAAGAAGAGTATACATGCATACCAGAAGGGTAGCACAGAGATTATTAGCTGCTGTTCCATCCCGCTGTGGTTTGAGATTCGTCATACTCTCATTGATCTCAGGGATATTTTTCAGTCTCATTTGCTGCAGGACACCTGTACTACCTGATTAAGGTAAGCCACCTGTATACCTGCTGTATTCACAGCGTATGAGTATTACAGTTCTTCTGTGTAGGACTTTGGGTGCCAACTGCTTCCGTCTGTGATACAGTTTCCTTATGTGTTTGCTTTTTAGACTTTTTCAGCAGGGAATATCGCCGGCCTCAGATTATCTCAGAATATAATTATACATTATGGTTATTAGTAAAATAGCATATTTTACTAATTTATTAATCAAGAAAATATATGGACAAGAAATAGAAAACTTTAAAAAGTCTAACAGAATAGTGCCTAAAATATAAAAGGATGATTAATACTGGGGTGTGATTAGTATACTATTTGCCCACATGTGCTTTTGTTATAGCACTTAAGGCTTTGCCCCCATGGTATAGTAAATAATATACAACCTACACCATAGCATATATATTGATAAACTGAATGCAATCACTTTGACACAATAAATGGGCTTTAGAAGTCATCTCAGCTCAGTTCTTAGCTGCACATTGATTCTGATTGTGTCAGTTTAGGGGTGCCAAGCTTAAGCATGACAAACTAATTATCAATAGCCTAACATGCAATCTCTGTTGTGCAACTCCATGATTTTGTTTTCAAAATCAAGAGTGCAGTATGTTGAAGATTTATTTCCCTTTTATCTAAGATTCAGTGAACTTGGAGTTAGTATATATAAATAACAGGGCTAAGGGGTAATGCTGAGCTTAGTATTGTTTTTATCAAATTCTAGAACTTAGAGTCTTTTATATTCAACAAATTCACTGTTCTGTAACTACACACATACACGGTAGTCATAAAATAATTATACCTTACACACAGAGCTGTCTTCCAGTCTTCGTGAGACCAGCTCACCTGATATCATTCTGTAAATCATTTCTGCAGCCCCCTTCCTATTTTCCAGTTAGAATATAAATAAGACAAAAGATCCTCATTTTTTACTTTACCCATGTTTTCAGTGTTGGTAAAGTTTAGTTTTTAAGAAAACTACTACCTTAATGCCCATTTTTGTAACAAAGAAGTCCTCCTTATGTCAGTACTTTGTTATGTGAGTCTCTTTCTCACAGACACACACACACACACACACACACACACACACACACACACACACACACACACACACACACACACACACACACACACACACACACACACACACACACACACACACACACACACACACACACACACACACACACACACACATGAGGATTTGGTAATTTAAAACATATAAAACATTTGTACTTGCCTTAATAATTCTAAGTCATTTTTAAAAAATATCAGAGTCTCTTTCCTGGTGATGTATCTTGTGGCAATGATCTAATTTCAACATTTTGTTTTTACATTTTCAAAAAAATATCTATTTGCATCTGTTGGGACTGTTGTGGAGTTATATTCGTAAATTCCAAGACTTGAGTGGTTACGGGATTAACCTGCCTTTGGAGTGGTTTACTCTAACAGTCTGTGGCATGCAGTAAGTCATACCAGCTGTCTGCATTTAGTATAATGCCCACAATCTGTTACAAAGTATTGGTTAATTAGCATTAATTATTTAAATGGTAGAGGAGCATAAAGGTTAGAGTAATTAGCTGTGACTAGCCAATAACTAACAGTAATATGTCTGCTTCTCAGAGCCTCCGTTTCAGATGCTGTGATAATTTAACTTACTCACTTAATCAACTAGGGCTCTAAGCTATTTCCAAAATAAAGGCAGCTATGCAGGGTGAGTTTCACCAACTACCAAAACTAGCAAAGAAAACAAAAGCAGCTTTACATCAATACAAATATGACAGGCCAGTGCAGAATAAAACAGACTGTTAATCAAGAATTCTAAAATCATTTCTTCATACCCACTTGCTCAAAATAAGTAACTCATAAATATTGATGAGCTATCCTTCTAAATACATATGCAGAGCAAATATCTGAGCAAAAATATATTCTGTCAGTAGTACTACACAATTTAGAAACCTAACAGTAAGTTTAAAAAGGTGAATTCATTTTACATCTGTTTGATATTTACAGTATTGCATCCTTGTGATCACATGATTCCTGCTATAAACAGATGCACACAGAACTGAGATACTTTTCAAAAAGAAAATCTTATAAAATAATGCTGCAGGTGTGTGAAATCTTACAGCTAGTACAGGTATTCTTGTTATTTAGATTGCATCTTAATTTGTGGTAAAAAATACTTAATTAGACTCTCTCTTACTTTCTCATATATATATATATATATATATATATATATATATATATACACACACACACACACACACACACACACACACACATGATTACAGCTAAAAACGTCAACATATTAAAATGCACACATTAAAGTCTGACTCAACAAGATAGACAGTTCATAATGTCCACACATCAAAATGCTGACAAAAGAAACAACCCATACCTCTCAACGTCTTAGTACAAGAAATCTGGACAAAGACTGACAAAATGGGGGGGGGGGGCAAAGGCCCAAAATTAGGGAAAGATTTTAAACATTGCTCTTACAAACTTAGAAATTTGCTAGAGTGACAGGGTTTGTGTTAACATGCATATTCTGAAGGATTTGAAGTCTGAAACTCAAATCCTTGTCATTTTGTGACTTCAGTCCATAGATCATCCCTGAGATTTGCCAGAAAACCACAAATTTTATGAGGAATAGAGCAAAAATATGAGGCGAAAATCTGGACATTCTGCAAAAGTCTGGATAATTGAAAGGTATGACTCAAACCCACAGGAAAGAAATCACACAACCAAATCTACTTCTCTAATCATTTAAACAAATAAAAACACAAACAATAGCAAGACTATAGGACGTGGTTTGTCTGAATAGTGGTAGTGTTATGGAAAGGGCTTTTTTAAGGTAAAGTCCAGGATTAGGGTTAGGGGCAGGGTTAGGGATATGTTTAGCACTGATTTGGGCAGGGACTTTTAGAGCTTGGAGGACATTCTGCATGCTGCTATAGTTGCACTTATGTTGCAAATGTGTTTTAGGTAATGTTCTGTATGTACTGTAAAGGGGTACTAATGGCCCTAATGGCCCACACAGAGCAATAATAATGGCATTGATCATTACGCCATTTTACACTGCATTTTGACTGACACTGATATGCTCACTGTCAGCCTGTTGCTGATGTCAGCCATACTGCCTGCTGTCTCGTGGTGACTTGGGGATCATGAGCATTATTTCCCTCCTGTATATTTGTAAGTTATTTGCAGTTATTTGAACAGAAAAAAAATATAGACACATGAAATTAAGGGAGATTCTATAGCCCAAAACTGCAGTGAGTTAATTTAATCTGGGCTATGAAACTATTGAAAATGAGATGCTAGTCCATTATACAAGGAAGCTGCATTTAATCACCAACAAGGGCATAAAATCATACTTTTAACTGCTAATACAATTTGATCTTTAATAGATGTAGACGAGATATCACCCCCCCAAAAAAAAAAAATTATTTCTATTACTTGATTTTATGATCTTTTTTTGTGGGAACTTTCTTATATTGTTGACTGACAGCAATCAATTGGAAACTATTTTAACAACCTTAAGTCATAAGCAGCACTACATGTACAAAGATGGACTCTTTGTTATTATAAAATTTCTTAGTGAAGGAGAAGACATTAAAATAAAAAAACAGTTTGGTGATTACTCTCCCAGGCATCTGCACTTAGCCAAAGAAAAAGTGGGAAGATGCACAAAAGTAGCGTAGGATAATACTGATGTGTTATTTTTCTAGGTTATTAATAATAGAGGAAACTAAAGGGCAAACTAAGAGAGGCAAGGCATTCCAGAAAATGAAATAGTGTTGCATTTCATATAGATGGTAAAGATACTTGCATGACCAAGATTTGTGTGTTACAAGAATATGTGAGAACATGACAAATGATATCACAGTGGTAACAATTTATTAAAAATCAGAACATTTTCAAGAATAGATCATTTATATAAGTATATGTTTAGTAATTGTATATTGTGCTGAACAAGTACTCAGGCAAATTAAACTAACACACTGCAGATGTATGGTCTAAAACCAGAATTGTCAGAAGTCACCATTGATTCTACAGTCCAGAGAATATAAAAGGACTGTTTCTCATACCTGATTATAACAGCGTTCTTATGTTAGAAGATCTAAGATCAACAGCTACAAGTGCTGCTCTTCCAATACCGAACCTTTGCTACATTTTGAATATCACGGAGTAGTAAAAGTGACAATGGCTTTCTATTCAGTAGCTTCTGATTTGGCAAGAATTGCACAGTTTAGCCATATATCATATAAAGGCAATTCTTATATTGTTACAAGCCAGTGGAATGGTTGACAGGGTTTTGCCTTAGGTATCATTTACTAAATATATTCCAGAGAAACGGGATTTTGTAATACTAAGAGATAATGTAGGAGTGTGGTATACAAGGCCACAGGAGTGATCTCTGCATATTTGGTGCTCATGTATGCTTGCAATAATAAAATCCCTCATGTAATGCAATCAGAAGAAAATCCGATGAAGTTATATGCACACAAAAAAAAAATTTCCTACAGAAAGATGAAAATTAGACATACATGGACAGGAAAAACAGGATGATGCAGGATTTTCATGTGGGACAAATTGTAGTGGTGAATCAAAATACATGGAAGTATCATTTTCATGTGTACAGTCCAGAGATTACTGGATTATTGCAATAGAAGGCCATATGGCTATGTTTACTAATTTTCTGTACTTTGCCACCTTTAAACATTTTGGTAAAGGTCAAACTGAAAGCCATGGCAGTTCTGACACCAACCTGATACCCGACAGTATTACAAAAGCTACAATAACAAGTAGCAAAAATAAAAAGAATTAGTGAGTATACCTAGCAGACCTCCATTTCTGAATTATGCATTTCCTATAATGTCATAGGAGTATATATATTATGCAAAATCAGAAGTGATTACTGTTATTAGTATGGGAATAACATCTGTCATGTCTTTTCAGACTTACAAAATGTTTGATTTGCTAGTCAAAGTAGAAAAATAGTGAAGGTTTTGAAGATGATAATAACTTTCAAAGTAAAACAATACATATAAGTAAATATTAACACATGTTATCCAAGACAGCAGGAGGGATTAGATATATTGGTAATATACAAAAATGTACTTATTAGAAATGGACTCTCATTCTGATAAAAATAAAATGCATGCAGAGTAGTAAGTGGCAGACAAATGGAAATCTGTTTAACAAAGGCCAGAAAGATCATGTATAAAGTTGTTTCCAGAATTCAAGCTGAAAACCCCCAAATAGGATCTAAGAGGCAGCATGTTGAAGATGCCAGCTTGGGAAAGATTTATTCCCATAGGTATGAGCTTTACATGCAAATAACTTCTTGAATATGCTGTTTCTCCTCTTCAGCTTCATGTATGCTAGTGAATGCACAATCCAGGAAAGCATGTAGAATATGCATTGAAATGGACATCCTTCAATTGGAGCCGCAGACAAAGACTTCTGCTGCAAATCTGTGTATCATATGTTGACTACTAATCCTGAAACTGATGTCATACTGCACAGTGCCATTTGTTCAGATCTTCATATTTTGTGATGAGCATCTGTATCACACCAGGCTAATTCCAATGTTTATCTTTTTTCTTGACATGCAGTGACATTGCTGCAACAGGCAAAAAACATGCCTGTGGTGCATAGGGCTGTGGTTTTCATTCCAACACCAGGTAGATTGATTGCTGACATTGCAGTACATCAAAACGGGAGTGCTGCACTCATGAGTGTGTCATCCTTTGGATGAGATGTTAAAATCAACATCCCATCTGCTTGAGCTGGTGGCAGCTCAGGTGGATGCAGAAGATTCCACAGCACATATAAAAAAGAGTAGGGGTCCTTAGGGGCCCTTTATTTATATACACCTATTACAAAATATTTGTATATTTATGAATATTTTCATATGTACAAGTATATAAATATAAGAATATGTTTACACATATTCATAATTTTCTTTACAAGCATGCAAAATTTTCATCTCTATTTGACACCAACTCCTTTTTCATAATCACCATCTGATTTTACTTAATATTGTTGCTAAAATCCATTTACCATTAAAATAATTAAATTTATGTTTTCATTCTGTATAACCCATATAAAATAAAAGGAATTTTATTTATTCTTTTAGCATATTTTTACATCTATTCTGATAACATCCATATTTAATCATGTCCATGTTTATTTTATCTACTTCTTTTATATCTTCAAAACATTTTCTTTACTTGGTTTTCCCCGTAACTTTTTTACTCTCTTACATTTCAAAAACACATGTTCCATAGTTTCTTCTTCTTGACAATGTAAGCATATTTTATCAAATTTCCTTTTATATAGCATATTTCCTTTCATTTGCAATTTATCTATTACCAGTCTCTACAAAAAATTTTGACATTCTACTTTCTGATTACATTTGCTTTTTATTTCAGAGTTTTAATTTTTTCATCTGTTAGATTTCCCCATGGTTTTACATAGCAATGTTTTATCATTACATTCTTATACCATACATTTGTATCTTTTTTTTATATCATCTACTTTTATTTTCCACAAAAATATTTTTCTTGGTAACATTTTATTTCCTCATTTAATCATTCTTTCTCTCTTTTACTCCTTTTTGCCATGCTCTAAAATTTATCATACTTACATTTATGCAGTTTTACTACTAATCTCTCATCATTTTCATTTATTCACTTGAACACTTTATACAAATGTAATGAAGCAGTGAACACCACTGGGTTAATTAACCCTAACCCCCCCCTTTTCTTTATTTACGTAAAAGACTCCTCTCTTTGCTGGTTTTACTCTAGAAACCCATATAAATGAAAAACTTATCTGCAATAATTCTTTTTCAAATACTGTTGGAATCACTTGTGAAGTATGCTGTTTTTCCATCAGTACTGAATTAATCAAATAAGCCTTTTTCTCGGAATGATAATTTATATGAGCTCCGGAAAAGACATGTTTACTTTATTTCTTCTGTTGTTTTTCCTCACTGAATTCTACTTACATCTTTATTCCCACATTTTATAACTAAAACATAAATTTCATTCACTGTAAAATATATACTCCTGATCTTTACTATATCACCTAAAAAATTACCTTTCTCTTTATTTAAAGCCATCCCTATCCTGTCTAAACACTCACTTGTGCAAATTATTACTTGTTTTATCCAAATTTCATTTCTTGCAATTATTATGTCATTTGCATATGTTAACAGAACTGGAATTCTTAACAATTCAGGTGTTATATACCCCACCTCCTTCATTTTGTAATTTATTTCACACACTATCACATTCACAATTAATGCAAAGACTATGCAACTCATCGGACACCCCTGTCTTACACTACTGTTCATATGTACCTCTTGGTTTAACCAACCATTTACAAGTATGTCACTTTATTATTACTATATGCTGACATACATAGCTTCCTAACTTTCTCACTTATATTCCTTTATTATTACCCATAAAATGTCATGTCCAATTGTGTCAAATGCCTTATTAAGGTCTCCTATCATGATTTTTGCTTCTTTTCTGTTCATATTATGATCCACGACTTCTATAACTATTATTAATAATTCTTGACAAGACTTCCTGTTTATATCTGCTATCTTCCATAATCTTTCCATTTTAGTTTCAAGTCTCTTTTCTATTATTTTCATAAAGATCTTATAATCCTTATTATTCAATACTATTGATCTCCGTTTTTTAAGTCTCTTCTATCTTTCTTCTTCCATATGAATTTAAGAATTCCACTACATAATTATTTATACATAAAACCTTAATTTAACCTTTAATTCAAAATCTTTAAAAATATTTTTTTTGCCAATTTCTCTAAATTTTTATATATTTCATACCCTATTCCATCTGGGCCTGCAGCCAAATCTATATTTACTTGTCCTAACACTTTATCTAGCCCATTTAAAGTAATCTCCTTTTCAAACTGTTTATTCTCATGTTCTCTTAACGTTTTTTTACTTTCCACATTTTTCATTGCCTTCTTTTTTCTTTAAACATTTCTTGTACATATTGTACTACACTATTCATGATATTTCCTGAGTTTGTTTTATTTCTCCTTTTACATTTTTTTATTGTTCTCATTACACTACTATCTTCCTTTACTAATCTGCTTAAGTAACTCAATACTTCTCTTTTTCCTTATAAAAAAAATTTTGCTTATATAACAGTTCTTGTATTTTTTCTTGATTTCTTTCATAAAATTCTTTCTTTTTGTCAAAGTACTTTCTATCACTATGTTCTAAATCTTCCACTGCATCATATGTTCTTTTATGTTTTTCTTTCTCGACTTTTCTCGCATCATATTGCCACTGTAAAAACATTTTTTATATTTTCCTTAAATATCACCCACCATTCAGACCAATTTTTTAAAAGTCTCACAATAAGATGATCTTTCCACAACTGTATTACTGATTCTTTCCTTCTTTATTCCATGCTTTCTCATTCATCCTTTTTATTCCTTTGTATGTTTTTTTATATATTCCTTTTTTCTTTTTTTATCTCTAGCCATGTTGCAAGATGATCAGAAAATCATATTTCAACTACCTTCCCTTCTCCCATAACTAAATCTTCTGATACTATGTTTCTATTTTTAACAGAACATTACAATCCCAGCCACCCATTTTGTCATAAACTTCTACAATATCCAGTACTTCTTTACATAAAACTTTCAAATATCCTTTCAAAGTCTCTCTTTCTACCTGTGTTTGAAATTATACATGAATTTTCTTTTTTGTTTCCCTATTAAATGCTTTTATCACATAAAGATTCCATTGGTAACAGTCTTTCTTTTTTTCATATCTCCCAAGAAAATCTTAGATTGAAAAAAACATTCTCAAATATAATGTCATAAAATGTCTCTTTGTTAATAAGAATAATCCTACCTCATATACTTTTATGCCAAAAGGAGCTATTAAATTGTGTCATGTCATACCTGTCCATTTCTTTGCCTTTTTTGTTTTGAATCCTTACCTTGTGCTTTTTTTATTATTTTTTTTATTTTCTTCTTTCTTTTCTGCTATTCCACTTTGGCCTTCTTTTACTTTCTCTGCATATGTTTCCTTTTCCATCTCACCACTCTTCTTCAGGATTGTCTCTGCATCATCCTTTTCTACTTTCTCCATAATGTCTCCCCAGGAAGTATCTCCTTTATTTTCTGACTCACTCTGCACCACCATCTCGCATCCCTCCCAACTGGAGGGTTGTAATTACACATCCATTATTTACTGAGTCATCTCCATCAAACAGGTTTCTTTGGAGCAGTTCCTCAGAATCCTTCACAGTGCACATATTCTCTAGTCTTGATATTTGTTTTCTCCTTATTTCTTTGACTACTCCCTCATCTCCTTCTCTCTCCATCTGCCTCCCTGATTATCTGGGCCACCTCTATGCCTGGAATGGAAACAGGAAGTGCTCCTCCAAAATGGTTCTCACTCACAACAATGAAGAATAGGGGATGTTCCCTGATGCCCTGGCCAGATTTCCCCTAGTAGTGTAAATACCATCTCAGGTCTCCCCCCTGAAAAGAGGCTACTAGCCTAGTGGGACTAACCTGATTAACAAAGGATAAATAAATAAATAATGTCCTCATATTCTTTATCCTACCTCTCTTATTTAATCTGTTTCAAGCTGATATTTCCGACTCCCCTATTGGCCTGTACTGGTCTACAACTGTCTGATGCTTCACTGTGGTGCTGTTTAGCACACTCAGCTCAATATCTCCTCTCTTGTGTGACTCTGCAGAGGGAAATGTTTAGCTCCTACTACCAAGACTGACATTTTTTCTTTCCTTCCATACTCATTTAGCATCTATCTTTTATATTTTTTATCTTTTTCTTCAAATGCATTTATCTTGTATAGAGTCTATCGATTTGTTTGACATTTCAGTTTATATTCTTGTCTCACCATTGCATAGTTTATTGTGAGCACTATTGATCTCTTGTTCTAATTTGTATTCTGTGGAGCTTTTCTCTTTTGGTCACCAATGAAAATTGGTTCTTGCCCAGCTGTACTTTCCTGGTAAACAAATGTCAATAAATAAATACATAAATAGAATAAAACGTCTGGTGTGGCTTAAATTTTTGCTTTTCAGAAAAATAGGTAGAGCTTAACCAAAATCCATGACTCATCCTATATGTGCATGCACTGCAAATAGTAATACTATTTTACCTCCTAACTAAATAAATAAACTGGTCAGTCACATACCCTCTTCATCCATCCCTTTTCATCTATGAGATGGACCAAAAAAGCAAAGGTGAATGCTAGATACTGGCAATTAATTTTTTAACTTAGAATACTAAATGTTGAAGCATGACACATTGTTATGTTGCAGTAAGTTATACTATTACTTTTCTTTTTCCATTTCAAATATAACTAAATAACAGATAAAAATGCCATGCTCACAAAAAACGCATCTGCAACAGCAACAAAAATGCCTAGGCAAATCAAAGTATCCATTGTATAATTCCTTAAACCTCCCTGAAATAAGGCCCTTGAAATATATGCAATAACTCCTTAAGGACATTCAGCTTTTCATATTCATGGCATTTAAATACCCATGGATGCTTTCCAAGTCTTTATTTACGCACTTCGGGTAGTAAAGCCAAACCCCAAAAACTGCAGTCATGACATATTTCATCCTTTTTTGTGTTTATTAGTGCAGCATAAGCAGATACAATGGCTATTTTCTAAAAATACCAGTTTTATATGTCCATAACATTAAAGTGACTGCAAAATATTTCAAATAATCTTTTTGGAAGGCACCTTAAACGATGGCCCCATCTACCTGAGTAGGAGACATTCGCCAGTGTCCTGGTCAAATATCCATTAGTCTGCATGAAGACCACCTTGGGTATTATTTTGAAAGAGTTTGTTGGCCAAGTGGGTTAACCTGGTAAGCTAAGTATAAATAAAAATAAATAAAAGCACTAAAACAACATTCAAAAACTTGACACAAAAAGTCACATTGGCAACAACAACAAGATTCAGGGAAACTATATGTCTCCATTGTGCAATGCCTTAATCCTCCTTGAAAGGTGGCTCATAGGATATATGCAAATAACTCTTTAAAGGCATAAAAGTGTTTCACTTATAGCTTCATTCGAAATATGCACAAATTAAATAATTGCCCCCAGTCTGACGTCCTGTAGATGTGCTAAACTGTAAAATGCATCCCCTTTTAGGTATGACAGTAATCTGAAGTTATGGCATTATCTGGAATGTCTTTGATCAGACTTGATCAGATCCTTTGCATCCGAGTTCTTCTCTCAACTTTGTGCTTTGTAGTTACTTACTGCAGACAGAATGCTTACTTTATGTTAAATGATGATATAGAAACCATAGCACAATTGTGACTATAAAGAAATGTCAGTATGAAAGCTGAATGTACATGAGGAATGCCTATACAGAAGCTGAAGCCATAAAAATCCATGTGGTACAACTTCTATAGTAAAGATATACAAAGTTGTTAAGAAGAACACTGAAGTAGCAGAGCTCTGAATTCTAGTGTAAACTTTATACCAGCTTCATACATTTATGGTTTCTGATCATGGTTATGCTGATTTCTGCATGCAGAAATACTGTTAAGACGTTCATAGCAAATGAGTGAGTCAGTGAAATGGAAGGATTGCTAAGACTTTATTAGCAGTCGTGGAACTGCCAAGAAAAAAAAGCAAGGTAGCTTTTGACAGGCCTGAACTGAGTATGTTAATGGAAATTTATGTCACACATGCAATAATTAACCTTTTTAATCACAGGAAATGTCTTCTTAAAAGTCAGAGGAGGCAGTAAATGGACCTCTACAGTAAGGATTAAAAGCAGCGCAGTTGGTCATTGGTTTAATAATACCAAAATTTGTAAAATCCCTCCCTGAATGGTAGTAACTCCTCATTAAGTCATTTTGTTCCCAGACAGTAATATGTAAAATATACTGATTCTTTTATGTGAACTATCAGATAAGAAAATGCTTACAGCAGTAGGTCAAACCTATGTTCTTTTACTCCCACACATATTAAAGGATATCATCCTGTCCCACTTTTCCAGCTAAATAGTATTTTTTTTTCTGATCTTGAGAAATCTCATCAGTTTTAATTGTTTGACAGACTTTTCCTGTCTTTTTCTCAGAAGGTACAGGTTATTCAAATGCCAATAACTTTCCACTGAAACTATTCCCATGACCTACAACCAGCTGTTGTTAAGAGACACTCCAAAGAAAAAAAAAACTTTATTTTTAGTGACTTCTGTTTTAAATTAACATGTATTCAATGTGTCTGCATGAAAACTCCAGGGCAGTAAAGGCAGGGATGCCATGGTAGTGGAGTATGATGTTTACATCATATAATGACTTTATGCAGTTTCTATATATGTCATTTTTATATCTTTTTAAACCAGAACATCACTGATGAAAATATTTCACTCTACCTTAATGATGCCTAACTGTATTGATATTGTATTTATATAAGGATATTCACTTGTCTTTTACTGATATCTGTGTTATAATTTGTTATGGCAAGTGTGACAGCATTACTTGCGAATGTAAAATACAAAAAAAGGTTTAATGGAATGCTCAAGAAAATGTACTGTGTAATAAGAGACTGAAATAATAAATACCTTCATCCATTGTATATTTGTTTTGTTTTATTATTTCTAAGGTACGCCTGAAGACTAAGTAGGATAATTAAGGTTTTAAAAAGTTTGATCATATCAGCTTCATTACCAACCTGAAATGAAGAGAGTCATTTTAGATTTAAATATCTGCTTGGCCACAGAGCTGAATACAACAAAACACACCATGGTGTGGAGGTAAGTATCTTTGCTCATCAGCCTGAGTTATTTTTAATCTTCTTATCTGCCTGGGTCTTTAGTTTTGCCTGATCATACTCCATGCTAATTCAGTGTTACAAGAATTCTTCCAAGCACAACTCCTATTCTCAAACATTCTGTCACTATTACCCCATTCAAAGTCCAAGAGTACCACTAACTTAATCAGGTCACCCATTTCACATTTACACCCACCCTTTTGTCCAATCCAGATTATAGTTTATTACAGTTACACCAATGGAGGTTGTGCCCTCTCCAATGCCATCATGCCACTCCTGGACAATTTGAATGCCCTAGGAATGTGACATTGTGCCTGTGAAGGTGCTAGTGTGTTGCCCTGTTATTTGCTGTAGCAATTCTGGCTTTGCACGACTAATCTGCATTTGGGTGAAGCAAGCTGGAATACAAGGTAAATCTACTGTTTAAGACAAAAATATATTAATACAGCCATATTTTTAATAAAGTGGCTGTAATTTTTAGGATAGGGAGGCAGTTTATGAAAAAAGTAACCTGATATTTTGTGCTCAGTTTATATAGTCATTAATGTGTGCATTTCCAGAGCTAACATGTATTTGTAACAAGCTTTTTTTTTTTTTTTACAGTGTCTATTGTTTGGATAGAACAGTGATACAATATACTCAGCAGTTCCTGACTTTTCAGACAATATCTAATTGGGCTTTAGATTTTAGTCCTTTCTCTGTAAAATGTTTAGTTTTCTGGTAATCTGTTTAGGATTGCAGTTACTAAACATTAACAGGTATTCAAGTTTCAGACTTCTTATCCTTTAGTATTGTATTTGAGTTTCAGACTTCTTATCCTTTAGTACTGCATAAAATAGTAGCTACCTTTGGGGATCTGGGAATCCTTCAGCATTAGATACAGTACATAACTATCTAAGGAGGTCTGGGAAGGATGTATGTTAAAAACCACCAATCACTGGCCAAAAGAACAGCTAATGGTGTTTCCATGACACACGCCTGGTTGTCTAGTTGAGTTCTTTGCTTTGAGGGAGTTTTATCCAGGTGCTCTGGTTTCTATCAATAGCACAAAGACATTCTATAAGTGAAAAGTGAATTGATCTTCCTCTAATTTGTCTCCAAGAGTGTGTGTGTGTGTGTGTGTCTGTGTGTGTGTGTGTGTGTGTGTGTGTGTGTGTGTGTGTGTGTGTGTGTGTGTGTGTGTGTGTAGATGCTGTAGCTTCAGTTCCAGACAAAATGGTGGTCTACCCAGTTCACAATTAACATTACATACAACTTTTTTTTCAAGAGTGACTGAAAGGCCGTATGCATTATGGGTATTCAGCAGTCTTAAACATATAAGCACATGCAGGCACGCATGCACGCATACACACACACACACACACATGCACACATGTACATTAGAAATCTTTACATAGCACTACTATCACTGTACACAGAAAAACAGAAAAAGCATACAGTTACAATGTCAGGATCTACACTCCAGAGAGAGTGACTAGAAGTTGGGACTGAACACTTAACCTAAGATCAATGGCACAAAGACATTATCACTAAGCTCTGGTGCTGTCCAAAGGGAAGCATTTCAAAGGCCTTTGAGTAATGTATACTAAAGAGTCAGATTAGCTTCAAATAAAATAAGACATGATATAATGACTGCTATAGTGGTTTTAATTTCAACCGTAGATGCATCTCTTCTCATTTTGTGCATAGCTAACAAAACTAATGACACTAATGCATCTTCATTTCCAGGAAAGTGATGCTACATTTTTCACTCTACAGCCCACTACAATTATGGTGACAAGGAATAGTCTTCCCTTTCTTCAGTTAGCTGGACATCATTATTCAGAGCTGTTACCTCTGTAACTGACCTACAAAAATATAACATCCACTTGAAGCCTAGAGGTAGGTGAGAATGTTTTAGGTAAAATGATTGTTCCACAGAAAGTCTGCATTCAGTTGTAAATGTTTTAATTAATAGAATAATAAGGAATTGTTTCAGAAAACTCAGCTCTACCAGTTTTATTTTTCATTTTTTATTTGTCATTTTTCTTGCAATTGTATAATTTCTATTATTTTGTTTTTTTTATGTGTGCCACATTGCTGTGTCTTATTCTGTCATTATTACATTCTTTATTCATGTTACAAGAATAGGTTAACTTAGACAAGATTATCTGTGAGTATATGTGTTCTTCATTAAACACACTAGTTATTTTTTAGTTGCTGATAGAGGTTCTTTTAAAATGTGCATATACTTCTAGAACATCAACCCGAAACTCAATTCTGAAATCGTATTTGACAGTGGATAGCTATAGAGGCTTACACCCATCACAGATTTGGGTTCCTATTAGAACAATGAAAACATATTTTGTCGAATGCTTTTTCGTCGACACATATAGAGCGAACAGGCAAAACAGCGAAGCGGCTGTTCAGCGAATTCTTTCTCTGGGAAAGAAGTCACTTAACTGTTTTGTTGCTTTGCCGTGTTCTGCAGTATAGTGTGGTCCCTTGTCAAGTATAGCTCCCGAGCGTGAATGTGCAATAGTTACTGACCTTAGGGTTAGGGTGCGGGTTAAGGTAAGTGCATATGTATGAAAGTGCTTACTGTTTTTTATTTTGCATTAGATGTATGGTTGAGTTACGTGCGTGTGTTTTCAGCTGTTTACTTTTGTTTTGGGGGATAGAATTTGGGTTAAGGTAAGTGTGTATGTGTTTGGAACTAATTATGTAAATGTGCGAAAGTTACTGACCTTAGGGTTAGGGTGTGGGTTAAGCTAAGTGCATATATTTTAAAATATTTACTGTTTTTTTTTTCCGTTAGATGTATGGTTGGGTTACGGGCATATGTGTATTTAGTTGTTTACTGTTTTTTGGGGGGGGTACAATTAGGGTTAGGGTATGTGTGTATGTGTTTGGAAGTGTTTAATGTTTTTTTTTTTTTTTGGGGTTGGAACAGCGATTCACTGTTCTGTGGTTTTGACATTTTTAGCTTTCGCTGAAAATGTGTCGATGAAACATTATTCACTGTTTTCAGTGTTCAATGTTTCAATATAGACCCACAGACCACTACAGTAACTAAGCAGTTTTAAAAATTTAAATCAGTTGTCTGATGGGGATAGAAACTAGAAGATGCTGATCTCCCTACATCAAACCAGACTCCACAATATCTAGAGCCTCCACAAACTGCATGATGCCTATATTTATTGGCTTGACAAAACCAGTAATGGGCCTGTGACCAATCAGTTACTGTACTATTAGCTAGAAAAAGGTTAATGTTAATGCAGCAAAGTGCTACACTATGTTGTCATAATAAACCATCAAGACTAGTCCTAAAAAATAACATAAATAATAAAGAAATTCCTACTTGCTGAAATCTCTGTTGATTTGTTAAAAAGAAAAGGCAGCAAATTTTTTTAATTTTCATTCTTTAAAGTATTTTCTTAAGAGTCCTAGGCTGACAGAGTCTCAGATTACAATCTAGCAATGTAGTGGAATCTGTGTCTAGCATAAAAGTGAGTCAGTAAAAGAATAGTTTGCCTGCAAGTCATTTTTGTCACCACAAGCCGAGTGTGAGGAGAAGGAGCTATGGAGTTGACTTAATGTTCACAGAGCATTTCTTCTTTACTCTGGTGACTGTCTCCCTGAAAACCGCACCCATCCAACCACTCTATTTTTGACTTTATCTTGATAAATGGGTGGGGTAGTTTCTTTGCGTCCTCAACCCTCTTGTTCATAGGTGAATACTAGGCTGACTGCCCTGAAGGGTCATTTTAAATCTAGCCAATATCCCAAGGTCAGAATCAAACCTTGTGCTTTGGGCTTATGAAGAGAAGACCTTAACCATTATATCAAACCCACCCCACTCACCCCATTCTTATGGTTCAGCAGGCTGATGTTAAACGTTTTGGCCATGAATCCCTGCTGTTCTAATCATATGGCATGTTACATATAGCGGCAATGAGTGGTAAGCATTCATTTGGTTGGAATTTGGGGCTTATCGGAGGGAGCTTGGCGTATGCACTCAGGCACTATTGCAAGGAGCCAGCAAGGACTAGGTGAGGCCAACTGTTCAGGTTTATGCTTTCATTTTGAAATTAAAGCCATTATCGCGTGGCAGTATTTCTAGTTAGTGCTGTTGTAACCTTGTGGTTGTTCAATAAACTGGGTACAAATGCAAATGGTGTGTTTATTGACTCAAGGTCAGAGACAGTGCTGCCTATACAATACATACAAAAGCTAGATTAGGAGTTCATGAAGAAAGGTTTGCATTTATTTGAATATGTTATAGCCATATGCTATTGCCTCTGCACAAATTCAGAGGGGTTTTTTTTGGCATTGTGCCAAACTTCTAGCGTACCTTCAGTTTTGTTCATACCATATTTCTGTTTATGCAACACCCACTACATACAACTTTAATATCATATTGTTGTTATGTTTTGCAATTTACACCAGACTTTAGTATAAAAGGTATGTAAATCTGATTACAGCTGTAATATCCAGTCTCTCTCTCTTTTCTCCATCTCTCTCTCTAGCACATTTTCTCTGTTGCTTACTCTTTCGCATACAAACTTACACACACACACACACACACACACACACACACACACACGCACACACACACGCGCACACACACACGCACACACACACACACACACACACACACACACACACACGCACACACACACACACACACACACATATGCACAAACATAAATATCTTACACGTGCTAATGTATATAGATACACATTGTGTGAAACAGTGTGTGTGTGTTTATGTGTGCATGTGTGTGTGCATGTGTGCACATGTATTCTTAATTTATAGATAGCCTGGGTGCATACCTCTCAACTGTACAGATTTTTGCAGAATGTCCAGATTTTTGCCTCATATTTTTGATCCGTTTTTCATAAAATTGTGGTTTTCTGGCACATCATTAAAGATTAAAGTAAGAAAATAATGATAGGCATTTGAGTTTCAGACTTCATACCTTTCAGAAAATTCATGCTATTTTAAAACCTGTCATTCTATTAACTTTCTAAGTTTGTAAGAGCAATATTTAAAAATTGTCCCTGTTTTTGGGCCTTTGTCCCACTTTTATGTATGGCTTTGTCCAGATTTCTTGCTCTAAGAGGTTGAGAGGCATGCCTGGGTGACAGTAAGTGGTGAAACATGGTGCAATATATTGAATTCTGTACTAGTTACTATGGCTGAAAGATGGAAATATGCACTTCAGCATATTCTGTCTTAGAGATGTGATTGAATTTATGCGCTAGTGGGGAACAGGTTTATCACATGACCTTTGAAGGGGGTCTAGATGGAACCAGGATGATCATGAATGACACACCTTTATTCTGTAATGTGCCCTGGTGTTTTGATAAATTTGTGGTTACTTCTTGTAATCACTAACAATGATTACAACAAGAATGTGCAGAAAAAGGCAAAATGAAAGCCTGGATTTTTTAACTTTGTGTAGCTATTTCTAAATATACATTACTTCCAGAAACTGGTAAAGCATTGGTATACATGATTGCTTGAAAATAGATTTCCTCATGGTACTGAGGAAGGTAGGTTATACACATATGTACCTAACAGTAACAGCACTCGTGTGTGTGTGTGTGTGTGTGTGTGTGTGTGTGTGTGTGTGTGTGTGTGTGTGTGTGTGTGTGTGTGTGGGGGGGGGTATAGGTGCAGAAAGTAGGGCTGGAGACCACCCCAAGCCAGTAAGTGCATACTGTTGCATCATTAAACAACACATGTGAAACATGTTAGAATCGTAACGTAAGTAAAAGGCTCACAATAGTCTATAAAGGAGAACTACTATTATTTCACCAAAGCAGATATTACATCATCTCCTTTGTAAGGCAAGTGTGTGTGTTTACAAATAGAATCAAACTATGGCCTGTGCTATTTTTTCATTTATCATTTCTTAACGAGATCAATGACTCTTTTTAACCATAACCTGTTCTGTATACCTGATACTACAGAATTTATAACAGACATACATGCTGAACAGCATTATACAATATAAAATGGGGCTTAAATGCACACTTAAATAAAGCTTAAATTATAAGGTAAAGAAAACAGATTAATATGCATGTACAGTCCTGCCATGCAAAAAACTGGTAACAATCTAATGGCTATGCCTTTAAGGATTGATGAAAATACAATGAATAACTTTGCCTTTTGATTCAAGGCCTCTGAAGTGCTTTCTATATTTTATTGCACAGATTTGAACATGATCGGGCATTTAGTTTCTTAGACTGCAAAGTAGCAGTTAAATGCATTGCATGTTATAAAACATTTAGAGCAATCCTTATAGGTATAGCTTACCATTTTTCTTCAACTGCAAAAGGAAGTTTGTAAATTACTGTCATGCCAATGAAGTGCTGGCCTTATAAACAACTCATTTAATGTTTAAATTTCCAAATAGTCACAGGCAGGGACAAATATGTCTGTAAAGGACAATGTTAAAATACCTTCTGTGTTATGCTTTGAAGCATATGATAAAATAAGGTGTGTTTTATGTTTCCTTTCTCATATTAAGATCGCACACAAAGCAGGTTAATATTTGGGAGGTTGTCTTTGTTTCTTGTTGACCCATGATTTGAGACTTAACCAAGTTACACGTTAACAGTTCAGTAGTGAAAACGATATTAATAAATTGGAAAGTTTAATGCATGTAGAGTCTTACTATTCATGAGTGTATAGATCTTGTTTGAAAATGTAAGTAAAAAATGTAATCAGGTCTGTCAGAATAGAACTGCTCGTTTCATTTTTGCTAACCACGTGTTAAATCTAAGATGACCAGCAGATGGCAGCCTGCAATTTTGTGTCCTGTGGCATCCCTGCTGTAGACATTAAGAAACAGCATCGCTGATAAATCTTGTAGAAAAGAAATTCATGTAACAGTGCTGCCAGACCACTGCATTGCTCCATGTATATAATTGTCAAAGGTGGCATCTATGCATCCTTATGCCAAATGACTTATTCATTAACTTTCCAGAGTGCTGAATTACTTGCAATACTGGGAATTTGCTTCTATTCATTTCATTCAACATATCTATTTACACACTCTGTTCTGAGACAGATCCCTTTCTTCATATTATCAGTTGCTTACTATTTTTCCTAACAGTCCCCAACATCCCCGATGCCTCTTTCATAAAGTCAGACTTCATCTTTTATATTCTTAGAATCAACTTCCTTACTTCCTCCCTGGTTTCTAATCTCATTACCAATTATAGTAAACATCTTTGATAGCCTGTGTCCAAGCTGGCCAGATGCATGCATTCTTTTAATGTTCCTTCATTATGTTTGAAAAGGAGTGACCTTTCCAATTCTGTCTACTGTCAAAGAGCATGTAAGTCATATAACATAATTAGGTATTTCCTCAGATTCATTTTAAATAAAAATACAAGGAGAGTATGGACCTGAGAGGCATAGATGGGGCAGAAGTGAGCATGTGAAAGTTTTAGAGCTTCAACTTAAAACTGTGCAGAATAGATAATAAAGAAATACAATTTCTTTGTGTTGTCTAGTTTTATCTGTAGAGTGCTTATAGTTTGGTATGCCATCTGTATAAACAGACTACTTACTTAAAGAAATCATGTGCATGTCTGTTGTCAGTAACATGACCATGGGCATATACTTCAACCAAGTTAAAAAGAAAATTCCATAGTTACCATATATTGCTGGTTCTTCTCTTTTAAATGAGCATGGTCAAAATAGATACCAATCTTCTTGCCACATTAATTATATCTTAAAAATATGAATTAATATGCATTCAGCTTGTTGATCTGTCAAGGAAGTAACTAATTTCATTACACAGTCACAATATTTATTTATTCCGTCACTAATAAAGTTATTTGATAGATATGATATGGTAGGCCCAATGTGTCACCTATCAGAGGTCATTAATATACCCAGCAAGAGTAAATATCTTTCTCATAGGCACAGAAAATGATGCTGGCACACGGTGGAAAGCCACAGACATAATGTGAAACCCATCAATGGATCATAGCTGTATCCACATGTGTTATATTGCTTGTGGTAGGGCAGCTTCTGGAATAAATTGAACTGTTATAATGAATCTAGTTTTCTGTTTTGTCCTGTTTTGTTGCACTCTTTGTAATTTGTAGGGGGCAGAATCGATAAGGATAACAGGTACAATGGAAGTGATAAGGAAGGTAAGTTATGCAGCTGTTATGAATGCTGCCTAGAGGGGACTTCACTTATATATGTTAGTCTGGAACTGTCAGTTTCCATACATTTCTAGCAGGATAAAGGAGTCCATACCAAGTAAGGATCCATGCCCAAAGGTTGTCATGCAGGGGATATTGCTACTTTATTGCCTGGTGCTACATATACAGAATTGATTTCTGAAATGAGAATCAGCTAATGCTGCCATGTATATTATACCAATTGCACATGTTGGCTATTGCATTCATATATTATTGTGATTAGTTTTCTGTTATCTAGTTTGATTTAGAAGTTTTTTTTCCAAATATTCAGCCTGTTATTAATTTATATAAGTGTATTTGGGTGATACAGCAAGTAGAAGAACTTGAGTGGCTGGGCATAGAGTATTCCTGTGGAATCTAGCTCACATTAAATAAGATGCCTTGTAATTTATGCAGTCTTGGTCACCTAGCCAAGCATGAAACCATATTTGATGGCATAATCATAGTGAAAATAGATACAGGTGTCTGTGGTAGATTAAGTTAAAGGCCAAGGATAAGCAATGGTTAAAGTTCAAACACTATGTAGGTATTGCTGATAGTTGAACTGTGAGTGGTGAACAGGATTTACTATGTTGCTAAAAGTCACATTAAATGGAACGTATCCTACACATGAGTAAATGCAGATAGAAGATAGACAGTGGCAATATTTCATTTTTCCAGCAGGAATGTAATGGTAATTTCTTACTACAGGCCTAAAACAAACAGAGTAAAGAAGAGTGAGGAGGAAAGAAAATTCATTCACAGAAATTCAGAGTATCCAGGGTAGCATTTAATGTTATAATTTGGTATTTTATTTAACAACTCATGACCAGAGATCAAATGAGTCACAAAGATGACTGGAACACTTCACAGACTGTCTATCATCCTGGTGGGGTGGTTGCAGGCAGTATATCTTGTGGATATCACATTGCTTAATGGGGCGAGATAATATACCTACTTAGTCCTGCAAATATGAATGAAGAGGAGACTTGAATATTTGTTTCTAACCTAGCACTAGACAGTTACATTGGAGAATAAAGTCTGTCTGAACAAAACATTGAAATAGTGGCAATGGAGAACCTAATACGAGCTTGAGGACTTGTATTCTGGTGCCTAGACATATTGCTACTGAAAGAAAATGAAATGGTGAATGAATCAATTCACCAAACACACCAGAAAAAGGGAAACCCTGCAGGATTCTATAGGGATGTGAAAGTGCTGTCTTTGAGTAAATGAGTAGTACCCTGTTCCAAGGAAAAGGAGAAAGAAAGCTTTACTTATACTATTTTGAAAAAAAAGTTCTTGGAAATCAGTGCTCTTGCCCAGAAAACAAATACAAATAAAATAAAATCAATCTCAAATGTTATAGACAGAAGTAAAAGACCTAAGATGTCAATGGATATCTAAAAATGAGTACATTTAAAAAGACTGACATAAATATTACTTTTACCAAGGCATGCTTTGCTGTAGTCCAAGTGGGTGGTAGCTACTGAGGGTTCAAGGAGCATGTGTGGAGTGGTTTCAGTCCAGTAAATTAAACATAATGCAAGCACAGAGGACAATATCAGTAATAACACATGGGTGGCATACTAGTGGCCCTGACCACAGCAGGATAATATCTAGTCATATATTTTCTCATTGCAAATCAGAACTTTTTGAGCTCAACAAAGTATTACAGATGCAGGGGTTTCTGTTTGGGGTCATGATCCTAAAGAGAGAGAGAAGGATAGGTATAAACTAGATGTCCACTTAATGTATAAAAGGAGTAAATCTCTGAGTAATGATGAGCTATCAGTGTAAATATATATATATATACATATATATATATATATACACACACACATATCAGTGTAAATATATATATATATACATACACACAAATACGTACAGACATACATACACATACACATTATTTCAAGCAATAAATACAGATTCCTTTCTTGTAGGTATATTAACAGGCAATATAATGTAGCCATCTAATTGTTTACTGCAAACAGTAAAAGGTATAAGCTGTTAATAAGCTTTGTCCTTTAATTATGTGACTGGTTCTGTCAGTATTCATTTGCATATTGTAGAATTCTGAGCAAGTCACTTAACTAGACAGTGTTCCCATTTTGCTCATGGAAAGAGGCATTTGTGAATACTAGGCTGATGTTAATTTAATTGTTTTGCTACCCACACTGGACTTTGTAAAGGACAGTTGCAAAACATTCATCCTAGTTCTTTGTTGCACAGGGACTTGAATACCTCAACTAAGATTTTGGCTGACAGGTCTAGAACAAGTAAGCTTTATGAAGGGAAGGGAGTCCATATACCATTAATGACTCTTCATATTGTCTCTTCTTCAATCATAATGTTTCTGCTTAATATCAGGAAAGCATCTGCCATTGCAGAGTAGACATTTCTTTTTGTAGTACTGAACCATACTAAGTTTGAGTTATCTGGTGAATCTGATGAGAAGCATCAGACAAGGAGAGTGGACTTATTATTTTAAGTATTTATTTATTTATTGTTGTTTTTATTATGTATTTATTTATTTTTGTTTTTCTGCTCTTCAGTTTATAAGCTGAGGGGTTGGAGTACCAGACTGGGGACTCTCACCATCTGTTAGATGTGTCAGCTACAGCTCTGTTAAACAGCTTGGTAGGAAGGTCACATGCACCTCCTGAAAGTGGCAATTGCATAACTTGCAAGGCTGCCATGGGGTGTCAGGGATACAGCACACTACCCCTTTGTCCTTCATCTCACCTCTGGCCCTGCATGTGTGGTGTGTTGGCTTCAGCCAGGGGATGGCTAAGGTGGGCCTGTCAGAGGTGGAGGCAGTTGATGGTCAGGTTTAGGTAGGGACAAAATGGATTTATCAGCTAGTTAGTTATTTTATTAGAGATCTACAAGAAGGTTAGTTATAAATTACAGTCTTGGGCTAACTTTTCGAATTATACAGGACACGTTCTCTCTTTTGTTTTTATTAGCAACTGAACCATCATCACTAGGTCTGAAGCATTTACTAAGGAGACAGGAAATTGTTTGACCCCTTAGTGTTTTGTGCAGTAAAGTATTTATTTATTTGAATTTGTTAAGCAGTATCAATTAATTCCAGTCCCAGCCTGGGAGCATATAGAACAGTAGCATTATTAATCCAAACACAATGAATATATCTTATTATACAACAATCCTAAAAATGTAGAATGAGTCACAAACATAGATTATGTATTAAACAATAAGAAACAACCAGATATCGTGTCATGTAAATATGTCCAAGAAGATGGAGGGGAGAGGCTATATTTTTTTTGGTTCCCTTTCATGCCATCCTACAGCTATCAACTCCAGTGTTCCACGTCCACAGCCAGGTCTACCAGCCCTTGCCAACACTCACCAGTACTCACCAGACTTTACTTCTTATGGGATGGGGCCGTCATGAAACGTAAGAGAGTCTTTGGATGGGACAGAACTGGCCATGTCCACTGAGTCCTTAAGAGTGTAGAAAATGTTGAGGAAAACTTCACAGTGTCAAAGTCTAATGGTTAAGAGCTTTCATCCTTTCTATGTTGCTGGAAGTAGTTGGAAACAAGTTGGGACTAATACAACTTATTGCAACCTCAAAGGCTCTGTTTGTTACCATTTTATCTGTGTTTTTTCTTTGGTCTACATTGGTGATTGGTCTGGTGGACTTGTGTTACTACTTCTACCTTCTTTTATGAATGGATGTTTTTTATGTTCCATAATGAATTCAAACTTTATATGTGGTCGGATTGTTTATTCAACTAAATTTGGCTAATGGCTAACATTTGTGACTTTCTTCCTTGGTGATTTACTATGTAAGCTTATTTCTTTTTTTTTTTGGTTTTAGTAACATTGAATTGAATCTGCATAGCCACATGTCCACTGTTTTTGACCGTCTACAATGCCTGAATGGGGTATTGTGTCAAATGCCTTGGCCAGCTCAAGGTAACCAGTGTGAACCATTTTGCCCTCATCCATTGCTTTGATGACCTTTTCAAAGAAGTGCACCACATTGAACAGGCATGACCTGCCTTGATGAAACCAAATTGGGTTGGGTCCAGTGTCTGGTGGTTTTCTATGTCATTATTGATCACTTTCATGACAATTCTTTCCATGGCTTTGCAAATTAGACTAGTGAGACTTATGTAGTGTCCAGGGACTGTAGATGGCTCTCCTTTGTTCTGAGGGATGACTGCTGCTGTTCTACATTTGTGAGGCATGAAGCCAGTTTGGAAGCTACAGTTGTACAGCAGTTCCAAAAGGCCTGATTGGTCATTTTTCATCCTGTTTAAAAGGTATTCTGGGATACTGACTGAGCCCATTGATGTAGTGTTCTTAGCCTTAAGACAGCATTATGGACCTGTTCCCTAGTGACAGTAAGGGGAGTTATAGGTTGAAGGAGAGATAGGCATAAATATGGAGCTATTATAGGTGGTTCCATTAACAATAAGCTCTTCACAGACTTGTGTGTTGGCTTTGAGGTCGTGGGTATAGCTAAATAATGCCTTGTGGTTGTCCTTGGCCTGGGAGGGCAAATTTGGCTTTGGTAGACTTTGTTTAGTTTGATGATCGTGCTTTTAACCTACTGGGTGCCACACCTCCTTATTTTTGCCATGCTTTTCTTCCTTCTGTTATAGATCCTATTGATGTTAGGATTCCACCAGGGAGACTTGTTTTTTTGATTAGTTCTGTTCATCTTGGGAGGTACAATTGCCTACGTGCAGCTATTAAATGCTTGTATAGGGTTTCTGTGAACAGTTCCATGTAGGGAGCAGTGTTCTCAAGCTATATAAGGCTTGAAAATTTTCTATGTTATCACCTAAATAGTAGTTAGTTAGCCTTTGAGTAGTTCCTGAATATTCCAGGGTTGATGAGGTTTCAGGTTTTAATTTTACTTTAAAGGAGACCATTTTGTGTTCTGACCCTACCAGAATGTGCAGCACTCTCCCATATTAGTGGCACCTGCAGCATCAGGTCTCATAACACCCCTCACCAGGTGTTAGATATACAGTAACAAACAACCTGTTGGTCATTATTGCTTGCTTGGGAAGGGTGGGGGGTGAAGTTAGAGCTACATTTATCTGCTTGCATATTGGCTATGTCTTCTGTCTTATAGTACATGGTATTGTTTACTGTTAGTTTGGTGCAATTTTGAACATTCTTTCTGAGGTTTCTGATACAGTTAAAAAAGGCTTTGTGATTGTCTCTTGCCTGGGTTGCTGTTTTTACCTTATGTCTATAGTTGGTTAATTTAATCAGGGTCTGAAATTTTCTGTTATACTTAGCAAGAGCATTTTAGATGTTTGCAGAATTAGATGTGTTTTTAAGTGCAATGAACTATTTCCGTTTACTACAGAGCTTGCTTATATTAGGGTTCACTGGTTAGTACTAAGCTAACTGCCCTTGTGCGCCATTTTAAGCCTAGCCAATCCCATGTGGGATTCAAACCCTGCACCTTGTGTCTGTAAGGTAAACACCTTAACCATTATGGCAACCTCCCCACATCATAAGAGTTTATTTTTAAACTTGGCATTGTGTTTATTTCTCTGGGGTACTGATCCATCTGCAGTTACTTAGATGCTCATAGAATTTAGCTGCAACAGATTCCATATTTGTAGTGAGGTCCTCAGGGTAGAAGAGAAAGTTGAATTTTTCCAGGTTATCACTCAGATTTAAAAGATTTGCTTTGGCATAATCTCTGAATATTAAGTTACTGGAGGATACTTACTGCATCATTCTTATTGTGAACAGCACTGATTTATGGTCTGATTTGACTAGGCAGGGTGTTTGAACTGGAGGAGAACAGAGCTGCCCATATTGGCAAGAACCAAGTCCAAGATTTTGTAGCCCCCTCATTGGGATATGGACTAGCTGGTCCAGTAGGTTTGTATTAATGAAATCCAGAAATCTTTTAGCATACTTTTTGGGGGTGGTAGAAGTTTCTCAGTTAATGGAAGGGTAGTTGAAGTCCTCTAAGAAATTAGTTTTTGACTGAATGCTTAGGGCTTCCATATTAGACAGTTAAGAGTTATGGACCAAGAGGGGGGTCATATAGCTGGCTACAGTGTGCTATGGTATTTTGATAATGGTATGTTCGACAAGGAAGAGTTTCAAACCGTTATCCTGTTTAATGAGTCTGGAGGTGCAGTTTTGTTTTACAAATACAGAGACACCTCCACCTTTAGTTTCCCTAAATAGTGAGGTGGATCTGAATGTTTGGTCGGCTCTGAAACGTTGCACTTCCACCTCTCAATATTTTTTAACCAGGTCTCTTTGATGCCGAATATTTCAATGCATTATAGGGTAAGGAGTACCTGTAGAGAGTGTAATTTTTGGTTAAGGCTCCTAGCTTTGAGCAGTAATACTTTCATGTTTTATCAATTTTGTTTGTTATGTTAGAAGCTTTTGTAGACTGACTTTGCTAAAAAAAGTCATAATGATGGTGGATAAGGTTTTTGCCAATATAAGAAAGCCTTGGGGGAGACAGGTGCAGGCCATCTCTAGCAAAGCAGTTAGTACTGTCTCCCAGATGTTTATTTATACTCATTTTTAGTGACAGCAGGACCTAACCTAACTGTTAAAGTTAACAATTGTTCTTCGTATTATGGCATCATTCTTGGTAAACTGCTGCTCGAGGTAGGTTCATACCTGTCTCAGTCAGTTATTCTGAAAGCTCCGTGCCTCTGTTCATGTAGTCCAGAGAGGTATGTTTGAAGTTGTTTACTTCCATGAGTATTATGATTGGGTTATATGTGTCATATATGTACTTGTGTAAGTACTTCAATGCATGTGTGATGTGGTAAATCCTTGCATCTGATAGTCAACTAACTGTGACCTTTTCCTTACTCAACAGGGTGAGGGGTGCATCATTATGTCTCACTATGGAGTCAACTAGTGACTAGGATGTTGGTTTGTGAAGAGTTTTGCCTCGTGATCTACTGATATGAGTCACTGAAAGCCTTAGATGCATGTTTCATGGTGCGTGCTGTCTGAGTTGAGTGTTTCTGAGGTATTTGTTTCTTAGGTTACATTTAGGATGCCTTTATGGTTTAGGTAGGTTACTTTTAAGAGCCTCGGCATATGTAGATCAATGTGTTTGGTCTGTATTGTATTTCATAGCTATAGTGTGGTATTGTGTGTTACTGACAGCCTATTAGCCATTTGTGGTGACTTTAAGTGAGAGCTTTGTGTACAACATTATATAACTACAACTCTCCCACACTGTGTTTGTTTAAGTAGCAGGCAGTTCCATTGCTGCATTGTCTCAGAATGCCAATTTCAAACAAGCTGGCTACAGGGAGTGCTAGAAAGTGCACGCCCATGGTTCCAGGTGCTCACTAGTATGGGCTGAAAGGGAAAGTAGCCTCAATGAGGTATGGAGTTGCTAACTAGTTGTGCTATCTGACTGGTAGTGCAGATAATATTGGTCTCAAAAGAGCTGCACACACTCATCCTTTGCTTATGACTGACCAAATTATACCAAACCAAGGAATGCCATGGTAATGCCACATGAAGTTTGATTGCAAACATTTTTTATAGATATATATATATATATATATATATATATATATATATATATATATATTTATTTATTTATTTTTTCCCCCATAAGGAAGGGCATCATTGCCTTCCTCCTATGATAGTGTTGTAATGTGAAGTCCTGCACAATGTAAAAAGATACCCTGACATCACTAAAGATAAAGCTGAGGTTCTATACAAAACAAGATATTACTTTTTTCAGCAAACTCAAGGAAATGTATTATAAAGTGATTGTCAAGATGATAATTAAGCTGTCTTCTGCTTGTTATTTGATGATCCTTCTTGACCAGATAGGAATATCTGCCCTTATCCAAGCAGATTTCAAAAGTTAAAAAAAGGTTAGAGTATCTGGTAATTCAAACCTTCCCTGTCTCCAGCAGCTGCACATTATTCCTGTATGTATAATTTTCAGGCTTATCTTCTGGATCTACAAGCCTCACATTACTTTCCAACCCTTTTCCTTTAAATGCACTGGCTGCCAGAGCAGTAGGAGAGTCTTATACAATGTTACAGGGGCTCCAATTTGTGACAACAACTCTTTTTGTTGTTTCTACATCAGTTGACCAGTCAGGACATATAACTTGGAGTTCTTACATGGCAGACATTAAAGCTGCAAACATTGCATTTGGCATCACATGCAATTCTCCCACCCTCCCCACACTGCCCTGCACAACTTTTCCTTCACTGTATGAAAGTAAACATCAGTAATTACATACTAGGTGATAAATCTCCATTTCTCAGTGTGACAACTCACCACTGTACCAGTAATCAAAGAGCCTGAATCCTCACTGCTGGTAACAGTGGGGCGACGTACATTGGGAGAATGACAAATACACACATAGTATTTCCAGGAGCAGCTCTCTACATCAAGTGCAATTTCTCTTAAGAGCACACAGAAACCATAGTCTGGGGCTGTTTTTTCCCTCTTTCTCCAGTTCCTCAGTAAGACTCTCCACTGGTACAGCTATAGAGTTGAGATCTCAGCTGAGTGACCAAGCCAAGACCTACCAGCATCCTCTCTGTCCAACCAGTGCTTTGTGTCCCTGCCCAAGTAGCTGACACACACACTCTTTGAGGTTTGATTTACACACACACACTTATACACACACACACACACACCTGGGAGAGGCTGGCACAGGTTTACTAGCTATGCCTCCTTTTGCCCAGACTAGAAGGTAGTTACCACTGCCACCACTCAACTCCTTATCACCTACTTTAAAGCCCTTAACAAAGGGTGTCCAATCTTACTGTGTAATACTAATATTAATGCAAATGGTAGTTTGATCAAGAGCAAGGCTATTAGGTGTACAGTGTCACCAAATAAATATGCAAGTGCTCTCAAAACTTAAATATCTCCAGACAGATCGGCCACAATGAAAGGTTTAAATATATTTAATAATAACTAATAAAAGAACAAGAAAATATTCAATGTATATATTCACAGTGATATCAGAGTTCAAAATCACAGGAAATATTTAAAACATTGTAGGATAGTCTAAAATAAAGAAAATTGTCTAAACTAAGCTTCACTATATTCCTGACTATATACAAGAGAATTACTATAACCCAGAACCTACTTATAGAGCAAGGCAGATGTGGTGAATGGTTCTTGTCTGGTCCAAGACAAAATACAGATTACCTTGTCTCACTTCTCAAATTAATGTCTTAAATATTACTCCTGGGATAGCTTGCAGAATGATATAATTTCTTGTCACCTGACTCTATCCCAGGTGAAACTCCCACTGCTGGAAGCTGGCAGTATTTAGCATCTACCTGCGAAAATACATTGACCTCAGATCTTTGGCAGATGCTGGAAGTAATAAAATAATGACATTCCTCCACATTTCAAGACTAGTAATTATTTCACCTAAAAGACACTTCAGAAAGCTCCCTAGTAAAGATATTATGTCTGTAGTTGCCTTGAAACTGAAAGATACCATCTTTTATTGCATTGCCATAAAGTAATTTAATTTCAGCTATTTTTCTGAAGTTAATCTCCTGTATTCCAGTTTCCACTGATAAAATATATACATTTAAACAGTTACAATAGTGCATGTACATTTCTGTTCTGTTGCAGTAGGGCACGCTGTGGTTACAGTTCAAACAGCACTTTACAAAAACCTTTTCAACGCATACTTCTGTACCAGCAATTTGATATACACATGACATCCAGTTCTAATATATTTGTAACACAAGCATCTTATATAAATCCTGTTGATATTCACAAATGACATATAATTATTTACAAAATTCCAGATAGCTGTGCTGGCAGTATCCCCCTTTTGTCACACTCAGCATACAAGAAATGGAGGACTGAAGTCTAGATTTTATTTATTCATTTTCTTTTCCAGGTAAATGTGTTGCTCCAGTGACCCTTTTCAGCAACAGCATGTCAAAAGGAAATATAATGATGAACAAGCTGTTATGACATTAATGTTAATACATGGTACAACTCTAGTACCTAGACTAGTACAATTTTGTGATGTTACTGCTCACAGCCATTCTGAAAAAGATGAATGGATGACTGATGTACATTACTATCGAGATCCTGTTTTGAGAAATAAGTCAGTAAAATGAATAGTGATGAAGACCTGCAAAGCTATCTTGGTGGAAAGCTGAATCCACTTCCCAAAAGATGAAATACTGTAAAGTGTTAGAAACTTGGTCAAGCCAGAGAATGTCTAAAGTAATCCTCATTGTTCAGGCACTGCATTAATAGCAAAATTAATTTAGCCCAACAAAAATGTCCATTTATTTAAAAAGATGATTCTTAATGATAACGCTCGCACACATTGTCCATTATACAGTCATACTCCATCTGTAGTGTATGGGCCAATAAACACATTGCTAGCCTTTAATGCATTGTCAAGTCCATCCATGTGGTGCTAGCATCACTTGGGTTATACTTCAAATATATAATGTGATTAATTTTTTACTGCGAGCTGTAGAGTCACATTATGTTTATATAGTGTACCTAGAAACTTTGTACTGGACATTTGTCTTGGTAGGGAACTGGCATTTTAGCTACACAGACTCATGTGTGCATGCATTGTGCAGGGTTTTCTGCAGGTTAGGGCACTGGTTCAAGTACAATAGTTGAGTTTCACAGTGCTACCCTGAAAATTATACAATAACGGCTCACTGTAATTCAAAAATGAATGCACAAATTGGACAACTCTGTTAGCGTGTTGATTGCTAATCGGGCATATATCAATAGAAATAATGTCCTGCTGCTGAAGAACCATTGAGTGGCCAGACTTTTATATTGGCATATGCTACAGAGGACACACCAAGTTATGAGCAAAATCGAAAAATTGAAAAAATAAAACATACCCAATTTTCCTCATATTTTTGTGCTGTCCCTGTAAATGTCTATTTTTAACAACATTAAAAAAAAGCCTAAATAAATAAACAAATAAACAGCAATGGAGATTCTGTTTTATCCATCACATATCCTGCACTGATGTACTGTATAAGTACCTGAACGTAAGTCCCAAAAGCATGAACAGTACATGAGTACAGGGAATACAACATGGAAGAAGACAGAAGTGCAGTTACAAAATTACCTTATTAAAGTAAGATAAGTAATTTATTTCTTAAATAATGTAACTACATAAAGCAATAACCACAACTGTGTCCAGGTATACAAGGATTTAAGCACATTTGGTTTTGTTTAATCACTCAGGCTTCGTCATCATGATCAAATCAAACCAACCATGGGTAAATCCTGATATACCCGAGCACAGTCATGGATTAAATGATAGAATTTTATCCTGAAGTATTTATATCCACTCATGAGTAAATGTAGCTACATTGTTATAGCCACTTTAATTACTGAATTACATCCTGAGTAGGACAAAAGCTATCACTGTAAAATAATTTTAACTGACATTTAATGCACTCAGAAATAATATTTGATGGGATACCAGACAGCTATGGATTGATATTCTTAAAACACATCTCTCAACTGTCCTTATTTTGGAGGAAAGTTCCTATTTACAGTCTTAATTTACCTCTGCACAGGATGTCTCTATTTTTTGGAGATATAGCCATATTTTCAGGCTTGCTATATCTCTTTACACAGTTTTCTGAATCATCCTGTCATCACATGTGACTTTTGTTGCTGTCTATTACACAGAAATCTAACTACATTGCCAACATACTAATGACAACGACAATTTAAGGAAAGAAGACACATCTTGTATCTCCTTTTTTTCTTAAAACAAATAGGCTTACATGGTAGAATTTTGCAGTACAGTTCATTAAAGATTTTAGACTCCAGGATAGATTTATGAACCCCTAAAGTAACGGTACACAAAGCGTACATGATCTGGGGTCTATATTATAAGCTCGAAGTTACGGAACATCGAATGCAATATGGTCGACACCATATAACCAAAGTATCGTAACTTTGAAAATAAAAAAATAAAAAATTAAAACTTCAAATGCTTACCCTAACAGGTTTAAGCAAGGGGGCAAGCCCCCCTGCACCCCCATACCCCCCGCTACTTAAATATACCAACTCCGAGATCACACTTTAATGTAGTATGGTGCAGAAAGGGAAGATTTCCTGCACTGTAGAGCGATCTTGAAGTTAGTATATTTAAGTAGCGGGGGTTGTGGGGAGGTGCAGGGGGCTTGCCCCCCCTGCCTACACCCGTTAGTTTTTTTTTGTTGTTTTGAATTTTTTTTTATTAAATTTCAATTGTTTAATGGTTCGATGCATAAAGTTCGATGTTTATGCATTTTCTCCATTAAAAAGTTGAGATTATAACATAGACCCCACGATCTGTATTAAATATCATCCCTACCACATGTTTGTGTTGACTATTCACTTAGAAAGATTATACTAAGTCCACACATAGTCTACATTTTGTGGTAACCATTATGACCCCCCCCCCCCCAATATTTAATGCTGCATGAAAATCAGTAGGAAAACTAAAATTAGGAGGAAGAAAGTAAGTTATGCTTGTGTTGTCTATTCCCTCAAACTGGTATACACATAGTGTACACTTAGTCATTCATGAATTTGGTCCTGCCTCTTTGATAATGTGCTTATATTTTTCTATCATTTTTGTCACTCTATATTCTACATTCCTATTGAAAGTGGGAAAAGTTATATGCTATTTGGTATTCAAATTTTATGCTAGTTAGATGTCCAGATTTTTAGCTGGATGTTTCAACTTTTTAAGGCCCTTGTTCCTATTTTCAGTGTCTGTAGATTGTGAGGTATGTCTTAAAATGCTAAGATGTGTTTTTATCCTGACTTCCTGCACACACCTATGCACAATAGCATAACATAACATTTCTTTTGATTTTCTGTAACTCACAAAAGGGTTTTGATTTAATAAGTGATTCAGATCTTACGTGAATACAGCCTACTTTCCTGTTGACTAAAAAACTATTAAAGTGCGCATTAAAATGCATCAGTATATACTCCATAACAGCAAATTACTTATGTGTTCCATGTAATCAAACATGATAGAGATGTAAAAAGTCCTCTGTTATGCAAGATACTGTCATACCAGCAATGTTCTTTGCTGTAATGGCATTCGTAGGTTAGTCAGAGTAACACAGTGACACATACTGTCATACCAGCAATGTTCTTCGCTGTAATGGCATTCGTAGGTAAGTCATAGTAACACAGTGACACACTGTCATACCAGTAATGTTCTTCACTGTAATGGGATGTGTAGGTTAGTCAGAGTAACACTGACACATACTGTCATACCAGCAATGTTCTTCGCTGTAATGGCATTCGTAGGTAAGTCATAGTAACACAGTGACACACTGTCATACCAGTAATGTTCTTCGCTGTAATGGGATGTGTAGGTTAGTCAGAGTAACACTGACACATACTGTCATACCAGCAATGTTCTTCGCTGTAATGGCATTCATAGGTTAGTAAGAGTAACATAGTCACACATGCTCTTTGGACAAATAAGAACTAGATTCCCTGCTTATTCTGCCCATTATTCTGCCTGATGGAAAAAAAGTTCCTTATTGGCTGATATTATTGTTCTCTCCGCGCTCCATTATCACTTATTTACATCTTTCCGTGCATCTTAAAATTCCATTGTACTTTTGGATTACATGACTCCCACCAAAAGGTCATTCATGCAGGTACAAGATTACTTGTACAAAAATGTTCTCTATATATTGTTGTGAGCTATTCCAGCCTTTCAGCTTCAGCTGTCATTTATTGAAGTGCTTAATCAAGAAACATACAATAAAATAAAAATGAAATAAAATACCATATACACGATATAAAGCAACAGAAGTAAGGACAGCTTATTCAAAAGTAAAATCTTTCTTTTTACTGTCCTTTGGACCTACTTAATGGTTCTTTTACTTGTACCCAGCTGGCCCAAGTGTTCCATAAGGCAGGCAGGCATACCTGGTTTTGGCAAGACTCCTATGACTCATTCATTCCTAACCATTTCTTCCCCTGTGGCTAGATGTGGACTGTACAGAGAAAGTCAGCTTCAGATCCAGAGGACCAATGTACCCCTGCTGTTCATATTCCTGGGTTGTGTAGTATGGCAAGAAACATCTTACAGAGAACACATGTGCAACTGTAGGACTTGTTCTCCAAACACGTACAACTGTAGGACTTGGTTCTCCAAACATGTTGACATCTTTGAAATGAATCATTCCAATGAGGTACTTACATGCTTTTGGCAAGTGTCCTTTTCTCTTTTTCTCTAACATGGGCATACCTATTAAGTTAATTTACTCTCTATTTACTAAGTCATTTTGGTATCCGTCTTTATACAGCTTTTGTCATTGTGTTTGCACTTGTTGGTCTCTAGCCACGTGTCCTCAAAAGCTGTTTGCTGAAGTAAGATTGTCTTCTCTAATAACAATGTTTCCCATTTTATCCCAGAATCACTAATGTTTTTTTTCACTAAAATCTTAAACTGATAGCTGTCCAACTGTACAATTAATGAGTTAAAAAGATGTGGTCCCTTTCCATTTCTGATGTCATATATATCTTACATTACCACTGTACATTGTGCAATAAACTATGAGCTAGTAATATACTAAACAAATTTAACCTAATCAAATTTGACCATATGAATACAAATACATTTTAAAGGTAAGGAGAAAGGAATAAAAAAGATTGCTCAAAAAGCTGTAACTTCAGAATAACTCAAATCTGTACACTTATTAAAGGAAATTTTATATAGTTGGGTTCAGCGAAATCCATACAGCCACTAAGTGACATTTTGATATGTTAGATTCCGTGAAACCCACTGTCAGTGTATGAATCTGCTAGGAAAACTATAATTACCATTCAGGATTATTATGGTTGCAAGTGTAACCCTACCTCAATATCTGTGAATGAAAGGTGCACAGGTACACGTTACTCACTCCATGCTCCCATTGCTCACTGGTTTTAATGTCATGTTTTCAAAGCAATCATCTGCTGTTGACAAGGGTTGACTGAGTACCACTTTGCACAATGCAAGTCAGGTAAAATCCATTACATAAATGTATATATAAAGCTGAACGCATGCAAATACAAGTAGTGTGAATGGAACATAATATGCAGTAGCGTGTGCAAACAAGATAATGGTTCCTACTTTTTAGGGTAACACAGGTTTTATTATACATCATTTTTTACATAATGATCTATGTACTCTTAAGACTTTTTTGTTGATTGTAAAGTAAAACAAAAGATGAAACCATGCACTGTGTTACATATAATACAGTATTCCTCAAAACTCAAGCAAAATACAGGGTGGCAATTTCTTTTATTATTTATTTATGTATTTATTTATTTGACTTTTATTACTGGAAATGCGCAGCTGGTCAAATTTCATTTTCACTGGAGGCCTGGTGAGAAACACTTCACATTACTTAGATTTGAATGAGCAAACAGTAAAAATATACAATATATACAATATTCACACATCTACAAAACACTGTATATGACATGTAAAACTCACACATATCAATAAACATTTAGCATCATTTTGCAGTATATTTACACACTCCCAGTGCAATATTAACACACAGGCAGCAGGTCAGGCATATGCATATTTTCATCTAGCAGTTAAATTCACTTGAGACATAACAAGGAGATTACCATACTGTAAGTATGAGAATGTTGTGATTTTTTTTTATTTGACTGGATGATATAGGGGTTATTAATGGGGTTGGTACAGAGCTAGTACTGCTATATTAGGACTGGGATAAGATTTAGATTAAGAAGGGGCCTTGGTAATGGGGTTGTTAAAACTGCAGGGCCACTTACTTGAGAGAAGTCTTGGTAATGGGGTTGATAAAACTGCAGGACCACTTACTTGAGAGATATGTCTTCAAGGATATTTTCAACTATAAATAAGACAAGATGTTTCTGGTATCCTTGGTGACCGAGTTCCACAGGTTAGCGACATATACAGTCACCATTATGATTTTTAGATTTTTGAATGAGCACTAGGTATTGGTTTAGTGAAGACAGTTCTCTGGGTGGTGTGTACCAGTTTAATAACTTGCTGGAGGCAGGACATCTGTCTGGAGAGCAAAGGCTATAGTGGTCAATCTTAATATAAGAAAAGGCTAGTACGTGAGGTAGCTCTAGTCAGTTAAGTGAGTGGACTGCCACATAGTTATGTGCTTGGTTAATGTAGATATTTGCAAAATGTGTAATTGTATTATAAGATTGCTGCAGTTTAGCTAGCTGATTGGATTATAGGTTACCAAAAATTGATAAGACATATAGGAAACAAGGAACCAGGTATGTAAGAGCTATTCTGTTAGGAATGGTTTCACTTAATAAAGATCCCCTAGATTATATTTAGTTTTTGAACTGAATATTGGATTGCTGACTGGATCTTAATCTATGGTCTAATATCATTCCTAGTGGTTTTGTATTTTGTGTTAGCTAGTATAATTGACTAATAATTTTACATTGTAATAGCTTGATTGTTGGGCTGGTGGTGAAAATACCATTACTCTTGTTTTATTTGGATTTAGGAGTACTTTTGATTGTTTCAGCCAGTTTTCAGTTTGTGCAAAGAAACTCTATATGCACTCTGGAACTGCTTGACTTGAAGAGGTAGCACATTGTAGTGTTGGGTCGTCTGCATATTGAATTAGATCTGTTTGGTGAGATACCGAATGTAATTTATTTATAAATATATTAAAGAGTATAGGTCCTAATATTGAACCTTGTGGCAAACCTAATGTTGTTGAGGATTTTGCAGCTCATTTGCCCAGTGTACTCTCTGTGATCAGTGACCAAGGTAACTTTTAAACCAATTGATTGTACTGTTTGTGAGGCCTAGTTCCTTGCATCCATATAATAAAAAGGGATGTGACACTGTATCAGATGTTTTGGGCAGGGATCTAACCATTTCATCCTGATTTTCTTTATCATAAATGCAGTTTAAGAAAGAAATGCTATTTCTTTGTTATGTCCTGGCCTAAATTCATCCTTCTTTGTGGGGAAAAAATTGTTGTCTAGTGGGTAATTGATCAGTAATATATAAACACATTTTTCAAGTATTTTAGATAGAAGGGACATGAGGGCTATAGGTCTGCAATTTGTTAGTTCCAGATAATAACTGTATAAATGGGATATATGATTGCATCCATAGTATGGGAACTATAACTGCTTGGATGAAGTCATATATATATATATATATATATATATATATATATATATATATATATATATATATATATGGGTCCCCTTCACATGGTCGACAGTTCATATAATCGACACTCATTTGGTCGACAAGCAGATTTGCCCCCTTCCCCAACGTTGTGCAACCCTGGAGTTGATATATATAGTTAGGGGGGGTGTGGGGGGCACCTAAAATGCTTGTCGATCAAATGAACTGTTGACCAAATAAACTGTCGACCATATGAACTGTCGACCATGTCAGGTAGACCCATATATATATATATATATATATATATATATATATATATATATATATATATATATATATATATATACTGGATATGCAATGACTTATGCAGTGGTTTTGATATTCTGAGATATTCTAGTGGTATATTATCACCTGCCAGAGAGGTGTGTAAGTTTTTGAATATTTTTTTAATCATAATGCTAGAAGTTGAGGCAAGTGAGAAGGTAGTACTGTCTGTGTTAATGTCATTTAGTGATGTGTTATGCACATTGGGTTTATTAAGGGAGGTTGCAACATTTATGAAGTAAAAATAATATCTGTGTGCTGTGTCAAACTTTGTGTCATTTAGCATGTTCATGTAAATTAATATGACTTGCTATATATTTAGCTATGCATTATTTGGTTAGTGTGATATTGAAGAATAGTTTGGAGGATATGGAAAGTCTATTTTTATGTTTTGGGATATTGTTCCACTAAAAGAAAAACTGAGCTAATGTTATATAGAAAGCATTAAAGAATTAAAGCTGCAAGATTCCAATGAGTTTCTTCCTGTGTGGCCTGGGGTTTGGTTCCCTCAACTTTTATATGCCGAATGTATAACTTTAAAGGAGTTATACAACCAGAAAATGCTTTGAGGTCAGTCCGTGTGTCTATCGAGCCCAAGAAATTAGCAAATAAGAAAGAAGTATTAGCACACTATTGAATTTATTACCAGCTATGTGATCTGTCTATGGAAATATAAAGAAATGCTGTCACTAATTACATGAGGACTTCTACTGAATTATGGGTACTTTCACTACATTTTCATAAAGTCTCCAAAATATATTAGGAAAGGGCTCTTAAAAGATCTGGTAGAGTAAACAGGTAGCGCTTGCTGGAGACAAAAAAAGAAGTACTGGTGTAAGTTAGATGCAAATCTGACAGTAATTTATATTTCGCTGCATTGTTCCTTAGATCAACCTTATGGAACAGGGTTCTGACCATTCCTCACAAGCATTTTGCTGTAGACTTCCTATGATAAAGCCCTCAGTCAAGAAATGTGATTACTTTTATATTCATGCTTTTATGCACGCTAGTGCAAAATTTCAACCATGGACAGACTAGTAGAATTGAAAGTTTGGGCAACCTGTTTGCAGCATCAGAGCCTAAATGTTTTCAAATATAGACTAACATGAAAGCAAAGAGAAAGTTTTCATCAGTTTTGGAAATCTGTTCTCATACTTTCATTCAGGACTTTGTTAGCTAGTCTAGGAATACAAAAAAGTATGGCATTTCTTTTGCAGGGAAGGGTAGCTCAGTGTACTGGTTGAAAAAGGTGACTAGGTTTACACTATCGTAGTTACTTACTAGGCATGTGTTTCAGGAAACCATTAAGGAGCCTAGCCAAATTTTCCGGCTATACCAGAGCATGGTGTGGTTAAGCGTCTTGCTGAGAGTCATACAGTAGGCAAATGGACACTGAGGGAATCCAACCCTTGACTACAGGAAGCAACTCATTAAAAACTGATGGACTTAATCCTGTGCACTAGCTGACAGATCAATATAACTTGTGGCAAAACCACAAGCCCACAACATACCTTCAGAACAGCATTAAAGGTGCTAAAGCAATGTGTTTTTTTTTTCATGGCAAGTACCTAACAGAACTCTTTCTGATTTTGGCAGTAATGTTTCCCAAGGAGAGATAAATGATGCAGTCCATTCGGCTATTAAAAATAGAACTATGCTATAGCAATTATCAAAATAATCCATTGACTGAAAACTGGGAAAACGTCAGTGTTATACTTATTAATAAAAAGTGACAATCCATTAACAAAGCACCTAGTCTCTAATATCTGATATAAATGTGACCAGATTAACGGTTGCAAATATGTTTTCAGGGTGCAAGGTGCAGCCATGGTGCATGCTCTACTTTTTTCTGTTTTATTTTCATTTTGTTGTCAAACATTTATTTGGACAGTCACCAGCAGAAAAGTAACATTAAAGTGCTAAATTTGAAACTTGAAACATATAAACATGTGGAATTCTTAAGCACTGGAAATAACTGTTTGAAGATAGCATATATTGAAATGCTGCATATACCGTAAAGCTGTTTTCTTGTGCATTTGTTGCCATATGTAAAGAGGGGATAATTCCAAAAAGGTGATAATAGACACAGTCATCGGAAGAGATGAAGTAGCTAAGGAGACTACCATATGTGGAACTTATTATTATACAAAATTTAATTTGAGGACTTAAGTATTGATTGTAAGGGAAGGCAAAAACTGGAAAGTCCAAAGGAGATGCATTAGAAAAGTAAACAAAGGTTTAAAAAAATGAAAGATAAGTATTGGCGGGTGACTCTTAAGTCATTGCTAACTCGTCAAGCTTGAGTATGTTTCAGAGGCTCATTTCTCTATTTAGGCCGCATTCAAAAGCACAGACCCATTTAATTAAATGCTAGACTACTGTATGCATCATACAATTTTAAAAGTTGCAAGAAATGTAACTTGTTCTCGAAATGAAAAGTGAATATAATTCTAAGTTGAGATATTTCAGTTTACCTGTGATCCAAGTAGAAGCAGCTTTGCAAGGATGTCTAATATAAAAAATTCTTAATTCGTTCACAAGTTAGATATAAAAGTAATTCAGAATGACAAATGAATGACATGGGTTTGCTGTGATGTTTTCCAATCTAGTTCCTAAATGACAACACTGCCATCCCTTAGCATGGCTTTTATTTAGTTATTACAACTATTTCTGTGCAAATGACATTGAGGATTATTTAAGATTATAATGTAATCCCCTTTAATCCTTGCCACTTTAAATTTCAGGCTAACACCAAACAGCAAGCTAACACTTAGCAGAGATGAGTAAAGCATGTTTTCAAAGCATTAATCCGTCATTATTCACCTCATTTCTTGAAAGGACCAAGTAAAGGTTGCAAAGTTGTTTTCCCTTAATAAGATATTTTAGTAAATAAATAAAACTGTTTATTTTAATAGGGTCTAACTTTTTCCTGGGATCCTGCTTCTAACAAACTTTGCAGATAGGATAAACTGAAGTAAAATGAGGCCATGTTACATGTTCTAGATAAGACAATGAAATGTTGGCAGTGCATGTATTAAAACTTGAGATTATGTTGTTTAAGGAATGGGAAACAATTTATGTCAGAATAAGGCCTGAATTAAATGCAATCCTTTGTTTGTGGTAGGTATATGTCGAGAAGGAACTGGAGGTATATTGACTAACCTGCTGCGTTTGTATATACAGATAGACACCTCTTCATATTTTAGTACAATATGATTATTGTGTCTTCTATCAATTAAACACAAAAATTAAAATATAAAGCAAGTCTGTGATTATTTATATTCCTCTGCATTCACATTTAGTTTCAAAATCATTGCAGGGAGTTGGAACAAGAAAGGTGGTAGTGTAGTGGTTTGAGAAGGAAAAAAGTAGCACATAGTATTACTGTGTGTGTATACTCAGTATGGTAGGAGTTCCCAAATGTGCAACTGTGCTTTATTTATTTATTTTTTGTTGGGTTGATGATACAACATTGATGAGTGACAAAGCCCAGTCAAATTTCTGGATAAGCCTCAGGAAGATGCAGCATATTAAGCAGGAGACGGCACTTTTTATAAACTGAAAGTATATAAAATACATTTTTTGTTATGACAGTTTAAACAATGAGGCCTAGAATTGTATAAATGGAGTATGTCTTATCCAGGATATAAATACAAGAAAGCAAGAAAAAAAGATAATAACTTAGTTTAAGTATGTAATACTGAGAAATATTATAAAGTTGATACAAAATTCATAAAATGTTTTAAATTACCTCTTTTTCTTGTACATGGTAAGGAATGTGAAAACTTAGCTGTATACTTAATGGGTAAGTAGGTGAGAAATTAATAACACAGGATGAATCATATGAAGCACAGATACACAAATGAATTATCATGATAACAAATATCTATCAAAATGATTGTGACGGATTTAGCATAACAGGTATACATATTCAACAAACACAAATGGATAACGGGCCACAGTTGTAGTGATTGTACTGCAATATAATGCAACTATTTCAAGAACAAAATATGTATAATTACTGGAAATGAAGCACTAGATATAAATAAAAACATTTCTCTACAAGATGTCAATGGTCCAACAATAACATCAGTGCTAGAAGGTCAGAGTACTCTTAATCACATCATGATTTGACCCTCCATTAAAACTATTATTACTCAATGGCAGAAATCTATTCTGTATAATAAACTATACATATACAGAATACATTTTAAATTGTATAATTTCTCAGAGAACTGTCTTATGAAGACATTTATTAATTTGTTGTCTTCTGAGTCATACTATAATTAAACATAATTTTACTGAGAATGGCAAAATATCAATAAATGTTAACATTAAATTTTAACATTATGTTAAACATATTGAGATTGAATATTTCACTAGTGACAGTGGGAACTACATTTTCATGAGAACAGTAATAGATGCAGTAGACATACTACCAGAAGAATATATGAAATCAAGTCTACAGATTATAATGTTTATATTTTTTCTGTATCTCGTTGAAGCTTTTCTCCCCGGGCCTCCACTGAAAATGGGCTCTTATAGGCCCAGTGGACTTATCCCGGTAAACAAATGCAATAAATAAATAAATACATATTCTACATTGCTTGTTACAGATGGTAGAAATGAAAAATAAAAAAAAAAGACTGATGCTATGTACTACCTGTAGAAACAAAAAGCATGATTGGCATATTTCTATATATAGATCTACAGATATATCTATATCTATCTATATATACATATATATATTATATTTGTTTTGCTCTCGCAAATACATAATATATTGCATAAATTAATATGCATATTCCATGTAAAATGCGTAAAATACATAGTTCTGCTCAATTTGTTTCATTTTCACTAATGCGACAGCCATTGTGCAGGTGTCAACTACCTTTTCATTTCCAGCCGTCCTGTGATTTTGGTAATCCACTTATCTATCTGCATTTCTAATTCACCATGCCTCTTCATTACTACCACCAAAAGTACTGTCCTATAAGTAAGTGACAGTTTCTCAGAACTCTTACCCAACTTAAAATCCAGAAACTGGTGCAATTCTGTCACATGAAATAATGTGAACTTTTTGCAACTTGAGTTTGAGAAGCATAATGTTCAGCATTACTGTGGTGACGTTTTTTCTACTTAGATGAGACAATCATGCAGAAACACAAACATCTACCTCAAATGTAAAGAATGCCATGAAAACTAATAATAAAAGCAGTCATTCTGTTTCTAAATCTGGAATGTTGGACTCATGGATCAAAATCCAGAAAATGTTTCAACTTGAGTATTGAGAAAATTTAAGCTGTTTCTCTAGAGAGTGTTGTTTCATCATGATCGGTGATTTGAACATAAAGCGAAAATATAAATATCCCACAGTAATAACTTTATGTCCTATATATCATTATTAATTTATAGTACTGAGAAACTTTGCACAATTGCAGCAGAGTGAATCACTGAGTATGTCTGAGAAATAATGCTTCTTTGGGTGAATCAGTACCGTAAGACAAAATATGTTGTGCTCTTTCAAAAGCCATAACTTTGTATCTAGTTTCACAACTGAATAGCCAAGGAATCGTATGCATAAAGTGTTACAGCAAGTTGAAATAAATTAGCAGACATATTTTGCAAGTGCCTTAGTAATGGGAAGCTGTAAATGAATATGTGGATAAAGTGGAGACATACAATAGATAGACAACGGATTATGGGAAACTTATTAACTATTGCAAAGTGCATTTATAGTATTTTGACTAAATGAAAAGAAAAAAAAAACAGAACTGATAACTATATTTATATTATTTTATCAATATTTATTATGCTACTCTGCATCTCAACTTTATTATATAGTCTTTTTTTTGTATCCTAATTACCTTTCCTTTTTTATAAGTTGAATTAAAGTCAAGTTCCTGGAGATGCACATCTCAGATGACCTATCCTGGTCGACTCATACTAGCCACACAGTGAAGGCAGTATAACATCATCTGCACCTGCTACGGAAACTGAGGAAGGCAAACCTGCCTCAGTCCATCCTCAAAGCCTTCTACAGGGGACCATTGAGAGCATCCTCTCAAATAACATCATAGTTTGGTATGGTAACTGGAAAGCACCTCAATCTAAAGCTCTGCTGAGGGTAATGAGGACAGCAGAAAAAGCCATTGGTTCCCTGCTCCCATCCCTGGGTGATCTGCACGAGACTCGCTGTGTGCGAAGGGCTAGGAAGATAATCAACGATCCCACTCACCCTGCCCATGGCATGTACTTCCACCTTTACTCGGGCAGGTGGTATCATAGCTTACACTGCAAAACATCTAGACTGAACAGGATCTTCTTCCGTCTATCCATAAGGCTGCTGAACTTGAATGCCAGGCATGATAATGAATAATTAGATCAATATGCCACTTGCTATGACGTATCAGCTATAGTAATCATTCTGGCAAATTGCTTCAATAACTGGTACAGTTAGCCTGATCTCTTATACACTTACTTCCTGAATGCACAGTAGTCAGGAGTGAGTCACCACTTCATACATGTACAATATGAACATCAGAATATATCATACTGCAACTGATGACGTGCAATATTCTAAGCAATCATAGTGTGAAGTCATGTCTTGCAATACCTGCTAGTATAATACTGTCTAATGTCTTCCTGTCCAATTGTGGTAATTTATTGTGTTGTTAATATTTTAATTATTACTGTATGTGCATTAGTCTTACTGTTATTCAAACTGTGTGTTCATTGTTATGCCTTGCACAGGGACCAAAGCAACGAAATTTTGTTCAGCTTGCACTGCTGTGTATAGCTGATAGACAAAGTTTTCTTTGACTTTAGTCAGTGTAACATGTAAGGCAACTACATTACCTGCTTCTTTTTATTTGTTTGAGATAAGAGAGCATCAGATAAAATGCATTCCATGATGGAGGAATAAGCTTCCCCTTCTTCTTATAGTCAGAAAATGTCCTTCATTGACTTCCAACAAAAATAACCTTACGTGAAAGAAAAAAATCCAGCATCTGCTACATGTAATGGATTTTAGAAATTATTACATTTAATATTAAAGAAAACAGCAATGTTACTCTTAGATTCACAAGAAAAGTTATACATTCAGTTTAAGCTGTAGATTTTATTGGAAATGTTTGACAATAGCATTCTCTTACCTTTGCTTACCTGGCCTTAGACATTTCACAGTTTTAATTTTTTTAAAGTAAATTTAGTTAAAAATTTGGATAATAACTAGTATATTAGTTGGACGTGCATATTCCAGTTTATTTGAGTCTATCCTTTTTCACAGGATTATAGGTTCATTGATAAGTACAATGCTAATTGCTCTTGCAGACCATTTTATGCCAAGTCAATTTCCCTTTTGGTGCTTGAATTTAGTTATTTATTTAACACTTGTCTACCAGAAAAGTCAGACTGGGACAGAGCCCATTTTCAGCACAGGTCCAGGGAGAAATGCCCCAGATGCATCTCTTTGGAATGTGGGAGGAAACTGGAGCACCCAAAGAAAACCCACGTGAATGCAGGCAGGACATGAAGATCTCAGCTGAGAATCGAAATGGAGGACCTCTTGTGAAGTGACAATGCTAACCACTGCATTTCCCATTTTGTTGAATTAATCTATCACATTTGGTGTTAATGGTCAATAAGTAATTATTATCCTTACAGAGAATAACTGGGATCATACTACAGATAATTTGATGAGAGCCATGCATGGGATAAAGCATTTAGGAGCTGTTCATTAGTAGTACAGGGTGCAGTCCTGGGATGAATTTTCTAGTTCCCATCCAGAGATCCAAGTTGTGTCTGAATAAAAACAAGAATGAGCTTTGCTTTACATAGCCGGGGAGTCTGTTCCAGAGTATCCCCTGAGAGATACACCTGTCTGCTTCAACTGTTCTGTTGATACTACACAAAAGGTTTAGATCCCTAAACCAAATATTTCTGGTGCCATTTGACTTGTTGATGTGCAGTAAATCCATCTGTATTGTGTCAGAAGATGCCTTGTATGACAAACACTGGTCACCTCTTAGTAGTTTGTAGAATACCAAGTATAGTGACAGGGCTTTGAGCGGTCCATATAGGACATGTTGTTTAGTCCTTGTATCTTTTTAGTATGGTATCTCTGTGGGAATTCCAGTTGTTGCATGTGTCTGGACAGAAACATGACAGAGGAGGCATTAGACTCAAAGACCGGCTTAATGAAGCCTGAGTAAAGGGGGTTAATGCCATCCTTAGATCTAGACACAACCCCTTTGTTTATAATCTGTGCAATATAGAATGAATTTCATATGACAATGGATACATTAGCCAAATGTTAGGTGACTGTCCACAAAAGTTCCCAGATCCCAAACAAAGGGGTCATCTCAGGGGGGAATATTTTTAGTGTGGTATTTCCCTAGGGTAGATGACTTCCCAAAAGATTCACAATGCAATTTTTTGACATTTAGTTTCAGTCCACGATTGTGGCACCAGTTTGTTTTATTTGGAACAGATCTTCCTGCAGGATGGCTATGTCATTTGGGGATCTAATGACGGCTCTTAACCTGCAGTCATCTGCAAACCTAGTCAGTCAGAGCCCTTTGATATGGGTTTTAGTTCAGAGAAGTAGATGCTAAATATGAAAGTATACTCCTTTAATATATTGTTCCAACTCCTTTACACCAGACTTTAGTATATTGCTGTCTTCTACTTTTTTACTTAGTGGGTTTAGAAATTTGGTGAATATTTGTAAAATAGAGTTTGATATATTTGAACAGGTGATTTCAAATTGTATCATCTTAGTTGTCATTATCATAGAAACACCAATAAAAATGTCAGACAAAAGAAACCCAGATAAGTTTTAATACATATATGGAAGCAAAACATACTAGAATAGAGTTGCAGAAAATCAAGCTTCTTCAAGCAAACAGGATTGTAAAGAAAGATTATACCAAGTATTCCAGGCCTCAGTCTGTTTATATCACAGAACATAGCATGTTTGTTTTTACACCTCTGCTGGACTGGTTGTTGGCATGCTTTGGATATAACCATGCCCAGTTATGTCCCACATAATAGCAAAGTATTGAATCACATTAACTCCATTCAATCTGTTTTTTCCACAACATTATGCATACAGACATGTTTAGTAATGTCTTCCACTTTTGACTGTTCCTATTAGGGGTCGCCACAGTGGATGATCCATTTCCATTTCTTCCTGTTCTCTGCATCTTGCTTTGTCACACCAACCACCTGCATATTCTCTCTCATCACATCCATAAACCTTATCTTAGACCTTCCCCTTTTCCTCTTACCTGGCAGCGCCATCTTTAGCATCCTTCTCCCAATATACCCAGCATCCCTCCTTGGCACATGTCCAAAGCAACACAATCTCGCCTCTCTGGCTTTGTCTCCAAACCATCCAACCTGAGCTGACACTCTAATAAACTGATTCCTAATCCTGTCCATCCTCATCAAATCCAGTGGAAATCTTAACATCTTTAACTTTGCCACCTCCAGCTCTGACTCCTGCCTTTTGGTCAATGCCACCATCTCCAACCCATATAACATATCTGGTCACACTACCCTCTTGTAGACCTTCTCTCTCACTCTTACTGGTATCTGTCACAAATCAGTCCTGACACTCTACTCCACCCTGCCTGAACTCTCTTTTTCACCTCCCTTCCACACTCTCCATTACTCTGAACTGTTGATCCCAAGTATTTAAACTCATCCACTTTCACCAAACCTACTCCCTGTTTCCTCACCATTCCTCTATCCTCCCTCTCATTCACACACAGTCTGTCTTAGCCCTGATGACCTTCATTCCTCTCCTCTCTAGAGCATGTATCCACCTCTCTAGGGTCTCTTCAACCTGTTCACTACTCTTACTATAGATCACAATGTCATCAGCAAACATCATAGTCCATGGGGACTCCTGTCTGATCTCATCTTTCAACCTGTCCATCACCATTGCAAATAAGACAGGGCTCAGAGCTGATCCTTGATGTAATCCCACCTCCACCTTGAACGCATCTGTCACTCCTACCGCAGACCTCACCACTGTCACACTACCCTTGTACATACCTGTACAACTCTTACATACTTCTCTGCCACTCCTGACTTCCTCATACAATACCAGAACTCTTCTATAGGCATCCTGTCATATGCTTTCTCTAAGTCCATAAAGACACAATGCAACTCCTTCTGACCCTCTCTATTCTTTTCCAGCACACCCTCAGAACAAACATCGCATCTGTAGTGCTCTTTCCTGGCATGAAACCATACTGCTGATCACTAATCATCACGTCCCTTCTTAACCTAGCTTTCACTACTCTTTCTCATAACTTCATGCTGTGACTGATCAGTTTAATCCCTCTGTAGTTACTGCAGCTCTGCATATCACCCTTATTCTTAAAAATTGGTAACAAAACACTTCTTCCCCACTCCTCAGGCATCCTCTCACTAACCAAGATTTCATTAAACAATCTGGTTAAAAACTCCACTGCCACCTCTCCTAAACACCTCCATGCTTCCACAAGTATGTCATCTGGAAGAACAGCCTTTCCATTCTTCATCCTCTTCATAGCTGTCCTTACTTCCTCCTTGGGAATCCATTGCACTTCCTGATTCACTATCCCCACATCATCCGACCTTCTCTCTCTCTCATTCTCTTCATTCAACAGCCCCTCAAAGTACTCTTTCCATCTGTCCAAAACACTCTCCTTGCTTGTGAGTACATTTCCCTTATTATCCTATATCACCTAGACCTGCTGCACATCTTTCCTAGCTCGGTCCCTCTGTCTAGCCAATTGGTACAGGTCCTTTTCTCCCTCCTTAGTGTCTAACCTTTCATACAACTCTCCATACGCCTTATCCTTAGCCTTCGCCACCTCTCTCTTTGCCATGCTCTTCACCTCCTTATACTCATGTCTACTTTCTTCATCTCTCTGACAATCCCACTTCTTCTTCACCAATCTCTTTCTATGTATACTCTCCTGTACTTCTTTATTCCACCACTAGGTCTCCTTGTCCTCCTTCCTCTGTCAAGATGTCACACCAAGCACCTGTCTAGCTGTCTCCCTGACCAGTTCTGCTATAGTTACCCAGCTCTTCAGTAACTCTTCACTGCCTCCCAGTGCCTGTCTTAACTCTTCCCTGAACTCCATCTCACAATCATTCTTCTTTCAACTTCCATAATTTAATCCTTGGCACTGCTCTCACACTCCTTCTCCTTTTCTTAATCACCAACATCATCCTACAGACCACCATTCTATGCTGCCTAACTATGCATTCCCCGTCACCACTTTACAGTCTCCAATCTCCTTCAGACTGGCCCTCCTGCGTAGGATATAATCCACCTGTGTGCATCTTGCTCCACTTTTGTATCCCACGCTATGCTCCTTCCTCCTCTTAAAATAGAAGTGTTTAGGTAACTTGAAGGAAAATATTCTAGAAGTTATTACAATGTTAGATTTATAGTGCCTACATTTGTGATTAACTTGAGTACTTACATGTGTTGTTTAAGATAACCCATCTTTTTGCATCACAGAGTATGAATCTATATCCTTTCCCATTCCTGTATGAAGACCACTTATTCATCAACAGTAAGGTAAAGTATGACATTTATCTTTTTGTGTTGTGTATATTTTTAGCATGTTAATTTATATTTTAATGCATGTAGGATTTGTTTTTTTTCTTCATATGCTGAAATAAGTAAATTTGATCTTACTGACTATGTATACATCTGTACAAAGCTGTGTAGTCTAAAAAAAATTACTTTGTATTTTATTTACAAATTTCTCCTCAGAATTTTACTGTGCTGATGTCTGAGAGTAACGGTGGCAGTAATGAAAGGAACATTCCTTCTCAATGGTCTTTTAATCATTCCATTTTGAATTTATTATGTCATAATGATGCATTGAAGAGTCCAGACAAAATCTGTACAATAGTCAGTCATGTTAAAAAGCAGGAAATAGATGTTGTATCTACTTTATATACATCATCAAATTATAGTAAAGAGCATGGTTGTCAAGGTTTCATTCTATCTATAGTGTCCATGGGTGTATATCACTTTGTTGAATCACTAATGAGCGAACACCTATTCATCAAAGCTTTTTTCATCAAAGCCACTAGTCATTGAATGGCAATTTTTTCCTAGGGCAAACCAATGGTTGGCCACCATCTATAATTTGTCCTTCTCCCAACTGTAGTACGATCTTGGGGTTGGTATATTTAGTTAGGAGTTATGGGGGACATAGCTCCCCACCTAGGTAGTTTATAAATTTTATGACTTTTTTCGCAGTTGCTTGGTTGACCAACTGTTGGTTTGCCATAGTTAAAATTTAGATTAAAACAGCATTCGATGATTAGTGGCTTTGATAAGAAAGGTTCAACAAATAGGTGTTTGCTCATTAGTGATTCGGCAAAGTGATATAGACTCAGTATCCATTCATGTTTCAGACAAATGAGGAGGACATGTGGTTGTGTTGTGCAGAGAGTAAACTCCTGACCGCAGGTCAGAAGACTTGCATTTGATTAACAGAATCATCAATGGGGAAACTGGAAAGCTAGAATCAACAGTGGACATCAGTTTGCCAAACACAGGGTGTGTTGATTTCATCCCACCAAAATAATGTATATTCTGAAAGGCACTCTTCAGCATCAGAGATGTGGGAGTTTGACTCCTCCACAGAGGAATTGAACATTAGTAGCTTGCCACAAGATTGGGGAAGCATGTCCCCACACTGGGATGTGTACTTTGGGCATTGCACTGTAGTTGGATAAAAAAATAGATAAAAATACAGGCAGAGAAAATGATTAGCAAAAAGCACTGAACAACACAAACTCAGAGTTATGATTACATGATTACCTCTGTTAGGGATTCAAAATATTTCAAGAGAGTTGGGGAAAAACAGTATTGGGTATAATAAGACCAGTATGAATGTTAATGCCATAAAATGCAATACTTGTCAGATTTTAAAAAACAAAGTTAATCAGAGACACTACAGAGAAACAAAAGAAAGTCAAGGAATTATTATGTATAATAATGTTTGAGTTTGCATGGTGCTGCAAGTATGCCTCTCAACCTCATAGAGCAAGAAATCTTGACAAAACCAAAAATAATGGTGGAACAAAGGCCGCAGAATAGGGACAAGTTTGAAAAACTGCTCTTAGAAAATTGCTAGAATAACAGGTTTTGCATTAGCATACATTTTGTGAAGGATGTGAACCCTGAAACTGAAATATCTGCCATTATTTATTGACTCGGCTCTGAATGATCTGTCAGAAAACCATACATTTTTAGGGGGAATGAACCAACAATATAAGGCGAGGATATGGACATTCCGTCAAATTCTGGACAGTTGGGGGTTATGGTTACAAGTCAGAAAGGCTAACTGCAGCATACTTCATATTCATAGGCATGACTAATAACTGTGGAAAGTCATTGTTCTCCGGTATGCATCATGAATAATATCACATGCTGCTGCATATAAACAAGCCCGTGGATAAAACTCCTATTCTGAGATCAAACTAAAGGATATAGTTGGAATGAAATATAAGAAGCAATGAATTAGGCTGTAAGAACTACCTACAGTTATATATATCTTAGCCTCATTTAAAGGGGCTCATGGTTAGCATTAATCTCCATATCTGACCTCCTTCTATACCTAGATGGTATAATGTACAAAGACAGCGCATGATCATGTAAACTACTGCCTACAGGTAACAAAAATATCACAAAAAGGATGGATTCAGTTTCCAGTGACTACAAAAATATAATAAATTACCACCTTTCCATCAATATTCAGAAGCAGCATTAATAAATACATATACATACAAAGGTTTAACATAATATGCTGGAGAGATAGATTTGTCATACAATGCTTACCCTACTTCTGGCATAAACCTGTACTCCAAAATTAAGCAATGTGGCAAACTTTCTTCCCTCAAAAAACAGTTAGACAACTGCAATGGTATTCACAAATACATTCCTGGCATGAGTGGTCTGTTGCTCCTTGAAAAAGGAAGCAAGGTCTAAGGGTGGGAACTGGCTTGTTGTAAATGGCCAACAGGCACAGTTGCCTTTCTAAGAATCAGTCCAGAAGGTAATTTGGATCCTATAGCCACTGTAAATTACATTTTGTGCTCCCTCTGTAAGAACCTTAGAAGACAATTCAGAAGGGAATTTACAGATTCCTATCACCTATCAAGACTGACTTAAAGAGGGGGTAGATTTGTCATGGTGATGGGGCTTATTCCATTGGTAGGTTGGTCCTTTGAGAGAGATAAACCTATACTGCTAACAGGTTTTATTAATACCACAATGTAAATGTTGACCCTTAGAGTGGGTATTAGTAGTATTTTGGGTTTTCCAATAAGTAAGAGATAAAGCAGGACTGGATCATTTACAGCCTTCTAGGCCAATGAGAGGTCATTGCACAGGAGGCTAAGAGAGCGAGTATAGTTATAGATCTCTCTAATTACTCTATGATACTTAAGGAGGTCATGCCTGAGATTTTTTTTATCAAGCTGGGCATCATGTTTGGATAGTTACAAATCAAAGGAGATATCACATTATATTATGGGCCTGATTAGTGAGAAGCAGGATAGCAAAACTAATTTATTTTACTTAGATGGTATACCTTTAGTAACTAGTTAAGCTAGGCAGAAAGATTTTCCAACAACAGTTGATGCACAGGGATAAAATGAGTGCTCACTTTCAATGAATGGCAATAGGTATTTAATGGGATCACTATCACTTTGCCGACAGTTCAAATCTCCGAAAAGGATATGGCCAAGACCATATCACTGAGGATTTGAATTGCCGAAAAAGTGATAAAAATACAGAATAACTTACCTGCACATTTTTGTAGGGGGGCAAGCCCCCATGCACCACCCACACCCCCTACAACTTAAATATACCAACTCCACAATTGCACTACAGTGAGGAAAATGGCAAATCTCGGGTTCTGAACTGTATGGCGATCCCAACACACAACTGTCGACAATTTAAATCTTCGGCAATATGGTCTCAGCCATATTGTCTTTGGAGATTTGAACTCTGACAATGTGATAGGGAGCCATTTAATGACAGTATCAATTTTGAGAGGGTATAATTTATGTAGTAGGTGCAGACTTGTTCTTGTGTGCCAAACAGTGCAATAATGTATTTTTTGTCTTAAGTTTGTGTCTATGGTCTTGACAATAGGAATATGTGGGGGTTAAGCCTCTTCCAGGATATTAGAATTAGCTGAAGAGTTAAAGACAGTGCTGAGCTTGCAGTCATCTGTAGACTTACGGTAATTAGCCAGAGACCCGTAACTTCATATTGGACATAAACGAAGTACATGCCAAAGAGGAATGGACCTAATATGGAATCTTATGGGATGCCACGATGAAAAGTCCTTTAAAGGAATGTATGTCATCATCTATAAGGGTTCTGCCTATGAGCCAGAGAGTTAGTTAGTTGGTTATATAGGCGCTAAAATTTAAGTGGGTGAGTTTTTTAATAATATCAGTGTATTAGGTAGAATCAATGGCCTTATCTAGATGCAAGCGGGCAACATACACTGCTTGAACAATGAACATACCTTCATTTACCTTCTCAAAGACGTTTGCCAAATTAAGTACCAAACTGGTTCAGGTCAAGGGATTAAGGATTACTACTGTAATTATTTATTTCATAGCACATTCTGATTTACTGTTGATTTTGCTAAGACTAATTGGTCTGTAGTTCTCAGATGCATTGCCAAGGCCACCCTTGTATAATGGTACCACCACAGTCATTCCCCAGACCTTGGACATGGACACTGTGGAGATGCTAAAACTGAATAGGTTCAAAAGTGAATACATGAGACAGTGCTTAATGCTGACTAGTAGTCAGCCTGCAATACTGTCAGTAACCAAGGAGCTAGTCCTTTCGATCTTGTCAGGGCATTTTGGAAATGTTCAGTGGTGATTTTAGGGGCAGGTAGGGGGTGAGTAATATGAGGAGGGATAAGGAGAGGGCAGTAAGGAAAAGTTATGACTGAATTTATCACTGGTGATGTCCTCAGGGCCACAGTAGATTATATGGGTAGAGATCAAGTAAATGTAGAACTGAAAATTACTTTTGACATTCCTAATTTTTTTTTTTTTTGCTGGAGGTGGTATTTACTTTTTTCCTTGGCTTTGCAGGTCTTGTTCTTATGCCTGAGTTTTTTGATGGCCATTTTTAAGGTTGCTTATTTGATGAGAGGTTTTACTTTTATTTCTTAGTGCCAGAAACATTTTTTGGTAGAGTTTGTTGATACTGGGGTACCACCACTGGAGGTTTTAAATTTGCAGTCATACTTGTGACAGATGGGAACAGAGAATTTAATGCAGTGGTTAATATGGGAGTACAAAATTTATACTACAAGCAGATGCTTTTGTTATAGGGTGTCTAGGGGGAGTGTTTAAAATGTCCTCAGGTTGAAAATGTCTGTTTACTTGCTATCAAATAAATACTCCTCGCTATAGGACAAATAAATTCTCCTCCTCACTATAAGACAAATAATTACTCCTCCTCGGTATAGGTCAAATAAATACTCCTCCTCGCTATAGGACAAATAAATACTCATCCTCACTATAGGACAAATAATTACTCCTCCTCGGTATAGGTCAAATAAGTACTCCTCCTCACTATAGGACAAATAAATACTCCTCCTCACTATAGGACAAATAATTACTCATCCTCGGTATAGGTCAAATAAATACTCCTCCTCGCTATAGGACAAATAAATACTCCTCCTCGCTATAGGACAAATAATTACTCCTCCTCAGTATAGGACAAATAAATACTCCTACTTGGTATAGGACAAATAAATACTCTTCCTCGCTATACAACAAATAAGTACTCCTCCTCGCTATAGGACAAATAATTACTCCTCCTTGGTACAGGACAAATAATTACTCCTCCTCGGTATAGGACAAATAATTACTCCTCCTCGCTATAGGACAAATAATTACTCCTCCTCGGTATAGGACAAATAACTACTCCTCCTTGGTATATAAACCTTCAAACTCTCCATTGTATTCAGTCTAGTGGTTTAGGAACCAGAAGAGGTATTTTCAAACTTTTACCAAATACTAATGTTTTAGAAGGAATTGTTAAAACAGCAGCAAGAACATGGAGGAACTGAGATGTTATTTTTGGCAGTTCTTTGTTTCAACTCATTCATACTTGCAGGCAGTCGTTTAATGAGTTGCCAAATTCCTGAATGTTATCAGGAAGCACATCAGATGCTCAGACCTCTATTTCACAGTTACATTTAACTGCAAGAAATTTTTTTTTTTTATTAAATAAGAAAGCAACATGTTGCCTTATTAGAATGAATATAGAAAAGGAACAAATTCAACAAAACTGCACATAGCAGCACTTTAATTACCGCTGCATTAAAATTTTAGATTCGCTTATTTTTTGGAGTGTTTGGAGTTCATTGCTGGAAGCCACTATTTTCTGCTATTTGTTCATTTATTTGTCTTGTTTGGCTATTTTTCATTTAAATGTTGCCTTACTTGTTTAATTTTAATCATTTTTCTAAAATGTAAGCAGCTTAAGTACTTCATTGCATATAGAAACTGGGAGTGGTCTGCCTTTCAGGTGCTGAAAGTTTGAATAAGGCAAGGCAGTACACGCATTTCATGCTGCAAGTGGGAATCAGAACAGAACATACCCAGTGCTCTAGGTGTGATTGAGTCATGCTCTAGGTGTGATTGAGTCATCCTCTAGGTGTGATTGAGTCAATGATGACTTTGTACTACACCTACTCCTTAGACTGCGATCAGTTCTTTAAGACTTCACTTACGTGTCAGGAAATGTAAATATTTGAAAGGAAATCCAGCCCCTAGACACCACCCTGACCGTAATGGCGCTAACACTAGAACATATTTTACCCCTGCAGGGTATGATATCAGAGTTTAAGCAGTCTACTAACATTAAGTGTATGGAGAGGGTAACTGAAATGATTGTTCAGGAAGTACAGAGATATTTGATGGTTATCCTACAATCACTCTTAGAAGGCTGGATCCAGTCGCAGATCTGGAGATAGCATTCAGCTGTCATGTATATATGATGCAGTATACATAATTCATTTGCTGTTGTGTTCACCCTGATGTCATTGCATTTGATCTTCTAAATATTTACATTGTTCCTTTGATTATTGTTAATATTTTTTATAGGACTGTTATTATACCCTTTACATCTATCCTTAAATTTCTGAAATCTACATTTAAAAAACAATGGCTATATTGCCATGTTGTTTCTAAGTTACTGTTTGGGTGCTTTGTAGCAAGAGTGGCCTCTTCCATTTGCATTTGTTTCTCTTCAGGGTGAAAAATTAATGATTCATAATATGATTTAACCTCAACTCTAATGCCATTCACTGCCTATGATTAAAGAAAAAAATGTTGTTTTTGAGATAAAACCAGTGCCTTTGCTCAATATGAGTTCTCCTTTTTTGTTGCTTCCTGCCATCTAATGTGGATGCTTGAAGTTTCATTCTATTATTATTTCCTTTTATATGTATTTATTTATTTATTTTACATTTGTTGACCGGGCAAGTCTTACTGGATATATGTCCATTTTCAGTAGAGGCCCGGTGAGAAAAGCTCCAATGAAACAACAGTAATAACAAAGGTTAAAGGTTACCATGAAAATAAACACAGACAGATAGTAACCAGGTAGTAGGTTACAATAAAATAGTAATAGCAGATATTTCAAAATACATTGTATTGTACATGACAATGGCTGTGTACAGAATTTTGAACATAACATTCAGAAGTAAATAGTTAAACATTACAGTATTTTTACAGTTCCTGCTTTCATTTATGCTACACAATATTGAGTAGTAAGAAAGCAGAAGCTAGGAAGTATTAGAAGAGAGGTGAAGTTTTAGTCAGGGTTACTGCAAGGGCATAACCAGTGTGTTCTAAGGAATAATTTGAGTTTTTATTTGAAGAGGGGTAGGGAAGGAGGTGAAGTAAGTTCACTAGGTAGAAGGTTCCAGTTTTTACCAGCTGTGTTTGAGAACAGAGAGTCACCTGCCATGTTGTTGAACTTACTTATGTTAACTAATAGTTTATTTGATGAGTGTAAGGTATTAAGATTTTGATAGGGGGCTATGAGTTTTGAGAGTATTGGAGTTTTGTTAGGTTGATTAAGGACCTTATGGACAATGGTAAGTTGGTTGAATTGAAGCTGATTTTGTAGTTCAAGCCATCCTAGTTGTTTTAGGTTCTGACAGTGATGGATTCTGAAGGGCAAATCGGGCAGTGTTATTATAGGTGCTATCTACTAACTGATTCCATTATATGCCTAACAGAAATTATTTGCAGGATGAATATAATCTTAATTGCAATTATGTTTGACAAACATAACATCACAATGTTGTTAATTTTGTCACATTGTTGGCTTCAGTCTTAAAATGAATATGCTTTAGGATATCTTAATTGAGATACTTACAAAAACTATATCCTTGATTTAATAATCTTCATAATGCTGTTATTGCCCTGTAATAATCAGAATGCATTGCATAATACTGTGTTGTTTCCATTTCAATTTATATTTAACAATATTATAATTTATTGTAGGATTATGGGAGTTTGCCTGGGTTCATCAATGATTGCATTCAATTCTTCTGCCCTTAAAGCATACTATTAAATGACAATTATCTCTGGATATCTCTAATAGTTTATTAAAATCTCTCTTTCTCTCATATAGACACACAGATATAAATATATGAGTCTACATCACATCACCTAAAGCCTATTTGACTGACATTCATTTCACCAAGACCAAATCACCTAATTTCAAAATACTGAAAAACTCATTTGACTGAATCTCATTTCACTGAAAGCTTACAATGCTAAATTTCAAAAGACAAAATGTTAAACCATAAACAAACATACTCACAACACTAATAACTACCTCTTTCCAGGCCTTAAAAACTACTTACTTACCCTCATAACAGAAACCGGACAATATAAAATCAAACTAAGTGGGGGGGCTATGCCCCCCACACCACCCCTAACTATATATACTAACTCCAGGATAACACTAGAGTGGGGAAAAGGGCATATACCTTTTACTTGCCTTACAGTAGTCTGCACGCTACCACTACTGCTGGGAATGCACAAAACATCGACTATATTACTTTAGATATTTCCCATAAAATTTAAAGAGACATACCCACATTTAAAAACACTACAACACTGATTTCTACATGACAACTGATATTCTAACAGTCAGCACTGAAAGTTACAGAAATTCTTTTTATCAGAAACAAGTCACAGGTGAATGGAAACCCACATCATGTCTATGGCTTACAATTTAGTGAAATGAGATTCAGTCAAATGAGTTTTCAGTATTTTGAAAATTAGGTGATTTGGTCTCTGTGAAATGAAAGTCAAATGGGTTTTAGGTGATTTGAAGTAGACCCAAATATATATATATATATATATATATATATATATATATATATATATATATGTGTGTGTGTGTGTGTGTGTGTGTGTGTGTGTGTGTGTGTGTGTGTGTGTGTGTGCGTGTCTGTGTGTTTGTGTGTGTGCGCACATTTGTCTATCTATGCAAATATCTAAATCTCTTTCTATACATATTAATATATATATATATATATATATATATATATATATATATATATATATATATATATTTATTTATTTAACATTTGTTAACCGGGAAAGTCCGACTTTGAACAAAATCAATTTTCAGCGGAGGCCTGGGGAGAAAAAATATTTATATTACTTTAATTGAAGTCAATGTTTAGATATAAAAAGAGTCCTAGTTGCTTTAAGGGGGTAAAGTTTTCTACTGAGTTCTGGAGGCAAGCTAGTACTGGATTCTGAATAATATAACTTTTTTTAATGGGTGAAGGTTTAGTTGTCTGGTTGGTAGCCACATGGCCAATGAAAGCTGGTCTTGTTCAATTAGATTTTTATTATTTGGTGTAAGGAGTGAGGCTTGTGGATGACCATGCCATCTGCACTGTGTTTTATTTTAATTTATTATTTTATTTATTTAATATGTGTTAATTGGCTAGGTGAGCTGGCCCAAAACCCTTAGGCCACATAGGCAAGTAGAAGTACATAAACAAGAATATGTAAAAATATTCATACAGTAATCATTATTGTAAAACAGTACAATAAAATCAGTTTGCACAGTAAAGCATCAGTAAAGCATCAGGAGTAAGCATAGTTAAGATAACCAGTACATTAAAACAATGAAGTGCCCTAACAACATGATCCATTTACACAGTAGTTGCATCCAGTGTCTGTGAAGCTTTTTCACTTGTTTTTAATTGCAGGCGAGCATACAGAGTCTTCTTGAAAATAATATCATTTTTCTGCCTATTGATTTGAGGGACCAGGTTCCAGGAGACAGGGGTTATTTTGGAGAAAGACTTCTCATAAACACCAAATAGTTAATAAGATCAGAGGCCTGTATATATATATATATATAGAATCTAAGTAAATTCTTTAAAAAAATAATCTGCAAATATCAGTCCCTAGTCAATCATTTAGGAGATGGCAGATGAGGGATTGCTGTTTTTCCCTCTACCTACAAGTTGGTTTATATGTGCTCAGAATTTTATTTGTTGATTAAAATCAGTTGTCCATATTACATTCCCCTGAAAATCATGGCCGTTTGTGCCTGTCTGTCTCTGTTTTCCCATTCTGTTCATTGTTTTTTTTCTAAACTCCTTGTTTTGGTGGCAGATTCTTTGATCTTGTTACTCCTCTATCACTTTTTCTTCACATTCTGTTTCTTCTCTTTGGATGTCTTTGGTTTCTCTAGCTCTTAGTCATTTCTGTCATGTAGGTCTCCTTCCCTTACACTGTTTCCTTGTTCTGCCTCCTTTTTCTTACTACTGGTTACATGCCTTATCAATGATGTCACCGTGACCTTTTTGTCTTTTTGCTGTCTTTGTCTACTCTCCTCGCTCTTCATCGGTAACCATTTGAAATGTCAGCATCCGCTAGAGTGAATTCAAAAACAAGGAGACTGAATGGCCAAAAACATGAACTTACATATACTACGTACAAGATGGACATTTCTCAGAATATTCCTTTATTCGAAAATATGGTGATCTCAGAGTTGAGATATATAAAATTAGGAGGAGGGGAGCTTGCCCTCCACACTGAGGGGGTTGGAGAGCTTGCTCCCTGCAAAAAGAAGTTTAAATTGGAGGAATGATGTTCAAAATCTACTTTTCCCCTGAATTTTCGATCCACTTTTTTTTTTTTTTTTTTGGCAGTTGGCATTTCAAGTGTTAACAGTTCAATAAGGACCCTCTCCATCTGTGCTGGGAATTTTAATTTATTATTCCATTGGGATGGACAGCCATGCTTGTCATGGTCCAGGACTTGAAGTTTCCATAATCTTCCAAGCTAGTCTTAACAGTTTCCTTTTTATCTACTACCAGATTACAGACATCTTTGCTGGGTAGCTCATTCAAGCCCTTGCCCTCATTTTTATTTCTTTAATCTTAGCAGGTCAAGCTTTAATTTTTTGGAAAGCTTCTCTGAATATTGCCCCATGATTTTTATAAATAGTCCCTTGCAGCATATCGTCTTCAGTGCCAGTAATAATTATTAATTTCTTCTTTCATCATCCATGAGAACAGATAGGCTTGTTCCTGTCTTAATTATCCAGTAACCATGGTCTCCTCCCACCCCCTCTATGTACACTTTTTGAATTCTGGCATCTTCACAGTGGATAGGATAAATCTGACCCTTAATTCCAAAATAAAATCCCATAACACTGCTTCAGGTACCTACTCTGCTACTTAGTCCCAGCTGCCAGATGGTTTGCTACCTTGAACAGTCCATATCATTTACCTTCCTCATCTGCCATCTTACCAGCCATTTCAGTTTCATCACTCTGCCATTTTAGCCTTGCAGCTCTCCTCTGATCACTGATTTCTCTTCATCTGGCTGTTGCACTCTAACTTTCAGCATCTGAATCTCCCATTGTTGTTGGCCTGACCTCTCCTTTACTGATCCTTCATTATCTTGTTTTAGGCTGACTCCTGAAACATGATACTTCTTTGCACTTCTTGCAGAGGTACTTTAAACACTGCCAGCTAGTTACTTGCTCCTTCTCATTTCACCATATCACTGAGTACTTTCACTGGGGAAACTAACTTTTAATCTTATTTGCAAACACCTGCGTAAAGCTTTCAGTACACACTGCCATTGTTTTCACACTTATCTCCCTCAGATTTGAAACAATATTTCTCCATGCAAGGAAGGGGTCTGATGTGGTATGAAGTTAATGATGATTTTAAAAAGAATTTCAGTAATGTTAGAACCATTTTAAAAAGGTGCCACCTGTTCTTATTTTTTACAAATGTGCCCTGTTAAGATCTCAAAGAAATGATTGTCCATTGTTTTGACTTGGCCTGAGGATTGCAATGATACTAAATGAATATTTGATTGAAAATATGGATGCCCTGTACATTTCAATACTTCAAGTAAGTCAAAAATATTTATTTCAGAAGTATGCAGGGAAAATTTTGTGTACATTAATGGTTTTATATGGCTACAACATTATCTGGCTTCTTTTAATTTGCTCTATTCCTTACAAAACAAATTCTGTAACATTAATGAAAGC